>NC_052543.1:435778-799031 GCF_016699485.2 Gallus gallus | reverse complement strand
TAAAAAGCCCAAAGAAAGCAATATATGCCTTTCTGGAGGCTTTTGAGGTCAGTCTTGTTAGTGTTTCTCTTTCCTCACCTGGAGGGCTTGATTAAAAACTCAGGTGGTTCAGTTTGGCCATTTATTCTGGAATATCCAAAGCTGAAAGGGACCCATGAGGATCATCAAGTGCAGCTCCAGGCTCCGCACAGGACCACCTAAAATCCAATTCCTATGTCTGAGAGCAGTGTCCAAATGCTTCTTGAGCTCTGGCAGCTTGGGGTTGTGACCACTGCCCTGGGGACCCCAGCACCTCCCTAACTCTCACCTGACCCTCCCCTGACACAGCAGCTCTGTGCTGTTCCCTCACCAGAGAGCAGAGCTCAATGCCTGCTCAACACTACACTGGTAGCCAACAAGCGTTACCAGTCTGTGGTCATTCACCTGCTTGCAGCCATCTCCTTTTCTTCACGTTTACTTACTCTTGCATACATGTTATGCTCAACAATACTAACAAAAATACTGATTTATAATTAATTATTGTCATTACAATTTTAAAGTAATTCACTGAACAAAACTTCTTTGATTCAATCCGGGAAACATAATTCCTGAATGATTAAGAAGCTGATAGTTTGATTTTAGAGTCCCTCTGTTGTTCTGAGGACACTCTTTTATTGTTCTTCATAGAAGAGTGAGTTATTCAGCACTAAGCGAAGGGAGAAAGTGTTCACATCAGAAGTCATGGCTAACATGTAAATGTAGAATTAGTAATGTTTGTTTTCCACCTGTTCTTGAAAACAGAAGCTGAAAAGAGTGAAGACTCTTCTGGCTCAGCTGGGCTGTCAAGCTTGCATCGGACTTACAGCCAGGATTGCAGCTTCAAGAACAGCATGTACCACGTAGGAGACTATGTCTATGTGGAGCCTGCTGAAGCAAACCTGCAACCTCACATAGTCTGTATTGAGAGGCTGTGGGAAGATTCTGCTGGTAAGGATGCTTTTCATACAGAAAGACAATACAGTGAAGCTTATTACTATTTTCATCTTCAAATTTGAGCCTTTTCTTTGTTAACTATTGAATTTGCAGAAATGTGTGGACTGGTGACTATTTTTTCTTGTTTCTGAGTTGCTCTGTCCCACAATAATTATGAATAGAAAGTTCTTGGATCAACACATGCTTTTTTGATCTTCTTCCCTGCTCATCCCCAAATTGTCAGCATCTCAGAAAATAGGCATTTTGAAATGAATTGAGCTTCTCCTAATTTAGGTGCAGAAGGATGGTAATAGAAATTTCTGAACCAGAGTTGGACACGTATAACTGCAGATGTTGGAAGCTGTTTGGAGGCTTGGAAGTAAAGATATCTGTAGATGAGTTGCAGACTGTGTTTCCTGTAAATAATCTATTCTGTAGAACTCAGCAAAATAAAGATGGAATTTATTTTCTTGGGGGAAAAAAAGTTTGCAGGATTTCTAAGAAACCTAATTTTCTTTACCCAAAGCAGTAAAGGAGTCTTCCCATTTTAAATTGGTTAAGTTTGCTTCACTGATTATTATGTGGCTATCTGATAAATAAAACCATTTACAGTTTGTTTTGCTTCTTCATGAACTGCACCTTTTTAGATCTCTTCCTTTCTCCCTCTCTTTTTGTTTCTTTTTTTAAAGGAGAGAAATGGCTATATGGCTGTTGGTTTTATCGACCAAATGAAACATTTCATCTTGCAACAAGAAAGTTCTTGGAGAAGGAGGTTTTTAAAAGTGACTATTATAATAAAGTTCCGGTTAGCAAAATTTTGGGTAAATGTGTGGTCATGTTTGTTAAGGTGAGAAACTCTTTGGACTGATTTGTTTATTGACTTAATATGCTCTGTGCTATTTTCTTGAAGAGGTGTAGGTATTCTGATTGGTAGGCATTTTACTAATACCAAGAAAAAAAACTTAAAAAGGATTTGCTCCCATGTACTGTTTCTGTTCTTCGTTTACTTTCATCCAGGTGACACTGATTTTCAGTGCCGGTTGCTTTGTGGGATCAATTATGAATTAGATAAGTAACTAATGAATTTCTCAGAGCGTCTAGTAGAGAAATTGCAGGTAATGTCTTAAAGGATGTAGGTTTGGGGCTGAGGGATACTTGAGATTCCCCTTGAGTGCATTCTTGGTAAGAAGATGAAGTCTCTCCTATCTGTCCCATGTTTGATACCCTATTGTTCTTGTGAAACTGTAAGAGAAGAATTCAGCAGACGGGCTTTATCAGTCTGAAAAGGCTTCTGATAAATGCATAGGAAAAGTTGGAGCGCACAAAAGGGAGCATACTGTATCTCTGGTGGGTGTTGGGGTGTGCATATGTTGCTGAAATGTTTCACCTAAAAATGTAATCCTCTTCATTCTGCAGGAATATTTTAAATTGTGTCCTGAAAACTTTAGAGATGAGGATGTGTATGTCTGTGAGTCACGTTATTCCGCAAAGACAAAATCTTTTAAAAAGATTAAACTGTGGACTATGCCTGTAAGCTCTGTAAGATTTGTCCCACGAGATGTGCCCCTGCCTGTGGTCCGTGTTGCTTCTGTATTTGCTAATACAGACAAAGCAGAGGAGGAGAAACACTCTGATACATTAGATGACAGTAAGGTGGGAGAAAGTATCCTTCATCTTGAGAAGGTATGCAAGATGAAATGGTTAATGTTTGTTATGTTCGACAGATAAAGAATGATGAAGTTTAAGCCTGCGTAACTTAGGTTTCTCAACATCTAGCCATGGGAAAGCATACATGTAATATTCATGTTTAAAATTATTATACGTGAATTATGTAGATAAAAACAAAATATAATCTAAGCAAAAAATGAGTTGTGTACCTATTTGCTAGGTTTTACAAATGCTTTTTTGTGACCCTGTTAAGGGTTATTTTTTTCTTTACTGCTTCAGTAGAAAATAATATTTCTACTAAAAATTTTGTTGCAATCCTGGAGAATCAGTGGATCTAAAAGTCTAATTTCATCTGACAGTGATGCTAACCTGCTTTCTTTAAGTAGCCTTTCATAAAGTTGTCAGCATCTAGGCAGCAGTAAGCAGTACATAATAAACACTGTGACTTGTTTGTGGTTAATAACTGAGTAGTTTATTTTCAAACTGCTTTTTTCTGCCCAACCTACAAGGTAAAATGGTTTATTGTGTTTAAAGTTGTAAGATAAGGAAGTATACTTGTTTAATTGCAGAAAATTTAATTGCTTAACACAATTTATATGAAATAAATTTGGAGTAATGAAATGAGTCTGTTTTACATTCTGAGCACTTTAACAGAGCCTCAAAATGGGATGTCCAGCATGCTCATTACTATACACATTGTGTGTATTACTGTATTTATTTGCTTCGTGACAAAAGAAGAAATTCTTTCTTCCAAGAGGATGAAAGCTTCTAAAGTCTTTTCCTGACACACACTGAGGGGATATCCTGTGTTTTCATTGGCTTTCTGAAATAACAAACTGAAAAGTCAAATGAGGCACCAAAGAGAAATTAAAATAGCACAAACTGCATGATTCTGTTCTTAACAAAAGCATGGAGGAGTCGTATAACTATAAGAGATAATCATTACATTTTTATTTCTCTTAACTTCACCAAACACTGAATTCTTGCCTCCTGTAAGTTTTAGTGTGCTTTAAAATAAACCATCAAAGTCGACAGATAAGGCTTCAAAGTTTATAACTTTGTAGTGATAGCACAAAAAAAGGATCTGTGAATTACTGGCAAAATTATAGCTTTGATTATGAAATAGGAAGGCTTGCAACATGCATAGGGGATAGCTATGGCTTGGATATTTCATTTTCTGAATTCTGAGTCCCCTCATTTTTGCTTTTACTTGTCTGGTTGGTGTGTTGCCTATTATTGTTGTCATAAAGGTAGAGCGAATACTATTCTACTTGCACCTGGCATCACTGTAGTTGTTTGCTTTTCCTTTGTCCCACAAGTTTCTAAGTGCATATTCTTCTGCAGGACAAAGAAGATGTTCCAGTAGAAATGTCTAATGGGGAACCTGGTTGCCATTACTTTGAGCAGCTCTGTTACAATGATATGTGGCTTAAGGTTGGGGACTGCGTCTTCATAAAATCGCATGGATTAGTGCGACCTCGGGTAGGAAGGTAGGTGCCACTGTTTTATTGCCGTTTGTGTCTATAAAAATACCTTGGGCAAAAGACTGAATTGTTGCAAAAAAGTGTAGAAGAGGATGGGGGAAAAAAAAATCTTCTGAATGAAACCGTGTGTTAGAAGCTCGTAATAGGCTGAGGTGGAATTGTATCAGCCTATTTTTTTTTTTTTTTTTTTAAAAAAAAAAGGTGGCAGCTGTGCAGTCAGAACAGGCTGCACTTCTGTACTCATTTCATGCCCACAGTCTTCCTGAGCAGCCTGGTGTATCTTGCTTACTCCTTCAGTAAGGATGGCCTTGCATTGATGTCAGCGATGTGTTTTTCTTTGCAGAATCGAAAAGATGTGGGTTCGAGATGGAGCTGCGTATTTCTTTGGTCCAATCTTCATCCATCCTGAAGAAACTGAACATGAACCAACTAAAATGTTCTACAAGAAGGAAGTGTTTCTGAGTAACTTGGAGGAGACCTGTCCTATGTCTTGCATTTTGGGTAATTCCTAGCAACTTTAAATCCACTGGGCACTCTGTACATTTAAAAGAAAAAAACAAGCAAAAATCTAAAGTCAATGAGCAGGAAAGTCCTATTATTCTTGTTCATTAATGTAATTATTCCAGTATATGTACCTCGAAAGTCAGCCCAGGAGGAGGTTGATATTTGGTTTGTTGAATAAGATGACTGTTATGTACTTCATTCTGTAATCTAGATGCTGTGCTAAATACTGTGTTACAGACTAGTGATGGCTTTTTTTTTTGTTGTTAATCTTTTAATTGTTTTTTTTTTTAATTCTTTAAAAAAAAAATCCAAAAGCTGCATTCAGTTGGCGTAGGTTTCTCATGAGTGACATTATTTGACAGAGATGTCAACTGATGTATTTTGCCATAGTTGGGTCAAATACTGTGCTGATATTTACGTGATTAGCGAAAATTTGAGTTTCCACCCTGTTTTATAAAGGAGCTGCCTTCTTACACAGCTCTTTTCATTTCTGCAGGCAAGTGTGCTGTTCTGTCGTTCAAGGACTTCCTCTGCTGCAGACCAACTGAAATTTCTGAAAACGATGTTTTCCTCTGTGAGAGCCGCTACAACGAAAGCGACAAACAAATGAAGAAATTTAAGGGGCTCAAGAGATTTTCGCTCTCTGCAAAAGTTGTCGATGATGAAATATATTATTTTAGGTAAAAATGTTATGGGAATGAGGAGCACTGTGTATTATGGTGGGTTGACCCACCCGGCATCTGAGCCCCTATTCAGCCACTTGCACACTCCCCTTAGTGTGACGAAGAAAAGAAAAGGGCAAAAGCAAGAAAACACTCTTTTGTTAATAAAAAGACAGTATAATTACTGATGCAAAGCTATGCATGCAAGCAAAGCAAAATAGGAATTTGCTACTTCCCATCAGCTGGCAGATGTTTAGCTACTTGCTGAAAAGCAGGGCCTCAGCACAAGCTGTTGTTTCTTGGAAAGACAAATGCCATAACCACAAATCCATCATCTTCCTTTCACTCTGTTGAATATGGAGATGTTTAAGGCCAGGTTGGGAGGGCCCTTGGTAGCCTGATCTCTAGTGGGTGGCAATGAGCTCTTGGCAGGGCTTGGGACCTTTAAGGTCCCTTTCAACTTGAACCATTCTGTGGTTCTGTATCCCTTTCTTTAGTTGGGATCAGCTATCCTGTCTGTTCCCCCACACAGCTTTTTGCCCATTTCCAGCCTGTTCACTGTGAAAGTGTGGAGTGGAGGGGAAAAAAAACAGGTCTTTGAGAATGTGACAACACTGTTCAGCATGAACTGAAATGTCTATTTGTTATCAACACTGTTTTGGTCACAAATCCAAAAGGCAGTACTGTGCAAGTTGCCACAGTATAAACTGACTTCATTACAGGCAGATCCTGCACATACATAAAAGTCAGTTGTAGGAGAGGATGGAATTTGACTGGTCACGCATCCTTTAAAGGATGTTTTGGGAACAAGACCAAATAATGTGAGTCTTTTCATGGTCTAAATGCCAGCAGATGATTACATTTTCTTCTCCTGAATTTAGTAAAGTTGTTATTTTATCAGATGAGTAAATGATCTGGGATATTGTTAAAATACATGAGTCTTGAATATGGGTAATGACTCCCATTCAAGATGGTGAAACCTGATATATTAATTTATTATTAAAGAAAAATGAAGGAGGTTGTGGTGTTAACTGTATTCTGTTGCAGAGATGAACTATTTTCAGCATTGAAATCCCCTTCTAACTCATAAATTGAGAAGAAAAAAAAACTAAGCGGCTCAAATGAAATGCTGGGTAGAGATACAAAATGATTTCTGCTCAGTGTTGTGAAAACAAGCACTGGCACATCCTGAGTCACCATTTTTTTCCATGTTCAGTCATATAGGAAGAAAAGTTGGTTTTCTCTTCAAAATATTTGGTGTGCCTTGTTGAGTATGAGTAATATTCTCATCTGTCTTTTGTCTTCTTCCTGTGCCTTTCAGAAAACCCATAGTTCCTCAGAAGGAACCATCTCCACTTCTGGAGAAGAAAATCCAGCAGCTAGAAGCAAAATTTGCTGAGTTGGAAGGAGGAGATGAGGACATGGAAGAGATGGGAGAAGAGGAAGGTGATATCACTGAAACACCTTCTATGCCTCAGCTTCAGACCCCCTTAACTAGTGAATTGGATATCATGCCTTATACTCCACCACAGGTAAACATGTTCCTTGAGAGACCTTTAAATGCTGGTATTCCTCATTCCTTCCTCAACCCATTTAAACAAAAAGCGATAGTGTTTTATCACATATACAGAACAGATTTACATTTTGATTTACTAGTCTGTGGAATGATTAGACAGAGCAGTTTTAGTATATCCAATATGATATCCATATTCTAATTATTAAGTCAGTTAAAATATTTTTAAAGGAAAAATTCAATTTTCCTCATTCAGCTGAGGAAAATCTTGCAGGGTATGTTTTGTATATGTCAATGTTGTTTTCAATTAGTAGGTTTTCTGTGACCCTTCTTATGAAATAATAGGTCCTTATATCAAATACAAGGTTAGGATGTGAGAGTTTAATTGTAATACTTAAGTAGCCTAGCATCCACTTTTAAGCTTTTCCTTACATTTTGTAAAAAGCTAGATTTGAGTGTTAGAGTTCTGGCATGTTTCATTTTTTAGAAAATGCTACACATAATTCTTGGAGGAAAAAATATCACTCCTTTAAGTTACCATTCATACTTGGAAATCAGAACTTGAGAGGAAAAAAAGTGATGAGAACTTTTTATGTGTCTTTCTGTACATCGCAGAAACTTTAATGTGCTGATATAAGGACAGGAGACAAATCAGAAACCATGTGGTTATATGACATCTGAACATGCCATGAGTCGTTGCTGCTGCATAAATAGGGCATTTTCAGTCCTCCCTCTCTTACTACTTCTCTCTCACAAGCCCTGGTATTTATGTAACTGAGTATTGAAGTAGGGTGTGGGACTTCATCTGCAAGTTAACCTAACCAAAAGCATTTGTTTGCAACTGGATTAAATTATTTTGTTTTGTCACATTCTTGCATTTAAGTTAATGCCAGCCATAAGAAGGCAGTGGGAGTGATGTACTGGGAACAAGAGGGAGTTTGGGATGTGTTTGTAACCAACAGTCTGGATTTTTCCTGTGTCATACTGATTCTGAAGTGACAGCCTCATTGGCAGTTGAAGAAGCGATGTGACCACTGTAGAAATAACTGTCTTTGGATGTAACACACCCACCCACCCACACCTTGAGCTTGGCTTGTTGGTGATTTTTTTTGCTGTGTGAGAAGACTACTGAATGCATTTGATGCAGCTGTTCTGCTCTTATTTTTTTGTGTTGTATTTCTAAGTAGCATGAGAATTCTTACCAAGTGCTAAAAAAAAAAAGAAAAGAAAAGAAAAGAAATTGTGTTGTTATCTGTATTAACTAATGTAGGAATGGAGAATGTGGCTGCTTATGCATCAAAATATTACTATTGCTAACCATTCCAGCTCCTGAAAGCAGTTGAAGTAGGAATCACTGGACATTAAAGAATTCCTCACACTGCTGCCTTTTTGCAGCATTCACTGTCTTCTCTCCTTTGCTTTCTGTCTTCCAATATAGCTGTTTTGCTTAGATCCCTTGAGAAGTTTTATTGAAGTACTAATACACAGTGTCTTTTTAAAAAGCCATGTTGAAAGCTACATTTCTTAGAATTGCTTGTAATGGGACAGTCTTGCAGGACTTCTCGGGTAATTGTTGAGAAATCACTCAGTGGAAATATCCAGCATGTGTGTATATATACTTCAGACAGATGTGATCTCTGAAGCCTAGAAATGGAAGTGGGAAGAGAAATTAAGAAAAATCAAAAGGGGTCAAATAGCAATACATGCTTAAACTAAAGAATGATTTGTAAGGGCCCCTTGCAGATTCATAATGCTGCTGATTTGGAAAATAAAAGACACGTTGTGTCTGAGCTGCTATGCAAAGGACAGTATAACTGTGGCAGAGTGATTACAATCACATAGCACAGAAGTGAACAGTCTTTGTCAACCCATTGTAATCTGTTCTATTTATGTCCCCTTTAAAAAGAGTTATTTTAAAAAGAACTCCTAGGTAAAAGGCACACACTTGCTTCATGTTCTCTTAAACAAATGCAATTTATCTAACAACTATTAAAACCCTGACATTTTTTTACCTTTTTTCCTGGTAACAAAAGAAGCACATATTACTCCTGAAAATTAAATGAGTCAAGCCAAGTCAAGCTTGACAAATGGGTGGATGTTGCTTTCCTGCTGCTGTTTGCTGTGAGTCAAGAGGAAGGGGAGAGGAAAAAAATAAGTGGAATTTTGGTTTTGGTTTTTGCTTTATCATGTAGCTGTGAAATGGTATAGGGGTGGGTCCTGGTTTATTTTATCTCAAAACACATCTAAAGCAGTTACCTGCCTTGAATGGAAAATATTCTGTGAAAAATTGTCATATCGACAATGTAAAATAATGGAAAACATAAGAATTGAATTCAGAATTCTTAAAAATTGATTAAAGTCCTGTAATCTGTCCCAAACTGATGGCTTGACCTTTAAGTTTAGTAACATGACCGTTATTAATACACTATTGCAAGCATCATAAAGCAAAACCAGCTGATATACTTGTAGCTATCTAAGTGCAGAGGCCAAGTCATACAGTCGTTAAGTTTGGAAATGATCTCTAAGATCATCTTGTCCAACCATCCACCAACCAGCACTATTGCCCACTAAACCATGTCCCTAAGTACTACATCTCCCCTTTCCTTAAACACCTCTAGGGACAGTCACTCTGCTGCTCCCCTGGACAGCTTGTTCCAATACCTCACTACTCTTTCTGAGAAGAAATTCTTCCTAATATCCAGTCTGAGCCTCCTGTGGTGCAACTTGAGACCATTCATTCTTGTCCTATCCCTAGTTACATGGGAGAAGAGACCGACCCCCACCTTGCCACAGCCTCCTTTCAAGGAGTTGTAGGAGTGATAATGTCTCCCCTGAGCCTCCTCTTCCCCAGGCTGAATAATTCCAGTTCCCTCATCTGCTCCTCATAAAGCTTGTGCTGCAGCCCCCCACCAGCTTTGTTGCTCTTCTGTGGACATTCTCCAGGGCCTCAATGTCTTCTGTGTAGTGAGAGGCCCAAAACTGAATACAGCACTCGAGGTGTGGATTCACCAGTGCTGGGTTACAGGGGAATAATTCTCTCCCTGCTTCTGCTGGCCGCACTATTTCTGATACAAGTCAGGATGCTGTTTGCCTTCTTGACCAGTGCTGGCTTTTATTCAGCCAGGCATCGACCAATACCCCCCAGGTCCTTTTCTTCCACACAGCCTTCCAGCCACTCTGCCCCAAGACTGTAGCATTGCCTGGAGTTGTTGTGGCCAAAATGCAGGACCCAGCACTTGATCTTGTTGAACTTCATCTCATCATCCTCAGCCCATCAATCCAACCTGTCCAGGTCCCTCCATAATGCCTTCAAACCCTCAAATAAATCAACATTTCTTCCCAACGTGGTGTCACCTTCAAACTTACTGAGGATGTGCTCAATCCCCTCATCCAGGTCATCAGTGAAGATATTAAACAGGATGAGCTCCACTACTCACCCCTGGGGATCACCACTCTCTGGGCCTGGCCCTCCAGCCAGTTCTTTACCTGTCCAAGCCACAGGCTGCCAGCTTCTCCATGAGAATGATGGGAGAGACAGAGTCAAAGGCTTGGCTGAAGTCTAGGTAGACTACATCAACAGCCTCTCCCTCACCCACCAGATGGGTCACTTGGACATATTCCAAATGTATCACTGGATTTTCCTGTTTCTGAATTGAGAACTTCTGACAAGCTAGAGTATGTTCTGTATGCACTGTTCGGGCTTTTTTCTTCATTTCTCCATCATAGAGACATATCTAAAGAATTCCTCCCAAAAAGCTAAATGTTATCCTTAGGTTTATAATGAAAATATTGGGAGTAGGTTGCCGTTTGAAGATGAATGCAGTGATGTTTGTAGTAACATACTGGTATGCCTCAGTTCATCCACCACTTCGCTTAAACTAATGAACAAGATTTTCAGAAAGTCTTGGTGCATCTGAAGCTTTGCTTTTCTCTGAGAGATAGGCATTAGAAATTCTTCCCCTGCAAATACTTGGAAATGATTGTACTCTTGTAATGCTGAAGACACGGGGAGAGCCTTTTGAAGGTGAAGCATTTTGGAGTTTATTGGTCAGAGAGTGGGTGGGTTATGGTCTCCTGCGTCTAATGACAGGTGGTATCTCACTGGTTGTCAGAATAGGTTGAATTTTTTCTTAGTTGGAGATGTCAAAGAGCTCTCAGCAGGAGCAGTCTAGATGAGGAGAGCAAAGGAGACAAGTCTTTAACAGTACAGAGGGTTAGTTACCCATCAGCAGGTAGGGGTATGAACCTGTGTGCAGGTGGCAGGGAAATTGGGCTCTGTTTTTCATTTCCAGAGAGAAATGGGTATTTAGGAAATGTGAGAAGGGCAGTAGAAAGGAAAGTTTGGCAGGCAAAATTAAGAGCACTCAGAAATGTGAGATTAGGGGATGGCACCAAGGAGGTGGGAGTTGCAAAGACCTAGGATTAAATGTGAAAGCAATTCCATAAAACGTGTGATGGCAAATAAAGTGTTCTACTTGACTTGTGTTGGCAGTATTTCTGAACAGCAAAATAGATGACATATGAAATTAGTACAATTGCTTGTATTCTCTTTTTGCCTTCTAAATAGTTGCTTGCTATTCAGCACTTCTGAGCCCTGTGGGTTCATTTGGAATGATCTCAGCTAATAGCAATTGTTCTGTGCTGAGTTACTGTGCGCTTTTGGAAGCCTCAGTTATAAGGTTGGCCTTATGTCTGGAAGGGTTAAAAAGCATCAAGTTATTGTGTTTTTCTTTTTGCTTTTGTGACTGTGGAGTTTTTTTCCCTGCTTGTGTATTTTCTGTAAATGCGTGTGCTCTTGTCACTCACTGGGAAGTGTAGTCTCTCTTGAGAGGCTCTAAGGTTGGCTGGCCCTTGTACAGATATGTGAGAGAGAAAATTGGGGATATTTTTACATGCTATTTTCTACAGCTTTTACTTTTCTTAATGTTGAGAAACGTCTCTGTTGTATACTTGTGGTCATAACTGCTTTTTCTCACAGTCCACTCCCAAGTCTGTTAAGGGCAGCACCAAGAAGGAGGGATCAAAAAGGAAGATCAACATGAGTGGTTACATCTTATTTAGCAGTGAGATGAGAGCTGTGATTAAAGCTCAGCACCCAGACTACTCCTTTGGAGAGCTCAGCAGGCTTGTAGGAACTGAATGGAGAAACCTGGAAGCAACAAAGAAAGCAGAATATGAAGGTAAATAAAACATAAAATGTTAAACTTTTTTTTTCTACTTTTTCTCACTGAACACGTTCATTACTGTTACTCAGATGACCGGTTTTATAAAAGAAGATGGTTATCATAGAAGCACAGAATGTCATAGAATTGTAGAAATTGTAGTTACCACAGGATGGCTTATGTTGGAAGGGGTCTTAACAGTTGTCTAGTTCCACCCTCCCTGCTGCGGGCTGGCTGCCCCCCACCAGCTCAGGCTGCCTGGGGCCCCATCCAACTAGGCCTTAAGCATCTCCAGTGCTGGGGCACCCACAGCTTCTCTGGGCAGCAGTTCCAGGGCCTCCCTGCCCTTTGAGCGTCATTACATTTGTGTTCTGGGTGTACCTTAAAGAGAAGTCATATTGAGAGATGACTGAAGAGGAGCAAAGAGCAGGCTTAAATTGTGTAGTGCACAGCTGATAATTTAGATGTCTTTGCCACAAATAATCAAATGAGCAAAGACAAAAGAAATATGGAAAATTAGGAGCAAAAGGGCTCAGTGCCTTTGTCAGCTGAAAAAAACAGCTTGTTCCATATGGAAGGGCTGTGGAGAGGGCTGCAACAAAGGGGTCTTTGGACAAGAAGATCTTTGGAGCTGTAGCGCCAGGTAAGAAAGCTTACAGTGGAGTGGGAAAAAGTTCTTCAGTTAACTGTACTGAGAGTCTGAAAGAGTTCTGCTTTAAAAAAAAAAAAAAAAAAAAAAAAAGGGGGTGCAGTACTGTAAATATGACCTGTGACTCAGTCTCAGTGTTAATCAACTGCTGCAACTGATTTTGCTGAGAGATTTTGAATACTTAAGCCAATAAATGTCATAGGTATGAGATTTACTTTAGAAAGGCCGTCCTCTCCTTCATCCTCTCCTTTGTCCTCTCCTTCATCCTCTCCTTTGTCCTCTCCTTCATCCTCTCCTTCCTCACTGATACTACTTACTGTGTTTCAACTTTACTTGATCAAAATCAAAATATAGATGATCCTTAACAGCAGCCCCTATTCAAGTCTAATACAGTGGCTTGACATCCAGTTATTATTCTACTTAATAATGTCTCAGCATTTCTAATATAAAGCCCAGTTTTTAAGCAACTGTTGCAATTTTATTGGGAGAAGATATTACTTTGGGTAGGGAAGTTTCAACACCCTATGAAGGTATTGCTCAATTAAGTTATAATATTACGTTTAAAAAGTGAGATTTTATTAGGTTTTTTTTTTTTACATACTTACAGTTTAGACTACACTTTGATCCTCAGACTAGAAGTTTGCGTGCTGTCACTTCACACCCTCAGCCTCCTCAGTCATTTCTGAAGTGCTGGAGGGTAATGCAGTAGGACTGCATGCGAGTTTCCTTTGCAGATGTTGTCAAGAGAGGTGGTAATGCTGTATGTGAAAGTACTGTGGCCTTACTTTTCTCCTGTTGTAGTTTCCAATTTCACCATTCTAGGTGTGTCTGATGTATTTCATTGCCAGGTCCCTCCCTGCAGCCTTACCCAAGCAGCAGGATGGCTGGCATGTCCTCACTTCTAGCTTAAAGCAGCTTGGTGCTCACACTTCCACTGTAATGTGACAGCAGCAACAGTGTCTGTCCTTCGTGTAAGCCCAAGTGCTTCCATTTCAGCCTTCCTCCTTACTTAAATTTTTCCAAAGCTTTTGAGTTTTGGACTGCTGTTTCTCCAACTTGTTGTCTGCCCAGGAACAGGCTTGCTTTTATTTGGTTTTGAGGGGTTGGGATGGAGTTCCTTAGAGTCCAAACTGTTCGCTTACTACTGTGCATGAAAGGAGCGAAACTCTGCTCCTTCCACTGTGACAGGGCAAAATTCATGCACTCCTGCACTCCAGGGTGGGCAGAGAGTAGGGAACAGATATGGTTTGTCACTTCAATAGAAAAGTGCCTTTCCATGGTCTGCTGGGAAAGCAGTTTGCATTTCTGATCCATTTTGATCTACTGAAAATTTCATTTGGTATATGCGCAGTGATGGTTGTTCTTTAGCAGTAGTCAAATAAAGAACAGGCTGCATTGGAAGTGCCTGCATGGCTAACTGCACTGTGAGAACTCCTTAATATAAAAGAATATGTGGGGTTAGAGGCCAAGACTTGTCTTAAGGAGAGCTCTGTTCAAAGCAGAATGTCTCTTTCCTGTCTCTTGCGATGCACTGGAAATGGTGTTAGAATGATTTCAAGTCTTAGCCTGAATGATGTGAGTGTGAAGGTGAATGCTCCAGGCCAAACTTTCAGACCTCTTCCGTTCCCTCTGTCAGTGTTGTTCCATCTGTTAGTTCAGTGGTAGAAACAGCAGGGACAGACCAGGTAAAACTCAAATATTGTCCTATGTCACATTCTTTGAGGCTCAGCACTCCAAAGTCTAATAAAACTGAATGCTTAACAAGAATCTCTCATTCATCAAAGTGTCTTCAAAACTTTTGCTTTTGTCTGACTGTTATTTTAACTGGCCAGGAGTAGTTGAGAAGCAGATCAGCTACTTCATCTTTTCTCTAAATGCTTGCTGTACTCTTAAGATGATTACCTCCATTTTCTACTTCAGGATCTGCCTTTAAACGTCTCATGTATTTTGTGGTCAGTCACATGTGAGTTGCCTGTAGTATACACAGGAGTCCCTATGCGTCGTCATCTCCTTCTGAAATGACACAAGTGATAAGGAAGGAAATGCCTTTGGAAATGAAACTGGTCTTACAGTGCATGGCAATAGTGCTAGGTGCTGCACAGGTCCTCAGGGAGACCAATGCATGATGAACATTTGCAGTCACATACCTGAAAAAACTAGTAGCCTTGGCAGGATGCATGTATAACGTGATCTCCTTGATGAACTTTTTAGCCTTGTTTGACTGAGGACCTTGGTTGCTGTTTTAGTGACAGTTCTCATCTTTCATCAACTGCAAGAGAACTTCCAGCCCTGCATTCACTGTTGTTAACATTTGCTGGAGATGTATGCTGCGTTCATTTATCCTTTGTTGTTCCTCATTGCGTCAGTAAGAGATGATGTTCAGAGTGAACAACCAACAACTTGCATGCTCCAGAAGCACCTTCAGTGGGCATTCGGTATACCTTCTTTTTTTTGTTTGCTTGGGGTTGTTTTCTGGTTCTCTTTTGTTGTGGTTTTTTTTCTTTCTTTCTTTCTTCTTCCCATGACCCTTTGCCCTTCCCTTAATATAAAATTGTCCTCTGGTCAGATTCCCCTGCAGTAGATCTTTTGTTCCTGCAGTCATAGTGAGAAACTCGATTGAGATAATGGCCAGATTAATCGTACAGAGGACACACATGACCTCCAATGAGCAGCTCAATGTGAGTTAGACATCCTCAGGGGAAAAAAATAAAAACAACAAAAAAAAACAACCTCAGAGGGAACAAAAATGGGGAAAATGACAGAGACAGAGAAAATATTTTTGGTTCATCAAACTGCTGCTTGTTATATTCCAAACACTAAAGACCTATTACACTAAGGAAACTTTGCAAATGCTTCCCAACTTTGCCACCATTTTTCAGCTGTATCAGTAAAACAAAAATTAAAAGAAAAAACAACACAACAACAGCAAAACCACCACCAACAAAACAGCAGTGGGGAGCACGTAAAGAAATGGGCCACTGGCATTGCTGCATTCTATTTGCACCTTGCTCCGGGGCACGGCTGGCAGGCAGGGTGCTGACTGAAGTTGGTCCAGCTGAGCCAGGTGGTGTCCAAAGAGGGAAGGCTTTGCCGTGTTGTCCTGGTGCAGACTTAGCCTAGTGCTGGACTGCTGCTTCACATTGGTAACACTGGTGTTGTTATCCAATTCATTCCTTTAAAATTTTTATTTTATTATTATTATTATTTTTTTTTAAGAAAAAGATAAAACTTTGTGGAATATTTTTCATTCAGTGTTCTCTAAAAGTCTTAGCTGCAGCCACGTGAAATCAAATCATATGCTGGTTACAAAGATTCATCTGTTCTACTTTATATTTGACTAAAGTATGCCAGTGTTTGACTAGTCCTTTTTAATGAACAGATAATATTTTGAAACTCTGGGTTACAAAACAGAACTGAAAATCTAAAATACTTTTACAGAGCGGGCAGCTAAAGTTGCTGAGCAGCAGGAGAGAGAGCGAGCAGCACAGCAGCAGAATCCCTCCCCCCGGGCAGGCACTCCTGTCGGGGCTCTTATGGGGGTGGTGCCGCCACCAACACCAATGGGGATGCTCAATCAGCAGTTGACACCCGTTGCAGGTAAAACGTAGGAGCTACGACCATTTTTCCTCATCCACTATATCAACCCCCTTCATAACTCTGAACACTCTCTTGGGTCACTTTGTTCTTACGGAGGAAAAAGCTCAACCTCTTCAGTCTTCCTTCACGGTGAATATGCGTAACCACAGCAGTAGGGTGGCAGCCCCACATGCCCTGCTCCAGTAGCGAGCGTTCTGGTGGAAACACAGGGAAGAAGTCTCCTCCTTG
The DNA here is from genome assembly GCF_016699485.2 of Gallus gallus. Classification (NCBI taxonomy): domain Eukaryota; kingdom Metazoa; phylum Chordata; class Aves; order Galliformes; family Phasianidae; genus Gallus; species Gallus gallus. Next base: position 782,613 of record NC_052543.1, on the reverse strand, counting down.
TGCGGCAGGCCTGTGCTGTTTGTATGCAGTTATGTTTATTGGCTCTACTTTGCAGAAGTCATGTTTAGTCTTGCTACAGCAGTGGTGCGGGAAGCTGAATACTCTTCGAGTGTATGCAGCATCAGTGGAGGTGGTTCAGGAGGAGACAGAGGACTTGTTTTTACTGTCGGGATGTGAGACGCAAAACAAAATCCAAATCAGATTTAAAATCCAAACTCCAGAATGATTAGATGTAAGTACAGCTGGCTAGGCTCTGGAGTCACTGCAAAACCAAGTATGAAATGCCAGCACTGCTGGTTTTTATCAGGTGATTTGCAGCATAGACCTAAGCTTTGAGAACTCTTCTACGTGGTTCCTGTTGTTGGGTTTTTTCCTTGTTGCCAGTCATACTCCAACTTGACTTCATAGGCAGTGTGTTCAGAGTAAGTATGTCCAGGTCATACTTGAATCTCCAGTGGACTCTGCAGTCTTCTTTTATGAGAATCAGCTTTACATTTGTGAGAGGATGGATTAGGTCTGACCTGATGGGTTGCTTTTCTTCTCCTATTTCTGATTAGGAGTAATTGGGTACAATCAGTCAAGGTTAAAATAGTGCTGAGTTAGGTAAAAGTGAATAGTTAGATGAATGACTTGCTTTTTGTTTTCTTTTTGTTGTGTGGTTTGCTTTGGTTTGTGGGTTATGTTCTTGTTTTTTTCTTTTGTTAACTTACGGCATTCAAATTATTCAATTTATTCTTTTGTTCTTTTTCTTTCCTGCCTTGCAGGCTGTGGCCATACGTAGAACTGATGGCCTAAAGTATTTTTAGTCGTGGTTTCTAAATCCTTTTTCAGTGCATAGGTTGGAGGGATGTTTAGACTGAAGGCGTATCTCTTATGTAGTTTACCGTCTCCAGGTTACAAAGCATTTGTTTATACTGATACTTCTTTTTGCTTAAAAAATATATATATATACATATATATATATAAAAAACCTTTGTCCTTTGAACACCTTTCAGATTTTTTGTCTTGCAATGGTATTTGTGTGTGTGCGCATATATTTCAAAAAATAAAAATAAAAAAAAAAGGAAAACCAGCTCCAGTGCTAGTCTTTGTGAGTAATCTACTTTGATCTAGACTAGATGGTGATGACTGGAAATGTCATCATCTCCTGGTGGTTTGTTTCTTGGTTTGGTTCCTGCTTTTTGGTATTGTCATATTTCCAACTATGTGTGTTCCTTTCCATCCTTCAGCAGTTTCCTCAAAAAGCAAACCTCTGGTCAAGGCCATCATCTCACAGTTCAAGCAGCTAGAAGTTCAAGTCTCTTTACTCAGCCATTGTGGAACACTTCATTAAGAGGATGACCAAATAGATCTTTATAAACTCCTGCTGGTTTTGTCCCATTTGCAGTCTTTCCTCTTTTGGTTTCCAGAAGTCTTACTTGAAAGCATCTTATTCCATGCAGACTTTTCACTCCTTCCTCCATCTTTAAGTCACAGTTGCTTTTCTCTGTTTCAGAGACCTTCATCATAGGACTTTCTTACAGTCCACAGGTGGCAAGAAATCACGATGCTTTCTAAGATGCATTTCCCTCAGCACACAGTGCTCTAGTTGCTTTTAAATTCAGGAGCTACAACAGTTTATTTAAACTCACATTGTTATAGTTCAAAGAAATGGGAGAAGGAGTAAGTTGAAAGACAGTAAATCACAGCTGTGGGAGCTGAAAATCATTCACCCAGGTTTACTAGTTTAAAATCGAAGTGATAATTTGTAAATGAGGTATAATAGTGGCTGCTCGTATAACCTTGTGATGAGCTAAAAAAACAGATTTCCTATGGAGACTTTTCTGCAATGCTATTAATCTTGTCAGCTGCTCAGCTGACTATTTTGTTTGGAAATGCAGGAATGAGCTTTTGTGATGGACAAGGATGGGTTTGTTTTGTATTTTTTGGTGGGTTTTGTGTGTGTGTTTTTTTTTTCCTTCTCTTTAAAAGCTTCAGAAGTGTACCTAAGTGCACTGATGGTGTGACGGCAGCTTGGGGTGCAGTGCAAGTACCAGGCAGTAGCTACAGTGAAAGCTCATTATTCTCTGGATGGCTTTGTTCTTTCTTCTTTTACTTCTCCCATTAGCAGTACAGACTGGACTGTATTGAAAAGGAGGAACAGATAGCTTCTAGATATATGAAATAGGTATCCAAAATCAATTCAGTAAATGTCAATCAGCGTGTCCTGTGTATTCAGAGAAAATGAATGTGTGAAGATCAGTTTGAAGATCAGAAGTCTGTTCCGTGTCAGGCTTTGGAATTACGGGTTTCTCACCTTTGTCGCCTTTGCTGAGCAGGTGACAAATCTGGCTTGCATGTTGGAGCCACACAAGCTGTTTGGATCCTGAGCTCACGACAGCTTTGCTGATGAAAAATGTTCAGTCAGCTGATGTTGATTTTTTTTTTTTATTTTTTTATTTTTTATTTTTTGGCAGTTTTATTCCAGAAATCTTTGCTCTGAGAGTTTCTTTTATGGGTTACTTGGAATGTGGCAAAGACTTTGTAAGTGGTTGCTTGAAGCAAGTTATAGAAAGCCCAGCAGTTCTCATTTCTAAACTTACCTTTCTTCTCTAGACTTGCTTCTGTCCCCTCTCAATCTTTTTGTTGTCTTTCCAACACCTTTCCTTGTTTCTCTGATTTAAAAGCATAGAAAACAAGCAAGAAAATAGGGAAGTTTACGTTCTAGCAGCTAGCATACCTACATTGTCTAGGTTCACTTAAAGGATAGCAGTGAACCTGACTCAAAACCAGAATGAGCCCGTAAGTCGTCGTCTTCACGTGCTGAAAAACAGGATTATGAGCAGCAGTGCAGTATCTTTGTGTTCCCTATTGAGAAGCTTTGAGAGCATTGGGAACGATATTCATTGAGGGGCCAGATGAGTCTCTTGTCAGCTCTTTTACCTCCAGTCAAGTGCTCTGAGTGCAGGTCCCTGCAGCCCAGCACAGCCAGCGCTCTCTGGCCTCACATCGTAGTGACTTCCTTAATACGTACTGAAAATGGTGTAAGAACAGTCATCCCTGTCACTGCCTTTGATTTTAAGTATATGGATGTCCCAGGGCTTTTAAATGTAAATTTTGCATATACACTGCAGAAAAATGTATAGATCTTCATTTTTTCTGGTCAGGTCTCTGAGCCAGCCCTCACACCAGGGCTGTGTGCAAGGCTCGTGTAGTTAGTGTCGTGTCTGTAACCTGTATGCAGATGGCAGAGCTTTAAGCTGTGTTAAGATCGCTTGTTAGTAACATTTAATTGTGGCTGAATTTATTCCTTGTGTTAACATGTCTCAGTATTCAGCATTTATTGCCCCCATGAAAAACATACAAATACACTAAATACTAATTCATCAGCAGTGTAGTGTTTCATATCGGCAACTTGATTTCATTTTTGCGAGATACTAATTGTAGTCTCGTCTTGCTGTACTAAGGGTGCTTTCAATTTCATTTTATTTTTTTGTGGATAGTGCATGATTTACTGTATAGATCATATTGCATGTCATTGATGCATGTTTGAAATTTGTTGTGTCCTTCAAGGCATGATAAGTGGCTATCCACCGGTGCTGCCACCTTTGCAGGGCCCAGTTGATGGCATTGTTAGCATGGGCAGCATGCAGCCACTTCACCCAGGGGTGCCCCCACCCCACCAACTCCCGCCAGGTATGCCAGGCATCCCAGGCATCCCACCGCCCGGTAAGAACTCATCCTCATTCGCTCTGTGTTTCATTGTCATGTACTTGCTGTTTAACCGGTTGTTACAGGAATTATCCACCTTGTTTGGATCCTAGCACAGTTGATTGTTTCTGAACATTGCAGGTTTGTTTAACTGCAGCACAGATGATGCACCGCTGAATACGTGGGGGGTGTGCAAAGCAATTGCATTGGCAGAATACACATTCAGTAGAGGAACAGCAAAAGGCCACTGGAGAAATGTGATGCTGCTCCAGCAGTGGTTTTGCAACAGCAAAAACAAACAAACAAACAAAAAAAACACCTGAGAATGGCATGAGTTTATCAAAGATCTGACAAACTGCAGTCCGCTTGTTCATATCCCTGTGTCATTCGGAGAGTGTTCTGCCACCCTATCCACATTAAAGTGAAATAAGTGAATTTCAAATGGAATTTGAAATTAAATGTATTGCTCTCGTTTCTTGCTGAGCTCGTTTTCAGTGTGTTAGCTGATGAGTGTTCCAGCTGCACTTTGATGCACCCAGCTGCATCGGACCTGTTGGCCACTGTGCACCATCACTGTTAGTTATAAAACAGTGTGCAGATTGTGCCTTGCAGCTGAAACTGGAAACTTTTGGAAGTAAGGTGAACTGACTGCTACTGTGACCAAATTCTTATTTTTTGAAAGCATGTTTACTACACATTTGCTATTTTCTTGCCACCCTGTTGTTGACAGGTAAGGCTGAACAAATCATACCAAATTTTCTGGCATTAATGCCAATAATGGCCATTTTGTGGGGAAAAATATTCACCTGCCCTCTCATCCTGTTGTCTGAGGGTTCTTCTGGTAGTTACTTCTGATAACTCACATGGCTGTAAGAGATGTGCATCCCATCCATTCAGCAGTTAAACAAGCTGTGGGCAGAAGTGTTCTCTTTGTCTCCCTACCCCCTTTGCAGCTGCGTTGATCGGAAGCTCTGTTGGGGCTGTATCTGTCTGCGGATAGCTGTGATGGTTGGATGTTGTTTGCTTGCTTTTGTTTGTTTTCCAACTCGTCAGTGTTAGCTTGCATCTTCGCCAGTAGGCAAGAATCACCATAAATTCACATAGAGCAGGAGAAGTTCTGTGTGTCTGAGCTTGCCTGCAACTCACTGCAGCGCTGACCTGTAAGCACACAGCAGCAACATATAAATGTTTGGAGGCAACTCTGGGACGATGCATTTCTTTGCACATTGTTTACAGCTGGGCTGTGTGTATGAGCAAAGCAGTGCCAGGGATGGGGGACCATGGGGGAAGTGGTGATAGATGGGGCTGGGTGGGCTCGGGGTGAGGCTGTGCTGCTGGGCAGGTGAGGGTGCCCCCTCTGGACCTATTCACTTCATACCAAAACAAAGATCAGTGCTATATCCCACAGCTAGCACTGTCAGTGTTTTTCCCAACTTCTGACTTAGTACAAATGCATTTAAGATGGGGGGTTGTAATCGAATGGAATATTAATGTGATTTGTGCTTTAACGTGCAGTGACATGCCTTCTGGTCACTGATGCAGAAATCTGCCTGCAAATTCAAGCCTTAGGAAGACTCAATTATTATTCTGCAGCTTTTGAAATGAAGGAATTTTTAAAAAATGGCATGAAGAGAAAGAAAAGCAGCAACACGCATGACTTTTTTTTATGTATGTCAAGTAGCAGGAACTGCACATCGTGATTTGTACGTGGGAGGTATCTGCTGCATGGCACGCAGTAGAGAAAAGCCTCTTTGTAGAGCTGGGAAAAAAAACTAACCTGCCTTTGTGTTTTTGTTTTTCAAATATTTTTCTGTCTCTCATATGAGACTGTAAGTGGTGTTTTATATATGAATACATTTTTATACAGAATTTATGCAGTGGCTTGGCTTTCTTCCTGCCACGGTTGTATTTTAGACCATTAAACAGCAAGAAATACTCAGTGTTGCTAAAGCAAATCAGCTTTTCCCTTCATGAGGATTTCAGGAGGATTGTGTCAAGCCAAATATATAATGAAGGAAGTAGTCAGGCCACACTGGGTAAAGGAAGAAAAAGAGAACTTTGCATTTCTGTAGCTAAATGAAATTCAGCAGGCCACACATCAATGCTGGGGAGCTGTTCCGGTGCCTTTTTTTTTCAGTCAGAAAATTCCAGAACATTTGTTATTGTGGGAGAGTGGGATATTTGAATGTTCCCAAAATAGCTTTAAGCAGTGATTTCGAAGTATAAATTTGCACTGTAGAAGGCCGAAGAGGTATTTCTCTCTGCTGTGAAGTAAGACTAATCGTTGTATGTTTTGGAATATAGGTGTTATAGGCCAAAACGTGTCCCCCATGGTAGGCACTCCAGCCCCGGGCGCAGGTCCCTTTGGACAGCAGGTGAGTGTGAGTCCTTTTTGCATTATTTATGAGGCTCCAAGGCTCTGGATTAGCATTTAAACAGTTAGGAGGTGTAAGGAATGCACACAGCCTTTTGCAGAGAGAACAGAATCCACAGATGCACACCGCTATATTCAAAACCAGTTAATACCTCACTCTGAGTGCCTGTTTGTATTTCTTGGTTGAATTGTTATTAGACTAATTGGGTTCTGCCCAGCGGGATAAGTTCTGCAATATAAGCAAAACAGGTTTCTTTTCCTTTCTGCTGAGCTGATACCAGTCATGTAAACACACAGTTAAGCTGCTGGCAGTTGAGGCTTCGCATGCATTGGAGATGCAGAGGGGATGCTGTCCACTTTCTCAGCCATGGCTAAATGGATAAAAGCTGTTTAGTTTCTCCCAGATTTCACAAACCAACAAAGCAGATGTTCATTGGCCATTTACATCTGGGAGTTTTAATGCTAGTGATGATCAGATGTTCATTCTCAACGTCAATGTAGATTAAATGTTCATCACACTGAGTTTTATGGACTGCACTTGCATTTGGTGAGAGGTTGTAAAGAAAAACAGAAGTGAGAAGGCAATAGAGTGTGTTTGTCATGGCAGTGAGTTACTTAAACCATAGGTTGACTCTGCTAAGAGTTCTCAGTACTGCTGGTAAATGGCAGCTGTGGGAATTCTGTGGGATGGGGATTTTTGTGTGACTGCGGTTTTTGCCTGACTGAGATTAGCATTTATTCAGTGGAAGCATCCCAGTCTTCCAAAGAACAGGATTCCTTTGGATTATATTTGTAGAGAGCCCTAAAGCAAGATAAACCCCACACTTTGCACATCACAGATTTTCTGGTCAAATTTTGGAAAGTGTGAAATAAAAACGATGCAAGAGGATTAATTAAGGGCAGTGGGAGAGAGGAGAAATGGTGGTAGTGATGTTGTTTTCTGTTAAATGAGGTTTTTTACACATCTCTCTGTACATATCAGTGACCTCAACTGGAGGAGGCTGTCTTGTAGGGAAATCTTTTACACCTTTGGTTATAACCAAAGTTCTGCTGTATGAGGATGCTCGGTGTGAACCATCCCTGCAGCTCCCAGATGCGATCTCTCTGTTGCTTTGCCATTGCAGATAGGAATCCTCGGCCCTCCAGGACAGCAGGCACCCCCCCCGTATCCCGGCCAGAGCCCCGCGACTCAGCCAGTTATGCAGCAGCCCTCAACTCCCATGTTCGTCTCCCCTCCACCAAAGACACAGAGGCTTCTTCATTCCGAAGCCTATCTGAAATACATCGAGGGGCTCAGTGCTGAATCAAACAGTATTAGCAAGTGGGACCAGACCCTTACAGGTAAGGTTTTTGGCACAGAATGGGATGTTTTCATACGGAACACACTTTCTTGTAACTGTTAATACCTTTGGTTTTTATGGAAAATACCGAATTAACCTGCTGATAATTTAACAATCACCTGCGTGTGTCAATTTTATTACAATCGACAAGCAGGGAATGTGCTCGAATATTGGTAAAAGAAATAGTGTAGAATCTTCTCCTTCTCTTCTCCTTCTCTTCTCCTTCTCTTCTCCTTCTCTTCTCCTTCTCTTCTCCTTCTCTTCTCCTTCTCTTCTCCTTCTCTTCTCCTTCTCTTCTCTTCTCTTCTCTTCTCTTCTCTTCTCTTCTCTTCTCTTCTCTTCTCTTCTCTTCTCTTCTCTTCTCTTCTCTTCTCTTCTCTTCTCTTCTCTTCTCTTCTCTTCTCTTCTCTTCTCTTCTCTTCTCTTCTCTTCTCTTCTCTTCTCTTCTCTTCTCTTCTCTTCTCTTCTCTTCTCTTCTCTTCTCTTCTCTTCTCTTCTCTTCTCTTCTCTTCTCTGTAGAAAAGTGTTGGCGAATATCTAAGGCAAAGCCAGCTTAGCAAAGCTAGTAGATAACTGGGCTGTTTCTCACCCTTTCAGCACGAAGACGAGATGTCCACTTGTCAAAAGAGCAGGAGAGCCGCCTCCCGTCGCACTGGCTGAAAAGCAAAGGGGCTCACACCACAATGGCCGATGCTTTATGGCGTCTTCGAGACTTGATGCTGCGAGACACCCTTAACATCCGTCAGGCGTACAACATAGAAAATGTTTAGTCGCATTATTGCTTCTTTCTTTGATACTGGCATATAGAGTTTTGTGGAACAATAGCTGTTTTAGTTACTGGGTGGGGAGAGATAACCAACAATAATTTGTATTGCATTTTACTGTACATTGCGAGACCATTTTTATATAAGGACACTTTTAATAAGCATATTTCACTTTTTGTTATATTAAGTTGACTTTATCAAATACACAGATTTTTGCATATGCTTCCTTTGTTTGAAAGGCGATTTCATATTTGGTTAACTGTAGTCAAGGATTCATCTTTCTTACACTTTATTGCTGAGAATCTGATGCCATTGTTTTTATATAAAAGAAGAAAAAAAGAAAACAAAGTATTTACAGGTTGGTACAATGGAATGTGAAATTAGTCATAGTTTACATCCTAGAGGAATGTGTGTACATGTGTTTGTGTGTGCTAGCCGCTCCCAGCGGAAATCTGGCTTGGATATGAACAGGGAGGATCTCTTTGAAAGAAGCTGAAGGTAAGGTGAGCATTGGCACTAGGGAAAATCACACTGCAGGTAAATACTGAGGCAGCTGAATGGGCCACAGAGATCACGGAAGCGCAGGTGCAGATATGGGACAAGGCTAACCTGACTGCTAATGTTGTCCAGTCCTGTCCAGGCATTAACTCTGCAGCCAAGGCCATTATGATCCCAAATCAGTAACAGAATACGTGTGCTGGCACGCCTGTAGAAGGTGAAATCTTCCATCTGCTATGACCTGCTTTGGGCATTCTGTGATGTCCCTGACACCGGGCAGCAGAAAGGGAACGCCTCCTCACTCTGCAGTGCAGTCTGCATGTGGGAGAGGCCACAACTTTGAACCAGTGTGGGTCATGGAAGGTAAGTTAGAGAAGGGAAGCTGAGTTCTTTTGTCGGTAGAGTCACCTGGTTTCTAAATCCACACATATTCTGTTAATGATTGGGCACCGTAAGACATTTTTCTGTTAAGTGTATTGATTCACACTAATGAAAGTTTAACAAGGCAAAATTTGAAATGTAACAGATGAATTTTATTTCAAAATAGTACTGTAAGTTCAACATACCGTGTGCACTGGAGACATAGAGTGCAGTGTGCATTGCAGCCTTCAGAGGGTTTGTGCTTCTGTTTAGCTCAGTAAGGTACGTGTAGGCTCCTCTTGCCAAATGTTGAGGCTGTGACTGCCTTTGCTGAAGACTTCACTGTAGTTAACTGACCTTTTGGGCTGCAAAGCTGTTGGCTTTCACAAACTCAGTTTTAGAAAAAGAGAGCTCTTGGATTGCACTAAATAAATGGGAAAACAGCAGGAATTTGAAAAACAAACCAACCAAAAACTGCTGACACAAACATGGTCACTGCAACTCAGTCCAAAAGAATAATTTGCTGATACGCTTTCATACTGCTTCTAGGAATGTTTATCATTTGGAAAGGTGTTTTAAAGTCTGCTAGTACAGAGCACTTGTGAGTTCAAATTGGCAGAAGGTTAAAAGTTTTTCTTCAGATACTGGGTTCTCTTTGGTAATGTAATCGATACTGCTGAGGGAAGGGACAAGCAAGTATGAACTATTCTTAAATGTTAACGGCTAGTTCCCCTCCTGTTCCAGCCCTACAGTCATTGCACAGAAAACCCCATAATTAGAGGTGGGCACTTATGGATGTTTTAGGACAGATGTGCACTGGGATGTGAGGAAAAGGGGGCCAAGCAAAATCTCATAGGAAATCACAATGGACAACTCTGCAAGTAGAGCACCTGTGGTACAGAAATTCTTTACTGGCCTTTGTAAACGACCACGTTTGTTTCATGAGATAGAAGCGGAGTACACTTAGACCTCCTCCATATGTACCCAGTATCATCTTGAAACACATTTAAATTACCGTAGGCTTTGCAGTTTTAGCCACACAGATGAGACGTTGAAGCGAATCGGGCAGCAAATCCTGGCTTCCAAGCACTTGGAATTACCGTGGGTCGTAGTAATACCACCAGATGGTCATGTTCTCAGCATGAACAAAAACTACACCAAAGAACCTGGGATGGATTTTTAGTTAACTTATTGTTCTATTTATTTTCTTTGGAGGACTGGATGGGACTCCCTTTGGAGCCCGTGTAACTCAGATGTTTAATTTATCTGAAGGCCAGTGACGAGCGGACGTGCAGCACTGGCTCTGTCCTGCCTGAGCAGCCGAAATGCTGCTCTCACTGCTCCCACTGCTCCCTGGCCCAGGGGCAAGAGGTTGGGAATCCCCACGAAGCCGGGCTCCTCCTGTCAGGCAGTGCAGAGCACTACCACTGAGCCACGGGGCTGGCCCTAATCAATTCTGATAAGCTTTATTTATTTCAAAATCGTGTCTCTGCATAGGAGACGTTTCAGTCGATGGCAGGAAGGTTTGGGATATGATGGCTACAGTCTAGAATTCAAAGCCAGCAAAAGAAACTCTTTTTTGACTCTGGTATAAAACAGAAGACAAGGCAAGACGTCTGTCTGTCTTCTCCTCTCTTTGTGGGCATTTGAACCCCTCATTTGTTTTCCACTGCTTTTCATTGTATCGGCATAAATGAAAGTTTCCTATTAAAATAAATGTATGTATGGGAAATGGTTGGCTTCTGAGAGAGTGGAAATAGATGGACCTAGGACCGGCATTTTCATAAACCAGTTGGAGATGAGTAATAATTATTTGTTCTCTTCCTCAGCCCTTCTCTTCTATCAGAAAATTTACCATTTCTGTAAGAAAAAAAAAAAAACAAAGTTGATGTTGGTGACTTTTTTTTCAGCCCATGGTTTCAGACCTGGTTAGTTCCTGTTTGGCTGCTCATTGCATCTTGTACTCCCGAGGGTTAAGCTGATAACCAGGTGTGTAACATGTATGTACCATCACTTTGTTTACCTGAGTCTTTTTAATTTGAATAAAAATAGTTTGCAAAGTGTTTTGGATTAACCAGGTTTGAGTGTCCCATCAAGGCTTCTGGTGGGATTTTCCTTCAAGTAATTCTGGCTGGTGCTGATGCTATGGAATCCTTCCTATGTGCATGCATGTGTGTGGGTAAAGAATCTTTTCCTATTGTCCTGTGTGTTGCAAGACACATCTGCTGGTGCTAAGAAGAGTGGCGTTGAAAAAGGAGTCATAAGGAGCACGAAGGGAGCCCTGGAAAATACATGGTGTGCTAAGCAGAGGTGATAAGATGCACTCGGGTCCATTTGCCTCCACATTAACTGCTTTGAAAATAAACAGCAAGCCTTAATTTCATGCCGGAAGCAAACCTGGTTCAGGACTTCTTTGATGTAGCTGGATAATGAAGGGAATTAGAAAAGCGATGTGGAAAAAGCATCTTTTACCCAATAAAATTGAAAACTGGGATGGAAGTTCTCTTTAATAACACCAACAGCAAGAGAAATTAAATGATAGCAGCCTTCTTTTGTGTTGGGGTGCCTCTGACATGCTTTGCAGAGAGCTAATTCACCAGAACACATTTACTGCTATATTTAATTAACACGCATTAATGTCTTGCACCCGAGGGATGCATGCATGCAGGCTGCAGCATGGCAGAACTGCCACCCTCCTAGAAGCTCATGGGAAGGCACACAGGGAGAACTAATTCAGGTCATTCTTCACATTGTATTTGGTCAGCCTGAAGTAGTAGAGGTCACTCACAGATCTCCCAGCAGCAAACACTGAGCGGAAGCGGTGTTTCAAAATAGCTGAGTGCTTTTGACATCGAGGAAGGGGGTCTGGTTCGTTGACAGGTGAAATATTCTAATGAAGGAACTTCATCTTCCTTTTGCTTGCTGCATTTTTCAGCAAGTTCAATTTGATCGTCAAACAAAAGGGAAGCAAAAAGTAAATAAATTTTAAAAAAACAAACAGCAGGCCTTCTGCAAGTGCCTGCAGTGCAGTAGGAGCCGGCAGTCCTAAGCAAAGAGTCCCAGTCTGCTGCTCCTTGGATCAGCTCTCCTGTTCAGAAATCCAGTGCTGTAGACATGCAGCTTACTTTCTATTAAAGGAGGCAGCAGACAGACATGAAATCAGGAAGGAGGATCCCCGGGGTTGCACAGTATCACCAGTTGCTGGTCTGTCTCTGCTCATTTTACACAAAGGATCCCTGCAGCCTTTGGCAGAAAACAATGATGGATGCTCGGTCCATCCCAAAGCGTGCAACCCATTTCCATCAGATGGCTCAGGGAGGACTACAAATAATCCTCATGCTTTGTGCCAAGCACAAACGCCCAAGAAGGATTTAAGGACATTCCTCAGGAGATCGCGGTCCTGTTGCAGGTGTCTGCTCCTCTTAGGAGCAGCTGCTGCTATCCATAACCAGAGCGCAGGCACAGCTTGGGCCCCATTCACCACCCAGGAAGCTTTCAGCAGTGATGCTTTGCTCGTGCTCACAGCCTCCTGCTGCGGCTGCTGCCAAAGGAACTGCTGAGCTGCTGTTTGCAGGTGCTGCGCTGGTGCCAGGTGAACTCCCTGCAGACTGAACAGACGTGCTTGAGCCCACAGCTGGCAGGGCTGACACTGAAAGCTGTGTCCTGGCTTGCTCCCACACCATCTAACAGAAACGCTGTGTTCCCAGTGCTGGAACGAGCAGCAATCCTTCAACCCAAAGAGTGGGCGTGGAGTAAAACCGATCCAAAATCCCCGCCAGGTGTGCTTGGCACTGCAGTGGGCCAGGACTGGGGCTCCAGCTGCTCTGCTTCCAGCATTCGTGAGCTTCATCTTCTGTCACTGCAGTTCTGTGGTGCCTCGTGGCTGAAATGGTACAGTGGCAGCTCGGAGGATTCTCCTCCTGCACAAAGACTGGCACTGCTGAACTCCCCAAGACGAACTCCTTGTGAGACACTGCCACTCCTGTCTTTCTGTGTTTGCTTAACTGGAGACACTGAAGCCACCTTCCTGTGTGCCTGGCGCTCTCAGTGCGGCAAAATAAGAAAGCTCCGATGCAAAAAATTGGACGCTGATTTGCTGGTGAGACACCACTGCTGTTATGGGAGTGCTATGAGAGGTCCCAGGGAGAACGTCCATATCAGGTGGAGTGCTGAGGTGCTGCTGGGGCACAAGGCTTTCTTTAAAAAAAAAAAAAAAAAAAAAAACTGGGAAAAAAAAGAGAAAACAAAGCACGAGCACAAAAAATGCCCAAAGGCTCTCAAGTAAAGGCAGATGGACCTGGAGTACAACAGTGCTTCAGTATGAAGTACAGCACAAAGTGAGGTGGTGAGGTGCCAGCAGTGCCGCCCAGAGCTGTGGGTGCCCATCCCAGGAGGTGCCCCAGGCCGTGCAGTGGCCTCAGTCCTCCGAGTCCAGGCCTCGGAGCACAGCACACCATGGCTTCCCTCCCCTTGCATCAGACTTTTCTTCCCCTCAGCCCGTGCATCACTTTGTAAGAGCCACCACTGCAGGTAGTGCAGCAGAGCAGAAGTGCACGGATGACTTTCCAAAGCAGCGCAGGCAGAATAAACACCAAGCTGTACGCCTGTCCTATGGAGCCTAGTTAGAATGGCACTACACTGGAAAGAGCACAAATTGGACAGGAGAGCAGCTTCCATCAGTCCACAGCAATCTAACGGAGAATGAATGTTTCCTTTCTGCCAGGCCGTATACACGATACACGGCTCAGCGTGCCTCTCGGTGTTCTCACAACGGTGTTTGCTCGAGCAAAGAGAAGCAGCAGCCAGACCGTGTGCTCAGTTCAGTTTATTTAGCAGTACCAACCATTCAATAGGTGGCAAAGGCCTAAACCCAATGCATTTGATTGAATACAAAACAGTAAAGATACAGGAGTGAAGAACAACGTGCTCACAGCACCCAGGAGTGCCGGTCAGCAGCTCCTCGTGCACAGACCCCTTCCCACCACATCGCCAGCAGTGCTTCTTTCACAGAAGCGCAAACACTGAGATGTGTCCCTTGGAGCCCTTCAGCTAAGATTCGCTCTTTTCCATCCTTGCCTCGTATTGCCTTTCAGATCGTTTCCTTCGGTAAACGTCATCTGTGCCAGAAAAAGGCTTCGTCAGCATTTCCAAGAGGAAGACGACACCAATCCTGTCACAGCGCGGCAGCACGGCCGGGCTGTAGGGCCCTCACAGCCGCCGCCCCACCGCTGCCCCCAGCGCAGGCTGCCCGGACGCCCCCACGGCGCGGAGCCCCCCGCGGTCCGGGCACGCACAGCCCCAGCGCCCTCGGGCTGCCAGCGCGGCGTTCCGGCTTCGCCCGCGGCGGCCCCACTCACAGAACGTCTCCTTGCCGATGCGGACGTTGATCATGAACCACTCCATGGCCCCGCCGAGAACGAAGAAGAAGGGCAGCAGGCGGTACGCGCCGAGCCGCTCCCGGCCGGGCACCAACCGCAGCAGGCGCTTCAGCCGCCGGCTCACCAGCATGGCCGGGGGGTCACCTACCAAAAGGAGGGCAGGCACGGGGGCGCTGCGTGAAGGTCAGCTGAAAGCCGGCGCGGCGCGGCGCCCTCCTGTTCCTCCTCCAGCCCGCCGAAGGCCGCAGCCAATCGGCGCGGCGCAGCCCCTCGCGCGCGACCCCGCGCCCCTCACCTCCCCGCGCCACCCCGGGACGGCGGGCCGGAAGGACGCGCTCGGCGCCGTGTGACGAGCGGCGCGCCGGCGCGCCCGCCTCTGATTGGCCGCGGCGGCTCTGGGGGCGGGGCCGCGCCGAGGGGCCGCCGCCCGCCCCGCCCGGCACCGCCCCGGGCCCCTCAGCCGAGGCGGGGCGCGGCGGCCCAGGCCCGGCCCCCTCGCGCGGCGCGGCGGGGATTGGCCGCCCGGTCGGTGCCGCCGCCGCGGGCGGCCGGGGCTGGCTTCGTAGCGCGACCCGCGCCGCTTCGGCCCCGGCCGTGCCCTGAGGCCGCTCCGTCCGTCCGGGCCATGGCGGCGCTGGGCATCGCGGCGCTGCGGAGGGGCGGCGGCGCGGCCCCCCGGCTCCTCGCCGTCGCCGTGTCGTGTCACGGCTGCCGCGCCAGGAGCGGCTCCGGCCCCGCGGACGGCGGCCACGGACAGCCCCGGGAGCCGCTGCCCGGCGGCAGAGCGCGGCGCGGCGCCGAGCCCGGCCCCGTAGCGGGCGGCCAGCCCGCCCCGTCCGAGGGCGCCGACACCCGGAGCTACCTGTGGGCCAGGTACCACGAGATGAAGAAGCTGGTCTACGGTAAGGGCCGCGCCCCGCCCTGCCGGAGCTCCCCTCCTTTGTCCGCTCCGTGCCCCGCCGGAGCGTGGCTCCGTGGCGGCGGGAACGTGGCCGTGCGCTCCGTCCGCCCCCTCCCGCCGTGGGGTCCCTCAGCCGCTCCCGGCCGGGAGGAAACCCATCCCTGTCGGCTGATGTGCCCGTGTGCACGACGGGGCTGCGGGCTTCGGGGCTGCGGCGGGTGGGATCTCAGCCGCGTTAAGCCCCGTAAAGGCGTGGAACAATGGCTTGCGTGGCATAAGGGCTGAGAACTTTTTTCCTGCAGGTTTCTGGACTCCTGGAATTCCGAAAGGAAGCAGCGCAGAGAGCTGGGAAGCGTCGCTTTGCCGTTAAATAGCTCTCTGTTCGCTTTCCCTCTCCAGCCCTTAGATAAACAGAAGCAGCCGCGGGGTCTGGAAGAGCCGTCTTGTAGTTCTGAGATCGGCAGCTTCTGTCACTGCTGCCTCCCCCAGCGCAGCGCCCGAGACCTGGCACAGGGCATGGAGCGCTCAGGGAGCCTCAGGAGAGGAGTTGGTGTGCGCTCCTGGGCCCGGCGCTGAGTTACCTCCAGAGCTAAATGCGAGATGGGGATGGCGAGGGTCGGAGCGGAGGCACGGGTTGGCCCACGTTGGGTTTTGTTGGTGGTGGTACAGCGGAACTGAGTTGGGCCTTTGTTCTCCGTTTGTAGCTGTGATGTTAAAGCCGACGGCTGTGGTTGCGCTGTGGGCATCGCCCGTAAGGGTTTGGGAGTACCACCTGTGCTTGCTGTGCTGCCTTCTGCCCTCTGCCCTGAGCACCGCACGGCCGCATGCTGGGGGAGCGATGCTGAGCGGGGCTGTCGGTGTTTGGGTTGATGGTATCTGAGGTGTTGAGGAAGGCTGATAAGGCGCTGTTTGTAATGAGCCCCCAGAATCCTGCAGCGTAGGAAATGCACAGCCCTGGAACACAGCGGATCTGGAAAACAAGCGAAGGTTTGGCCGTAAGGAGATGTGTGTGTTCAGCGTTGCATCCCTAGAGCGTGTAGCTGCAATACGTCGGCTGTTTGGGGAACCCTTGGCAGAACTTCTGGCTTCTTGCCTCTGTGTGACAAGTGTGAGTGTGGCTCGGAGAGAGGAGCCCTGAGCTGTGTGAGCACACGCCTCTCCCTGCGCTCACACTTCGCGGGTGCAGCGCTGAGTAAGCAGTGCTGCCTCCCTTCCTGGTGGGTGCTCAGACAGAGAGGCTGTGATTGTAGCTCAGTTTTGACAACTAAAGCTGGTTTCGATTTTGCTTCTGTTTTTTCTTTTTTTTTTTTTTTCTTGCTGTAATTTATTCATCCCGCCCAGCAATCCCGCTTTGCAGAGCAAAAAGCAAAAGCTGCTGTTCTTGGAGAAGAGGCATCCGCACTGTGCTCTGCTCAGCTGATAGGAGGAGTCGGTGCAGCAGCAGCTCTGTGGATGCAGTCTTTGCAGGACGCTGCACATCGGTGTCGATGTGTGCCAGGCATGCAGCAGCGGCTCTTCTTTCTCCTTGGGGACTTTGAGGCTGCCGTGAGTTCGAGGCGGTGGGTGGCAGTGGGCCGGGGAAGCCGTGGGCTTCTGTTGGTAGCAGCAGTGCGTGGTAGAAAGCACAGCAAGGAGGTGAGCGTCTGCACGGCGCTCCGGGAAGCGTCTGTAAGGGAACGTGCCACATGTGAGGCAATGATGATGAGAAAGCATTTTGGCTGGCATACGCATCTTCCCTTGGCCTTTAGGAGGCCGGAGGGAACGCGCTGTGTAAGCTGGGGACAAAATGTCTGAGAGGAGGAGAGCTGTGTGGGGGGGTGGGCAGCCGTGCAGCACTGCCCCTGCCCTCAGCGTGGCACAGCACAGCCACTGCTCTGCTTCTGGGCTCCCTTCATCCCCTCGCCTTACAAAATCACACCGGTTCCCATGGATTTTATTAACTGCGTTTTTGCAGCTGGCTTTTTACATTTTATTTCTTTTTTTTTTCTTTTTTTAATCTAAGTAAGCCTCACATCTATAAAAGGCGTATCGTGCTGCTCGGACTGTCAGGATGTGTTGTCCCAAACACGGTGAATGGTGAGTGTTGATCTCTGTAGGGATATGGCAGCTGCAGCGGGGTGCATTCGCCGTTACAATTCTCCTCCCTTTAGGAGAGGAAAGCAGTTCTGTGTTCACTTCTTTAGGTTAACACTTGCACATGTACTGGGTGCGCCAACCCAGGCAAAGTCTTAATGGAAAAATGGCTGGTGGCACTCTGATCGTAGATTCAGATGAGATAGTGGGAAAGCCCTAAGGAACTGACACGGCTTCTCACTAAAAGCCAAAAGTTAAGGTAGGAAGGGGGAAAAAAGCACTGCCTGCTGACGCTGGGTAGCATCAGGAACACATCGGTGCTTTTGCCATCGTTCTGAGAGAACATTACCTGTCCTCATGTGGGGGGGAACATCTCCATCCCTCAGTGTGGATGTGATGAGGGATCCTGCTGTAGGGAGAGTTCTACTGCTCTTCTCTTGCAAAGGGCAGCTCTCATGGAGTGGGAAGCAGAAGTGGACAGGCCTGCTCCTGGCTCTGCTCCTGGCTCTGCTCCTGGCTCTGCTGTGGCTCTCACAAGCAGAAGCCCTGTTCTGGAGTGACAAACCGCAGCAGCTGACCTATTCCCACAGCTGTTTATCAGCAGAGCGCAGATTACTTGTTGCTATCAGCACTACACGCTCCCAGAGCGTGGCTTCATGGCGCGGGGTGTTTGGTGTTTGTTTTGTTTTAGGTTGTTTGTTGTTTATATATATAGATATGTTATAGATATATATATGTTTGTGTGTGTGTATATAAATGTGTATATATATATATGTGTGTGTGTGTATATATATATACGTGTGTATACACACATAGTTGATGCTTGTACACAACTTTGTTCCGTTCTGCTCCTAAAAAAGGAAATAAAGATGCCTGAGGGGCTGCTCCGTGGGGGCTGCCTGCCTCTGTGGGAAACAAATGCCCACAGGTCACTGAGGTAATGCAGGCCCTCCGAGGAGGGGAGCTCTCCTGCCCGCCTTGCTCAGGAGGTGAGGGATGTGTGCGCTTCCCTGCTGTGCTCTGCAGCTGCCCTGCCAGTCGGTGAGCTGTGCTGGGCTGCACATCTGCTACTTCAGACCGCTGGGTCTGCTTTGCTCTGCGTAGACCAGAGCCGAGGGAGGGGTGTTGTTTGGTCTCCCTGCCTGCTGCGGTGCTGTGCAGCCGCGCTGCTCAGACGTTAGCACGGTTGCTGACGCAGGCAGAGGTTGCACAGTGCATTTCCCCATGGGGAAGTTTGTCTGAGGCGGTCAGCAGCCCTTGGCAGTGCTGTGCTCTGTGGCTGCTGCCGTGTGGCACCTTGGCTGCCTGCCCACAAGGAAAGCTTGAAATGGTGGTGGTCCTCTGGGTTTCTCTAATCTCTGCCCCCTTCTCTTCTCTCTCAGATCTCCTTCCACCAGGAGTCTGCAATCTCCTCAACCCGGCGGCTATCTATGCCAACAACGAGATCAGCCTGGGAGATGTTGAGATATATGGCTTTGACTACGACTACACGTTAGCACAGTATTCTAACTTACTGCACTCCATGATTTTCAACACTGCCAGAGACATCCTCATAGAACAGTTCAAGGTAACGGTGCGCTGAGGATTTCCCTTCAGTTAATCCCATTCCTCTTTGCAGTGCCCCAGATGTGCTTGTCAAATGCAGCACTGTGCACATGTGGCACTGTTGGCTTGTTTGTTTTTCTTTTAACATAAATTCCACGTTTCAGTTTTTGATTGCGGAACATTTTGTCTGTATCTGGAATTAATTTCCTGTTGAACCATTTACCAAGCTCTGCATTCCTGAGGTTTTGTAAATACGGAGTGGGATCTTTAGTCTGGAAATAACCTGCTCTCTTTTCCCTGGCTCTGGAAGAGGTGCCTACAGGCTTCCAGCTTTGGGGTACACATCAGGAATAAGTGTGAGCTGTGGGCCAGCAGTGAAGGGGTGCAGGACTTGGCACGTGCAGATCAACGTGGGTGATGCTGCGTGGCACGCCTGGTAACGGACACCCTGTTTGCAATAGGCTCCGTGCATTTTCTTCCAGTCATGTCTTTCTTTTTAGAGGGACTCTGCAGCGCCGCTGCTTTGCCAAATGTACACACTGAATGGAGCTTACTGGAAGTCCGTACTGCCTGAATGGATCGGTTGGGTTTTTGTTAGTGTCCCTTAAATGAGAGCAGCTATTTTGGGGGTTCCATTCATCCGCTTTTCTTTACTGAGGGGCAGAACAAAGTGCACGTGTCCCTCGATTGGTTTATGCCTGGGGTGAGAAGACTGGTAGTCCTAAGCCAGCTCATCAGGTGAAATGCTTTTGTTGACAATCAATGCCTATAGCTTTTAAAATATTGCTGTCTGTCTTCCTAGTATCCAGAAGGGCTTGGGAAGTATGACTACATTCCAGGGTTTGCAATACGTGGGCTTCACTACGATGTACAAAAGGTAAAGCTGTATAAAGTTCAACCTCCCGGGCTTTGTCATTCATCATGTTGTATTTTAAGTAGAAATACTTTCTGGTGTTGCTTACAGTAACGTTGATCAGCAGACTGTCAGTGAAACGCACAGTCCAGGTGGCTGTGCCTTCCATTGCATACATTCTTCTTGTTTACAAATGTTGCAGGGCTGAGATGTCCTTTGTGTTTGCGTAGCCTGCAGCAGAGTGGGCCAGGCTAGCAAAAGGTCTTTGGCAAACAGCTCTGCCAATTTAAAAAGTTAGTTATTTCCACAAACTAACTAATTAAAAGCCCAGCTTGTTTGCTCGATCATTACTATCTTTTAGCACATTTAAATCCTGTGTCTCCAGTAAGTACTTGCCAGGAACAGTTATGTCTTACCCTAATAATAGAAGTGACTTGTCAGGAGAATGCTTTAGGAAGCCTTCCCCACCCCACCCCCCCATCCGAATAATAGGACTGCCTGGAAAAAGATCCAAGCTACTTGAGATGCATGCTTCTTCAGAGTGCAGGCAAGCAGAGCACAAGCTTTAAACCTTTTTCAGCGCTTTGGACCCCTTCCATGAAAGCCTGCTGCCCAGTGATGTCATCCAGGCAGTCAGGTGGGAGCACAGCAAAGTTAACCTATGAGAAACTCCTTCTGTGTTTAAATCTGTGGCTGATGTGTGAGGGAGCTCAGAGGCAGCTGGCCTGGCCAAGCAAAGTGCCCTTTCAGTGAGTACAGGGTGAGAACTGCCCTTCTTTTGGGATCAGAATTTGCAAAGCACATGAAAAACTGGGTAGTGCCTGTCTGAGTGCATCTTCCAGCAGGTTTACCTGCAATCCATGTAGGAGGTCTGCCTGCAGGTAACACGCTGCACCTGTGTGGTGTAGTGTGGTGATGAAAGAGTGCACCTGAAGGTTGTGAGTGCTCTGTGGAATGGGTTACCTTGCACTGTAGGAGCAGGACAAGGGATTCAAAGCTGTGTTCTGATTTTATTTGCAGAGTGGTGCTGGGTTGGAATGCTTTCTGTGTGCTGAGAGCTTGAGTTATGCTTCCAGGATGATGGATGAGCAGGAGGTGACTCATGAGTGAGGCAGTATAGAGAGCTCCAAGAGAGCTCTGATGTTACGAGCCCGGTGTGCTTGTGAGCATCCTAGCTTACGTTTGTGTTGGGGAGGGGGAGAAGTGTTGCAGGGGAGCATTCCTGTGTAAGGGAGATGACTGGATGCAGCTGTGCTCAAAGCCAGAGCTTGCCCCCTTAGTTCTGCTTCAGATAAACGAGATGAGAAATTGATCTCCAGAGAACACAAAGCCCCTTTGGAATGTGTATGCTTCTGGAAAAGATAAGAGACTTTGAGTTACAGAAACACTGTCCTCTCCCTTTCTTTTTCAGCTCCATCCCTGTCCACCAACTCGAGAACACAGCAGGCAGTGGTGTTTTGGCTCACAGGAAGATGGGCCTTTGCCAGAGGGGCTTATAAAAAGTCACAGTGTTGATAAGTGTGTGTAGAAGTGTCCAGGGAGTAGGTGTAGCTTTAAGTACATAGGTGTGGGATATTTGCATTGAATTCTGTTTTCTAAACATCATTTCTTTAGAGTTTGAAACTTAAACATGGTTTTGGCGTATTCCTGCTGAGTTCTCATGGTAAATACCTGTCCTTTGTTCCCTTCTCACAGAGTCTTCTGATGAAGATCGATGCTTTCCATTATGTCCAGCTTGGGACAGCATATAGGTCTGTCAGTTCTGAACATTATTTTCTAAATGCCTTTATATGCAGATTACTGTATCTGAGTAACCACAATTCATGGTGCATATGGGCTTTTTTTTTTTCCCTTTGAGCAGAGCACAGTCTTGTCTGGCTCATCCTGTTTCCACTTGCTTCAGATGCTTACCAGGCATATAATTGCGGGGAGTTTTTTTCTCAAGGATTTCAAGCCAAGTGTGTGGGAAGACCTGGAGCTTTTTGTAATACTTAATAATCCAGCTGATCATGTCTCTGTGTGATCTGAGCTGCAGCTACAGCGTGCCTGTGCTCACACATGAGTAAACAGCACACCCAGGGAAGGCCTGCAGTGCACGTGGTCCACGTCTGCGCCTACCTGCTCCAAGCAGGAGCACATCCCAGCAGCGGTACGCCTTGGCTTGTCACACAGCTAAGAGGAACGTGGTCTGGACGTGCAAATAAACTCAAAAGTTTCACTAATGTAATGATTCATCAGAACCTGGGCCTAGTAGGAGGCTTAGGTTGCCCTGTTTTTCCTTCTCTTCCATTGTGTGCGTTGCTGTAAGTGGCCAAACTGAGAGCAAAGGGATTGCTTTCATGTGCTGCGTCCAAGAAGGTACAAGGCTGGAAACTGAGAGGAGGCCCAGCACCAATGGGGGTACTGACCAATGAGGGAAGTGGGGTTGGTGCATAAGAAGTAGCAATGCACAGATATCTACAGCAGTGCTGCTGTAAATCTGTGTTGAATTTACTGAGCGTGGAAACCATTGGCTTTCATTTGAACTCTGCCCTTTTGCTGTTATGCTTCAGTTACAGAAAATACTCTAAGAATATTAAGAAGGGAATTTCATAACCAGAGAGAATTGGCTTCTTTGAGTGTTTTTGTTTGAGGGGGAGGGGGTTGGTACTGCCACATGTTTTACTGTAGTTTCACAAAGAGATTTCCAAGGGGAGGGGAAAAAAAAAGGTAAGTGTTTTTTCCTAGTGGTCTTCTGTAAGTGTCCTTTGCAAAGCATCTTTTTTCTAAACTGCCCTTTGCTTTTGAGGAAAGCTTAGGCAACTTTTAGTTTCTTAGAGGTTGTGCATTGATAGGATATGTAAAGAGAAAGTTGCTGACTGCCTGAGTAAACAGCCATCACCAATTGTGCAAGAGGCAAAGCCTCCGGCAGCCAGAAAATCTGTTCAGGGACAGCACAGCTTGTAGGCCTGGCTGTGGTTACAGTATTCTGGGGGAAGAACAATTCCTGTTGAATATTCTGTTAGCAAAGGGCTGACTTTGCTCAGGAAAACTGAACGGTGGGTTTATCATTTAGTGGTGACAAACTTCGTGGAAGCAACCTTTCCAAAGCTGGACAGCTGGTGCTCCCAGAGTTGGGTGGTGGGGGCTGTTTGATGGGGCTGTTTGATGGAGCAGTCCCACGAGCAGACTGATGGCATACAGAGGGAAAACCTCTGTCTGAACTCTGCTGGAATGTGGATAAAACCCCTCAATTAAGTTAAAGGAGCAGGCAAGGTATTTGAAAAATGTCAGGGTAAGGTTATGTGAATCCAAAGGATCGTGTTCCTGTCAGGCTTCCTTTTGTGCAAGAGAAATGTGTGAGTTTTAAAACGAGCCTGTCCGTCCCCACTTTCCTTCCTCTGCAGTCTGTAGTGCAGGCTGGCGATTATTGACACACTGCTGGTTTTTGTGCAGGGGGCTCAAACCAGTGCCTGATGAAGAGGTAATCGAGCTGTATGGAGGTACGCAGCACATCCCCCTGTATCAGATGAGCGACTTCTACGGCAAGGTATTGTAAGCCCGTGACTGCTGTGATGCAGAAGCTCTTTTAGTGGATAGGAAAACAGTGCATTGTGTGAGCGTATAAATAACCCCAGCCTCCCTTGGAGGTAGTGAGCTGCAGTGTGTGTGTTTTTGTTCCAGTGGGAATTCGCCCCAGAGGTTATTTAGCAGTTTAACATGTGAAAGCCATCTGCAAAGCATTTCTGAACACCGGGGCTATTGGCCTGGAGCTGAATGGCTCTGGAGACTGATAGGAAAATGTTCCCTGCTTGTTCTTTTGCCAAATCCTCCTCCCAAGCTACCAGGACAGCCCTGCAGGGATGGTGTTTGCACAGAGCAGTGGGGGAAGGGTCTGTGTGTGTGTGTGTGTGTGTGTGTGTGTGTGTGTAGCAGCAGAGTGCCTGCAGTGCGTTTAAGTCTGATTTGGTATAGGGTTTTCTTTTTCCTTCATGAAAGGGGTCCCTGCTACAACCCTTCAGACCTCTTCAGTGGACTTTGTAGGGTTGGCATCCTCTGGTTGCCTGAACTAGAGGAGGTTAGGGGAGAGATTTTCTTCCACAAATGCCTGATGTGGTTCTATGGGCTAGCAGGGCCATTCACATCCCTTTCCCCCCAGACTTGCTTTGTTTCTTGACCTTTGTTAGTTCAGTGGCCTATGGGGAAGCTGGAAGAAGAGCAGGCTTCCTCTGCTAAATACCGCCCTGAGTCTGCAGTCTGAAGCCTCCAGCAGTGTCACTACTTGATTTCTCTCTCTTGGGAACAATTAATCTGAGCAGTTGCATTCTGGATGAGTATATTCTCTGTTTATAGCTCAGCGTCGTTTCCGGTTTTGAAATATAATCTTTCTGTTCAGGATTTGATATCTGTCCATAAAGCACACTCAGTTATCCTCCTGCTGTACTGCCCTCCTCTCTCCTGACAAACTGGGATGATTTAACCCTTCTTAAATAACCACAAGCATGCAGTCTGCTTCAAGCTGTGAGCTTTTGCAGGACCAGGTGCCTTTCTGTGCTCTGCAGGTATCACAGCAGTTATGCGTTGTCTTCAGTCCTGTAGTTTGTGCTGGGCAGTCACACTGTGCTTTCACAAGTGGTTATTCCAAAAGGAGTCCAGGTTAGAGTGAGACCTGCAGTGCTGATGGTCATGTGCATCTCTGGGAGATGGTTCACGTCAGGGAAATGCCATCCCACCTGATGTTATAGCTTGCTGGTTTGATCATTCCTGTCATTAGAGTTGGAAGAGGCCTTGCTGTTCATCTGGTCCAACTCCCTTGCAATGAGCAGAGACACCTACAGGTAGATGATGTTGCTCAGAGCCAAGTCCAGCCTGACCTTGATTTTCTCCAAGGACAAGGCAGTCATCACCTCTCCGGACAGCCTCTGCCAGTGCTTCACCACCTCTATCTCAAAAAAAAAAAAAAAAAAAAAAAAAAAAAGAACCTTTTTTCCTTATATCCGATCTAAATATCCGATCTAAATCTCCCCACTTAAGTTTGAAACCATTTCCCCTTGTCCTGTCACAACAGACCCAGCTAAAGGGTGTGTGCCCTTCTTTCTTACAGCCCCTTTAGATACTGAAGGCTGCTCTCAGGTCACCCCACTGTCTTCTCTTCTCCATCTGCACAGCCCCAGCTCTCAGCCTGTCCTCACAGGGAGGTGCTCCCATCCCTTGGGTCATTTGTGGCCTTCCTCTGGACACTCCAACAGACCCACATCTGTCCTGTACTGAGGGCTCTCCATCTGGATGCAGCACTCCAGGTGAGGCCTCACAGCACAGAGCAGAGGGGCAGGATCAGCTCCCTGCCCTGCTGGCTGTGCTGCTTTGGATGCAGCCCAAGACACAGTTGGCTTTCTGGGCTGTGAGGGCACAGTGCTGGCCCGTGTACAGTTGCCACCCACCAGCACCCCCAGGTCTTTTCCAGCAGAGCTGTGCTCCATCCTTGCATGTCCCAGCTTGTACTGACAGTGGGGGTTGCCCCAACCCAGTTGCCAGACCTTGCACTTGGACTTGTTGAACCTCATGAAGTTCACCTGCGCCCACTACTCAAGGAACGGCTGCAAAGTCAGAGTCAAAGACAGACAAACAGTACTGATGTGATTGAAGCATGTTTGTATTCTCCGTTAAGGCTTTTCTTTTTCCTCTGTTTGCAGGAGTGTGTGGATAGCTGCTGGCATCCCAGCACCCGCAGTAGGTAGGAACAGATCTTGCCTAGGATTAGGCAGTGCAAGTAGCGTGCCTTTTACAGGCAGGACTAGTGTTAGTTAGCATGTAAGTAAGGTAGGGAACTTGTGAGCGTGGAAGAAGTGTACATGTCATTCTAAACCTGTGGTGCAGTTCTCATCTTGAATTACGTCAGGTTTTTTTCTGATATAATGAGGTCATAGCTGCCAAAGGGAGGGCGTGAGGACAGACTTACCTTGTAGGGTAATGGCACAAGGCACAGTAACTAAGTCAGAGTCAGTTAACTACCAGGTAATTCTTTGCAGTTAACACTGAATGTTTAACTGTCTCGTCTAAGCTTCAGGTCTTCAAAGGTTGGACAGGCAATTGCTCTGCTGAGTTCTGCTAAATCCTATACCTAGTGATTTGAATAGGAACTGCCTTGTGTGCATCCCTTTTGCTTCTCTCCCAGCATCCCTTAACAGTTCTGGGGAACGTTTGGGGAAAAGTTGTGATACGTATGAAGTGTTGATCTGCCTGTAATTAGCAGCAGGACGAGAAGGAATGGCCTCAATTTGTGCTGGGGAGATTCAGGTTGGAAAATAGGAAAAAATTTCTTCTCCAAAAGAGTGGTCAGGCATTGGAATGGGCTGCCCAGGAAGGTGGTGGAGTCACCATCCCTGGAGGTGTTCAAGGAAAGCGTAGATGTAGTCCTTAAGGACATGGTTTGGTGGCCTTGGGTGATGGGTTGATGGTTGGACGAGATGATCTTAGAGGTCTTTTACAACCTTAATGACTCTGTGACTGGACTTGATGTTCTTGAAGGTCTTTTCCACCCTAAACAGTTCTATGCTTCTATGGAGGAAAAAAAAAAAAAGATGGGGAACTATTTTCAGGAAATTTTGTTTTTCCTAGTAGGGTAAATGTTCCTTTAGCAAAACCACATCCAAATGGACAAAAATCTATTGAGATTCACAAAAATTATTTAGTAGCACCACCATGAGATACGAAGCCCAGACCAAAGGGTTGCTGTAGGTCAACTTGTCCTGTGCTGGATGGATGGGAATTGTGTAACCCTCAGCATGACGACATAGTTTTTGGTCACAATAAAATATTTTTTGTTGTTTCTTTGCCCTTTTGCATCTTCTGCCTTGTCCCCGGTTTGTGCTGCCTCAGTATTGCCTTCAGATCATGCAACACTAGTGCTGGCTGTTTTACCCTGACTGGTACAGACTGAATGGAGGGTGCTGTGGGTGTTGCATCCTGACAAGAAGTGTCATGTGTTTGGCACTAGGCAGCACGTGCCATCTGGCCACTCCACTCTGAGTACCCTCTGTGATCTCTTGGATGCTGCTTTCACGTCTGTCTTTTACATAGCTATAAAAAATGCCTTCTGATGTGGACTAGTATTACTCCAGAGAGTTGTGACTGCAGCCATCAGTCATGGGTTGCTCGAAGCTCACATGCACAGGCATGCCATGACTGGGTTGCCAGGCACCTCTGGCAGCTGGGTTCATTGAGAAGTCTGCTTCCAAGTTGCTTTTCACGTACAAGATCTTAATAAGTGTTCCCTTGGCAAATCTGGCATTTCGGTGACAAACGATAACATTGATTTTGGTTTACTGGTGAGAGTCGCTAGAGTCTTTTGCTTTATTGTATGGGATGGCTGATCTCTCTGGAGCAAAACTTGTCTGTTGATCTGCTGATAGGTGAATGGTTGATTGGCTATGAGAATAACAAATGTATGAAACAGCTGCAACCCTACCTAATGCAAGGTGAGTGACTGGGTC
The DNA here is from genome assembly GCF_016699485.2 of Gallus gallus. NCBI lineage: Eukaryota > Metazoa > Chordata > Aves > Galliformes > Phasianidae > Gallus > Gallus gallus. The sequence goes on along the minus strand of NC_052543.1, from coordinate 755,365 downwards.
AGGATGCAATTGTCTGTTTCCCCTACATGTTTTTGTTGTCCCTTCCAAATGGTGCTGGGTGATAAGAGTTTGCTTTTTTGGATTTGCATTTTCTCTTTTTTTCTTAAACATTTTTTGTGCGATACATTTCTGTATTATTTTTTTATTTTGCTTTCTAGGGTCCTTCACTTAAACAATTTATGGACATCTTCTCTCTTCCTGAAATGACGCTGCTCTCGTCAGTCATTGATTACTTCATAACTCATGGCATTGAGTTTGACCAGGTCCATCTTTACAAGGATATATCTGTAAGTAAAACGTCAGCAGCCCGATAGCTCATACCACATCAGAGTTGCAAGCTCTCCTGAGCTTTCCAGAATACGTTAGGTCTGTGATTGCACTGCAGAGTTGGTGTTGCTGTATGTATCTCCTGTGGAAGTGTTTAGGCCAGTGAGGTTGAAGGTTCTCTGGAAAATATGCTACAAAGCTCAGTAAATGTCTTCTAGTTCTGCAAACTGGTAAGCTCTGTCTTCCTGTTAATATCTTATTTTTCAAAGAGGCTTTATCTGACCATATAGTTTGCTTTAGATAGAGTTTGTCTTGGAAAATCCTTCCCTTGCCTGCTCTGAAAATCCACCCCTTCACTTTGCATCTGCAGGACAGGCTGATCCTTTTGGGGATGTTTCTCTGTGCGTGCCTTTGACTTCTTTCAAGAGCCAGTTAGTCCAAGGTGCTGATTGTGCCCACCAACTTCACTCTCAGCATTTGAAGGATCTATATAAGATTATTACCACTGCTGGAGGATACTATTTAACTTCTTAGTTAATGCTATAAATGAGATGCAAGTGCTTGAAATTGCTGTCCTAGTTGACATTTGTTGACAGATGATGTGTCCCTGGTAGTTGAGCCCCACTTCATGCTTTTCTCCGTAGAGTGGGGCTTGGGGTTTGTACCTCGTGGGAGTGTTAGGCTCATCCTCTGGCAGCAGCCTGTACATACACTGTTCAGCCCTCTTGTGAGGGAAATGCTACATCTGTGCTGCTGCTTTTGTGATAAGGATCCACCTTGTCAGCTTTCTGCAGCCGAGGATTACTGCTTGTGTTCTGACCTGCTGTTGGTGCTTGATAAGAGCATGTCAGCCAGTTTCTCACAAAACCTGAACAGTTTTTGATTGTGGAGTGGGGAAAATGAGAAGAGGGTACACAGCTGACTCCAGAGGTCTTCTGTCAAGAGTGTCTTCTGAGCCTTCTTCTGAGGTCAGAAGCGATTTGTTCATAGCTGAGGCCTTGAGAGCAGGTGGGTGGTTGCCATAGCCTCTGCCTAGCAGTTTGTGCTCAAGCCCTCATTGTCCTTGCATCCCTTGCTGAGGGATGTGGTTGTTCCTGAAGGAGTGACTGAGGTAGGAAGAGAGGTGGGATACAATGGGAAATCTGTGCCAATGCCTGAAATTTTTACTGAAAAGATGGCAGCTGATTTGTACTCTTACCAGAGCAGCCTTTTTTTTTTTTTGCTTTTTGTTTGGTTTTTTTTTTTTTTGGACAGTGAGCATAAACAAACATTTTTGCAAAATGAATCCCCCTGCAGTGCAAGCACAAAGAAATGATTTGTGGACATGAGAACAGAGACCCTTCCATGCCTGCACAGGCAGATGTCCAAGCCTCATCTGCTACTATCACTCAGGCTTGCCGTGAGTTAAGACATGTCTGAACCTGATACTCTGCTGTAATTCTTGGTGGTGACTCTAATTGCAATGTTGTGTGTTTGGGAGTGAGCACCAGAGACACTGAGTCAAAAGTGCAGTCCCTAAGGCAGCAGTAAAGGCTGAAGCGGATGTGTAAAGCTGTGCTCCTGACGTACTGGTTTGGCTGCTTCATCTTGGAAAGTGAGAAAGCTTTCCTTGGAAGGAGTTTTTAAGTCCTGCAGAAAACGTACAGTTCTTCCCTTGCTCCTTTTGTTATTGCTGTTGGGATGGGGAAGAGTGCCTTGGAATCTCTTTCTGCTCTGCAAATGTAGTTTTGACGCAAATGCCAGGCATTGCTTGCTTTGACTGCCAGTGCTGGTCAAGATGAAGTTGTTTTCTTTTTAGTGCTCTCACTTGATGTTCAGTCTTATAGCTCAATATAGGGCAGTCTCTTGGGGAGTTAGAGTGTCCTCTGCTGCCTTTTTATCATTGAGATCCAAGTGACGAAAGGAGACTCCTCAAACTCTGCTTTGAAGAGGTGCCTCCTCCGCTTTCATTGTCCCCCACCTAAGATGTAAACTCAGTTTCTCTACCAGCTTTGAAGGAAATTAATTTTAGGCTGACTCGCAAGTTTCACCTGCATGGCAGCGAGAGCAGGTGATGGTGTGCTGTTGTGTGCACACGTTGCCCCCGCAGTGGCAGTAGTGAGTGTGGGCATGCAGTCTGAAGTCCCGGAGGAGTATACTTAGTGTAGCAGTGATTTAAGTGTCCTGGGGAAAGGCAGCCTCTGTTTATCAATCTAAATTCTCATGGATGAAAATAGTACCTCTAAACATGTGCAAACACTGCTAAATATGTTTGTGAAATGGCCCTGTGTATTTGGTATATCTCATTGGATGGAGACTTGTGAAAAATCTTAGTTGGGTGCGTCCAGAAATGCATTGCATCTTGGCCTCTTGCCTGGAAAATAGAGGATATTTGGATACCCTTAACAACGTTATTTTAGCTTGCCTCCGTCTTGAAAATTGGACAACTCTGTTTTGGCAAACAAACAAACAAACCCAACCTACCAGCACTCCTACTGGAAGCTTCTGTGCCCATTGGCTACCTGAGGCTGGGGCTGATAGCCTTCCCCGGCTCTTGGAAGCCAGGAATCACAGATGCTCACTTCTGTTGTTCACTTTTCTCACAATCCATGCTTTGGGTTATATTTGATAAAGCTTCCACAGGCATATGGAAGGAAGAAGAGCCAGCTAATGTCCGGGCCACTGAGATTTTGGGACAGTAAATGGTTTTGGAGTTGCAGCCTTGATAGCCTTGGTAGCAGTGCATTAACATGAGCTGGTTTCCAGGAGTAGGAAGGAAGTAGTGCTTTCCTAGAATCATGGAGTTGTAGTAGATCCTCAGTTGGAAGGGACTAGGATAGAGTCTTCTGGCTCTTCATGGGACCACCCAAAAATCAAACACTACATCTGGGAGCAGTGTCCAAATGCTTCCTGAGCTCCATCATCCACAAGGCCGCTCTTCACCCTCTCATCCCTCAGTCTATACATGTAGGCAGGGCTGTCCCACCCCAGGTGCAGAATCCGGCACTCGCTCTTGTTTAATTCCATGCAGCTGGAAATTGCCTAGCCCTCCTGTTTGTCAAGATCACTCTGCAAGGCCTCCATCCTCAAGGGAGCCAACAGCTCCTCCCAAGGTCATCCACAGACTTAGTTTGCTTTCAAGTCTTGCATCCCATAAATTGATGAAAAGATTAAAGAGAACTGACTCTAAAATGAAGCCCTATGGAACCTCACCAGTCACTGTCCACAAGACCGATGGAACCCCATTTGCTATAACCCTTTGAGCCTGGTCTGCCAGTCAGTTATTCACCCATCATGTTATTGTTTTGTCTAGCTGCATGCTGAACATCTTGTCCAGAGGGGTACTGTGAGAGACAGTACCAAAAGTCCAAAAAGATTTCATCAGCTGGCTTCCCTTTGTCAGTTAGGTGGGTAACCTTATCATAAAAGGAAATCAAGGTTGTTAAGCAGGATTTTTCCCTTGTTAACCTTTGTTGGCTGCGGCCAGTGACTCTGTTTTCAAGCATTTTCTGGTAACTCCCAACCAAATCTCCATAATTTTGCTGGTCGCTGAGATGATACTGATAAGCCTGTAATCATCAGGGCCTTCTTTCATGCCGTTTTTGAAAACTGGGCAATATTTTCCAGTTTTCAGTTGACTGAAACCTTTCCATGTTCCCAAGATCTGTTCCCAAATGGAAAGATTTTGAGGTTTCTCTCTTTATATTGTGTCAGCTTGGCCACTGTGTTCTTTTCACCATGTCAGTAAGCTTTGCTCAGCAGGATCCTCTACACTGATACCAAGCAGTACTACTTCATTCAGCAAGAAGGCAAGGTGTGTCATTAGTGTGTTCCTCCTCAGTGGTGGCAATAGGCTGGGAAGCAGGAATGCCATATATAAAACTGAAACTTTTTTTTTCTCGATCCTTTTCTTCAGGATGCTATTAGAGATGTTCATGTGAAAGGAGTGATGTACAAATGGATTGAAAAAGACATGGGTGAGTTAAGCAGAGCTCTGCTGCAAAATCCATTTTTGTGTCCTGTGCTTTGTGGCATTCTGCAAACGATTGCTGCATAGGTCCTACATAGGTCCTACATAGGTCTTGATTGTGGCATGCCTAAAGGCAGCCAAGGGTTAGAGTGGCATTAAGGACCAGTTGATATTTAGGGTCTGAGGGAGAATCGTGTTTTAACAGAGAAAACAGCTACATCATTGCTTTTGTGTCTGTTTTCCTTCTGCCTTTAAATAGGGGTTGGCAGTCCCTGGCATAGTGTGAACATTGCAAAGGCACTGTCTAGGAAGGCTGGGGAGACTTCCATTCAGAGTGGAAAGAGGCTCCTGATGTGATTGTGGCCTGGAGCAGCTATGACTTCCTATTTGGGATCAGCCCTCTTTCTTGCCAGCCTTTTCAGTTCCTCAGGCTCTCTCATTCCTCTAGATGGGATTGACGAGGATGAGGAAGGCTGTTTTATCACCATAGTGGTTCACTACCTGCCCCGTCTGAGATGGATCTAACTTGGTCCTTTTGCATCTCTGTTGGTTTAGGGGTCAGGTTTGGTTTTGTTTGATTTTTAAAGGAATGTGTTCATGACCTCTGCCAACGTTTCTTGATTGATGTCTGTTTTATTCCAATTTAGAACAGTACATTCTGCACGGTGATGAAATCTATGCTGTCCTAAACAGACTGGTGAACCACAAGAAGAAACTCTTCCTCATTACAAACAGTCCCTTTAGCTTTGTGTGAGTACCACCAACATGCACTGATGTGTCACCACAGCACAGCAAGAGCTTTGCAGTACGTTCTCTCATCCAAGCTAGAGAGTTTTGTGGCAGTAGTGATGAGAAGGCACTGTGGGGATCAGTTGTGGTGAACGTGGCACCCTGCTGCTCACTGTACACCACAGGCTTTCACTTTTCCAAGAAGCTGTGAAGCTGTGTCTGGCCACAGTGTTACGGAGCTGCCACTTTTATTACTTCCCTGGACTTCTTGTGGTAACAAGAGAAGGATGGGATGCCTGACATTGGTCATAGTGTTACAACAGCCCTGCATGCCATCAGGCAGCCTTGTGAGACTCTGGAAAATACTGTGCTTTCTTCTTTGTTGCTGAAATGAGGGTAGTTTTAGGACAGACTCTTGTGAAGTTGCAGTGTTGGGTGAATATGGTCTGTTAACTTTGCTGTTCCTTTCCCCCTAGGGACAAAGGAATGAAACACATGGTTGGCAAGAACTGGCGGGACTTATTCGACATGGTCATTGTGCAAGCTGACAAACCCAACTTCTTCACTGATCGGCGAAAGTATGTGCCCCAATGCAATACTGCAGTGCTGTGTGTGTTTTATGCCCCATTGTCTGCAGTGCACAGCTTCTCCTACCCTCCTGAAGAGCAGTTTATAGTTTTCTGTGTGTAACTTAGATCCAGTATGCCAGCAACCTTCCAGCGCTGTCTCAGGTACTCTCTGAGGCTTTTGTCTTGGTCAACAAAAAGCAACCAATCTGGGGATAAGTATCTCCTGAGTAATGCCAAACAGAAAGCGTGTTCCTAAAATTAGCTATCTTAAACCTCCAGAGTTACTTCATGGCCTGAGCTTAACTTAGATTTTCGAGGTATTAGTGTGCTTCAATCTTTAGAAAGAAAAAAGAAGTGGAACGGTATGTATGACAGCTGGCTGTTTCTTGGCAATAGGTCTTGAGAGTGTGCCAACATAATTCCTTTTCCTGTTCCTGAAAGCAATTATCTGTGGTTTTAGTTACTGAGTACGATGATGTTTTGTAACTGGTAGCTCTGGAAACCTTTGCACGTGGCAGCTGGGTTTTGTGATCAGCTAGGAGATGTCAAGGGACCAGATGATAGGCAGACCACCGTGCTTGCTTTGCATTTTTGTTTGTTGGTTTGGGGAACTTGTCCCTGCTTTGTTGCCTCCGCTTACGACTGACCAGGAATATATTCTATATTCAGCCCTCTAGGGAACCAACTGTTCTTTCCTCTTCCTTCCCCCACTCCCCAGACCACTAGCATAACCAGGAGTAAATCTGTATACTGAGCTGATTCGATAAGATTTCTCTCCATGGGATGTGGGTGAAGTGTCATAAGGATGCGGACTGGAGCTATAATGATCTAGGTCTTTTGGAGATAAAAATGTATGACTGCATGGTGCCTGAGGGCCATAATGAACTGGTGAGATGAACAGGGTTCTGACACAGGGAAATGAGTTTTCTGATTTGAATGTTGTAGTTGCTGGGTAATAGTCACTAAAAATCAAAAGTAGTTGAAATTTCCCCCCACCTCCCCCCTCTTTTCTTTTTTTTTCCCAGACCTTTTAGAAAACTGGATGATAATGGCTCACTGCAATGGGACAAAATAAACCAGCTGGAGAAAGGAAAGATCTACAAAGAGGTAAAGTGACCTGGGTGCATAAGAGAGATGAAGCGAGAGTCTGAAATCCTGGGGACTCACAGTACACCTGCACTCTTGGAAGTCACTGGAAGAGCCTGGAGATAGTAAGAAAACAGAAGAGTCTTCTTAGGCAGAGGGAGTGCTTTGAGAGATCACTTGTGGATGTTTGAAAAGTGAAAAATGGATCCTTGAGAAGAGCACCTGTAACGGAGGTAGAGGGCTATTGCAAGGAGGCATGCTCTAGGCTCTGTGTGCTGTGGTGGCTGGTGGCAGCCAGAGATGCCTTGTGGCCACGTGTAGAGAGGTCTCACTTGACCAGTGTGATCCCCTAAATGCTTTCAGTGTATCTCTTGGCACTTTGTGGAGCACTGCATTAGGATTTGCAAGCTTCTGAAAAGCCTTTCAGATGCCTGTGTTAGGATCAAGGGTCTTCCTGTACATCAGAAAACCCTGACAAGGCCTGCTGTACCTGTTAGCATATGATACACCAGCCTCTGAGCTGGTGAGAGATGATCCATGCCATGTGTAGAAAGAGGCTGCACTCTTGGCAACTGCAACTTGTTACAGTTGCAGGAGGCAGAGCTGAAACAAGGTGTGACAGCTGCCTGGTGAGAAAACCAGTCTGCCTCTCTGAAATGGTTTCCTATGCAGCTCCATGTGTGGGTGATGCTGCAGAATGGCATACTGCTGCATAGGGATGTATTTCACCCAGCCCAGGTGAGGGAGGAAGGGTCCACAGGGCAGGAGCCGGGCTTTCTGCTCAGGAGGATCTGTGCTGAGTTCTCTCTGCCAGGCTGTTTTTCCCCACTGCTGCCCAGTTTGTGTGAAAAGTGGCAAGTAGTGAAACATGCCCTGCATGTGTAGCTTTTCTGATGTCCCAGTCCTGAAACCTCTGTGCCTGAGGGGGTCCCAAGAGTGTGATTGTCCAGAACTGCCTGCAGTCTGATGTTTGTGCAGAGGTATTCCACATCTCACTCCAAGTTGTTCGCCACAAGATTGGGAGAGATGGCACAAAGCTGTCTGACTTAGTTGTATTGCTGCCTCAGTCTCTTTTGGCTGCACCTTTCTATAAAACTGAAGTTTTTTTAGCAATAGCAGGGACTGCTTTGCACATTTTGGAAGGGTGATCTTCCTAAGTGAGGAGAGGTTTCACATTGAGGTGGTTTGTGGAGGAGAAAGAAGGTTGATCAGAAAGGGTACAAAGCCTGGCTCTTCCCTTCCTGAAAGACATGGGTATCCAAAGGGTGGCTCCTGGTGAAGTTGCTGCCTTGGGGTGTTCTTGCAGCTGGTCTGTCCCCTGAGATAAAGTGGCCTCTGTCATTAGGACAGTTTGTTCCTGGTTTTGTGAGCTGTTGGATCCCACGGGAAGAATATGTTAGTGAGATTGCAGTCAAGTAGCTGTGCCCTGACCTGCACTAGAAAAGTAGGTCGTGTCCTGGAGTGCTGTTCAGAAGCCTCTGGCCTGTCCAGTGGGGCTGTCAAAGCACTATGCTACTGCACCCTGCCAAGAGCTTGGAGCTGGGAACACGCAAGCGGAGCCCATAGAAAGTCTTTTTCCCCGTGGGCAGGCTTTCTCAGTTGGTTAGCAGCTCCTTCAGAAGAGGTGCACCTCGGGCATGCTGAGTTAAATTCTACTCTTGATCACCTACATCTTGTGGCCACAGATTGCTGAACCAAATGAGTGCTGCGTTGGGGAAAGGAAAGGATGAGAGAAGACGGTGGGGTTTTGGGGTCCTCTCCAGTCCCATCTGGAGAGTCCCTCTCCCCCATCACATTAATCTGACTGCATGGGGATTGTTGCCTAAGTGTGGTTCTTGGGATGTAACCATATATTGTGGCAGTAGTCCATCCCATCTCCAGCATTTGTGGTTTCTGTCACAGCATGCTTCTGGGCAAGTGTCCCTCGCCATGGATCTTGCTGTGCCAGCACATCACTGCAGGCTCCTGAGGTGCCTTGCTCCTGCAAGGTTCACAGCTGCATGGCAGTTGTGCTGTGGGTGTCCCACATGAATGGGATCTTAGGGACTAGTAATTCTGCACTAGGGACTAGGAAGTTCAAATGATGGCCCTCCAATCCTGCCTGTTGTCTCTCTCCTTTCTGAAAAACATGGAGTTTTCTGTTTGTGGCACCTCTGAGCTCCCTCTCCTAGTCTGCAAGTTGAGGAGAGGAAGTCCCAGAAATGCAGAGGCCTGCCGGCCTTCACTCAGCAGTGAACAGTAGCATGCTGCCTGGCAGCAGAGATGGGCACAGGCTGGAGGTATTGCTGCTGAGCAGCCCGCAGGTTGGTGTGACTGCTGGTGCTGGCACCGATGGGGCCTTTTGCTTTCCTAGTGGGTTTTGTTTCCCCTGTGACTCATGTGGAAAACTTGTGTGGAGATGGGAATCCCTAAGGTCTCCTCTGTGTGCTGGCAGGATGTTTGGAAAGCCTTGAAAGCAGCTTTAGCTGGTGCTTTGGGGGTTGGTTTGTTTTACTTAGCTGCGAGTCTGCCCAAGCTGCTTGGCTTCATGGGTGGGGTAAGCAATTGCTGTGAACGCGTGGGTTTTAGTGCTTTGGTTGAGATGACAGTCAGTGATCTGAGAACAGCCTCAAGTGTTCCTTACTGACATCCTTGCTTGCTCCATCTTGCCCCCCATGCATCCTGTGAGGTGAAATCTTTGTCTTCTGAGCCCAGAGCACTTTGCCTTCCTTCTGTCCACCATTCAGCTTTTCTCATCTTGTCTCCAAGCTGCCTCCTTTTGTTGTCCATGTGCTCCCTTCAACTTGCTGTGTGCTAGGGCACAGGACTTCCTGACTTGCTTATTGGGGTATAAAGAGTTTCTGGCTTTTTCCGCAGCCTGAGGATGGCCAAGAGTTGTATAGGGAGTTGTCACATGGGAAGAGGAAGTGAGGTCAGATAGAGAAGGATAGAAGCCTTTGAATTTGGATGGTGGGTGAGTGAGCAGGTTAACATCTCCTGAGAGTGCTCACATCTACATGCCACGGTACAGTGACACGTCCAGCTGTGCTGACAGTGCTGCTGAGGTGGTTGCCCCGTTCCACACACTGAGGATGAAGATGTCTGGCCTGTACTCACTTTCCTATTCTCCTTTTACCTGCAGGGTAATCTCTTTGATTTTTTGAGGCTGACAGGTTGGCGTGGATCCAAGGTGCTCTACTTTGGTGACCATCTGTACAGTGATCTTGCGGTGAGTAAAAAGCTGCGCGTGCTGCTTCTGCGTGAACCCCAACAGGGCTTTAAGTGATGAGCACTGCGGTGTGTCAGGGGGGTCTGTCTGTGTCCAGGCTGAGCATTTTGGGCAGTCAGATATCCAGGAGGTGAGTGTGGCCAGACTTCTGCACATCTGGCATCACTGTGTATTTCAGAGTGAATCCCTGCTCTACTCTACAGGCCCAGATTGTCCCAGAATGCCTAAAACTGCTGGGGGGGGAGGAAGCCTAAAAGCAGATGATAGCAAGGTTGGAGCAAGCTTGTTAGAGTGCTGCTGAAGTGAGGAGAGAAGCAGAGCAAGCTGGTTATCTCCTTTGGTAAGAGGAGAGCAAGAGAGGCAGTGCTGTGGTCCTATTGAAGAGGAGGTGGTGCTGTGGCTGGTGAAGGATAGGAAAAGGCTGAGGAGGGAATGCAGCAAGGTGGCAGCAAGCCTGTGTGACTGTTGTGGTTGTGTTGGTCTGTAAGGCAGGGCCCTGCTCTGAGCATGCAGGTCTTGGCATACTGTGCTTAGCGCTCTAGGCTGTGGCTTTTGCGACGCTTTCCTGGACATAAGCATCCCACTCTGCTGTCACACAGATGGAAGCCATGCAGAAAGGGCACCTGAGGTACTTTCTGCCAGAAAAGAATGACTGTTGGTCTGTGAACTTGAGAGCAGTTCACGTGGAGCCCACGTTTCTAGATGCTTCTTGCAGCTGATCCTGGTGCCTGGGAGATGGGAGTTTTGGTGTGACCCAGAACGGACTGTTAGGATGGCTGTCCCCTGAGGATCTGCAGTGGGAACAGACCACTTTTCTTGGAAACAGGGTTGTGTTTGGTTTTCAGTCTTCATGTTGAACTCGCAGTTGTTTTTTCACCCCGACCTCTAGGACCTCATGCTGCGTCACGGCTGGAGGACTGGAGCCATAGTCCCTGAACTGGAGACAGAGATTCGGATCATAAACACAGAGCAGTACATGCACTCCCTGACCTGGCAGCAGGCTCTGACGGGGCTGCTGGAGAGGATGCAGGTAAAGAGCTCCTGTCTGAGCAGGGTGTGTAACATGCCTTCACCCAAGTCTGAGACATGGGACTGGTGTAGGAATCAGAGGATATCATAACTTTCCTGTGTTCTCAAAAAGCATCTTATTCTCCTCAAACAAAGTTGGTGCAGGGGCTTCGCAGGTGTGTGAGTTATGGGAAAACCCTGAGGGGACTGAGGGGGACTGGAGGTGTGGTTTACAGGGCTGATGTAACCTGGCACTTGCTGTTGTTTCTGCAGATGTATCAGGATGCGGAGTCAAAGCAGGTACTGCTGGAGTGGATGAAAGAGCGGCAGGAGATCAGGTCAGTGCATTGCCCTGCTTGCTCATGAGCTCTCAGGGGCCCTCAGGCCTGCACTGGTCTATTTGGTAACCTGTTTTTGGGAAGGTGCTGCTGTAGCTCTTGGCCAATGGCCCTCCCTGCTGCCTCATGTCTGTGCTGGGCTGCAGCAGTGCAGTCCCGCAGCAGGAGAGGTTGGACAGGTTGAATACAGGGTGGGAAAGGGGTTGTGGTGGTGTCAGCCTGTGCCAGGAGGGCATGTGGACTGGCTGCTGTGATTCCTGGCACTGCAGGCATTGCAGGTGGGTCCGCACCTGTAGCAGGCACAGCTTTGAGGAAGGCAGCGTGGTGAATGTTCCTTGTGGGCTCAGTGCACAAGGGTGGCCTGCCTCAGGCCTGAGTGGGAGGCTGATCCCGAAATATCCTGTGCGAGTGGAGTGGCCTGGGGTTGCAAAACTTTGGGGAGGAACCTGGGATCACACCACTGGACTTAGGAGGGCTGCTGCGAGCTGGAAAGGCATGGATTCTTATCTGAGTTGGCGTCGTTCATGCTGGGCCCAAGAGGGCTTTGTCCGCTGGTGCTGAGGCCAATGTTGTTTTGCAGTAATTGCCAAATTGCCAGTTGCCAAATATTGATGAGCACAGCTGTTGTGAGAGTCTTCTGGGAAGCCTGTGAGGCTGTGGAGTGCCTGGAGTGCGGATGACACTCACCGTGGCTCTCACTGGGCAGGCAGCAAGCCTGAGAAGTGCCTTTGATCTACAGAGCTCCGTCTTTTTTCCCCCAGGTCGCTGACAAAGAACCTGTTCAACCCCCAGTTTGGAAGCATCTTCCGCACCTTCCACAACCCCACGTACTTCTCACGCCGGCTGGTGCGGTTCTCTGATATCTACATGGCATCCATCAGTTGCCTGCTGAACTACGATGTGAATTTCACCTTCTACCCACGGCGCACCCCTCTGCAGCACGAGGCCCCACTCTGGATGGATCAGCTCTGCACAGGCTGCATGAAAACCCCCTTCCTGGAGGAGATGGTGCACATTCGGTGAAGGGCCGGCTATTCTGGCCAACAGAGCTAGTCTGTACATGTGGCCAGCAGCACCTCTGTGTACCACTAAAGGGTGTTTGACACTTATGTTGTGGGTGTAGACTGTGTGTTTGCTGCTCCCTGCTTTATGCCTAGAGGGGCACAGAAGCAGAGTCCTGAGCTGCTGGGGCTCGGGGAGCAGAACCCGTGTGAGCTGTGACTGGTGCTGGCTGCACGAGCCGTCCTTGGGGAGAAGGGCTGGGGCTGCCAGGTGCCTGCTGCTGGGGGCAGGGAGTAGGAGGGGACAGAGGAGGAGGAAAGGTGATGAACATAGAATCATAGAATTGCTCAGGTTGGAAAAGAGCTTCAAGATCATGAAGTCCAACCTCAGCCTAACCGTACTACCCCAGCTACCAACCCTCTGCTCAATCATGTCCTTGGGCACCACATCCAAACAGTTTGTAAACACATCCAGGGATGGTGACTCAACCACCTCCCTGGGCAGCCCATTCCAGTGCTTAACAACCCTTTCTGTAAAGAAGTGTTTCCTAATATCCAACCTAAACTTACCCTGGTGCAACTTGAGGCCATTTCCCTTGTCCTGTCAGCAGTGAGATCAGCCCTGCTCTGCTGCAATCACCTTTCAGGTACTGGCAGAGAGCAATAAGGTCTCCCCTCAGCCTCCTTTTCCCCAGACTAAACAGCCCCAGTTCCTTCAGTCTCTCCTCATAGGGTATATTCTCCAAACCCTTCCCCAGCCTTGTGCTGAAGCAGGTTTAAAGAAGGGCAACCTCAGTGTCCTTTCTGTGCTGAGGTGCCCGAAACTGAACACAGCACTTGAGATGAAGCCTCACCAGGGCTGAGTACAGGGGCAGGATGACTTCCCTCGTCCTGCTCACCACACCACTCCTGATCCAAGCCAGGATGCCATCAGCCGCCTTGGCCACCTGGGCACACCGCTGGCTCATATTCAGCCACCTGTCCATCCGGACACCAAGGTCCCTTTCCGTCAGGCAGCTTTCCAGCCACTCCTCCCCAAGCCTGGGGGGGACACCTGGGGTTGTTATGGCCAAAATGCAGGACCCGACACTTGGCCCCATTGAAAGCCCCATTGAAACTCATACAGTTAACCTTGGCCCATCGACCCACTCTATCCAGGTCCCTCTGTAGCGCCTTTCTCCTGTCAGGCAGATCAACACTCCCTCCCACCTTGGTGCCCTCTGCAGTTACTGAGGGTGCGCTCAATCCCCTCATCAAGACCGTTAATAAAGATGTTGAATAGAAGCGGCTCCAGTACCGAGCCCTGGGGGACACCGCTCGTGTCTGGCTGCCAACTGGATTTAACTCCATGGAGCACAACTCTGTGGGCCTGGCCATCCAGCTAGTGTTTCACCCAGCGGAGCATACGCCCGTCCAAACCGTGGGCAGCCAGAAGAAGGACGCTGCTCCCGGGAGTGAGGCCGCAGAGAGCTGTGGGGGCTGAGGGCGGGGGCAGCCGGCAGCTGCGGGCGGGAGGCCCGGTACTGGGAGCGGGGCCGGGGGGTGCCGTGGGAATGGGAGCCGCGGAGCCGAGCGCTACTGAGGCTGCGGGGCGGAGCTCTTTATTTGTCTGCGCCCGCGGGGCCGCGCCGCAGCCGGGTCCGTCACTGCAGGTCTCCGGGGCCCGCGGGATCCTGCAGCAGCGCGTCCTGCGGGGAGAGCGGCGTCAGCGCGGGGCGGTGGGGGCTGGAGGGGCGGGGCGGGGCGGGGGCGGCGCTCACGTGCAGCGGTTCGTAGTCGGAGGCGTGGCCGCCGTACAGCGGGTTGGGGATGGCGACCAAGCGGCGCTGGGGGCGGGCCCTGTCGGCGCGCGGCTCCGCCTTTCCTCGCGAGCGCTCCTCCTCCTCGGCGTCCTCGTCCTCGCGCAGGTCGGCCTGGAGGGGCGGGGTTGTGCTCAGCGCCGGCCCCGCCTCCCACCCCGCAACTCCGGGACCGGCCCGGGGCTCCGCTCCCCCCCCCCTCCCGCCCCGCAGCCACCGCACCTGCAGGTACCCGAACTGCCCGTCCCGTCGGCGCCGCTTCACGCAGTACGCGGTGCCCGCGGCGGCCGCCCCCGCCAGCGCCACGCACAGCGCCGCCACGGCCCCCGCGGCCGCGCCGGCAGCGCGCGTCCCTCCGCCCACCTGCGGGGAAGCGGAGCGTCACGGCGGGCGGGGGGGGGGGCGCGGGGGTCGAACGCTCCGCTCCGCTCCGCGCCTCCCTCACTCGCCTGCTCGAGCTGCGCCGCGGGCGGGGGCAGCCGCAGCGGCTCGGCGAGGGCGTGGATGACGCCGTTGGCGGCCGCGATGTCCCACTCCACGACGGCGGAGTCGTCGATCCCCGTGGTTTCCTGCGGCGGGCGAACAGAGCGGCAGAGGTCTCCTCGCGTTCCGGACCCGCGGCGCGGGCGGAAGGGGGGGAGGTGACCTCGCCGAGGTCGGACCTACGGAGCGCGCGGAGCCGTTGCCCGGCGGGAGGGCGGACACGCGGAGGTCGCGCCCCGCCCGGGACGGGACGGCGGTTCCCGCGGTGAGGTCGAAGCTGAAGAGCAGCAGAGCCGAGGCGTGCAGCTGCAGCTCCTCCCCGGACAGCGTCTGCGGGGAGCGGGCCGGGCTGGACGGAGCCGGGGCCGCACGGAGCCCCGCTGCCCCCCGGGAGCCGCGCCCGCCCCGCGGCCGCGTACCTCGTTCTCCGCGAAGCCAGAATTCACGGGGACAAAAAGCGTTTTGGGAGCGGAGTCGTCGGACAAATAGGTGAAAAACTCCAGCCCTTCTGCCGAGCCGTTGGCAAAAGCGAGCAGCAGCTGGAAAGGATCCCATCAGCACCGCGGGCAGCCCGGGCCGGCCCCGCCACGGCCCCGCTCCCGGCGCGTCGCTTACGGAGTAGAAGGTGGAGAAACGCGCGTCCTCGGCCAGCACGTCGGGCAGGCGGCCGCGGCACCACGTACCGTCCCCCACGAAGCCGTCGGGGCACACGCACGTCACGTCTGCAAGGGAACGCCGCGATGCGCCTCGCAGTGCCCCGGAGCCCCCTCCGGCTGCCCACGCCCCCCCTCCCTGTCCGGTGCGTCCCTCCCGGCATCGCCCCGGGGCAGCCCCGTGCCCGCGCCGCTCACCCTTCTCGCGGTAGCAGAAGGCGTCCCAGGTCTCGCTGAGGTTGTTGCGGGGGCCGTAATCCACGATGCCCACGTGGTTGGAGCCGCAGCTCGGGGTGGGGAAAGCCGTGGGGTAACCGGCGGTGCCGTTGTCCATCCACCCCACCAAGCACAGGTGGAACCCCATCTGCGGGGAAGCGGAGCATCGGGGCCCAGGGTCAGGATCTCTGCGATGGCTGTGCGGCCCCACATTGCAGCCTCCTGCCACCCAAACGGCTGAGGTGTTCCCCATCCCAGTGTCACCGCTGAGGCTCAGTTTTGTGACTGTGAGATGCTCCGCAGCTGCCCCAGACCCACTGCTGCGTGGGCCTCGCAAAGGGAAGGTGACGAAGGCCGCTGGAGGGCTGAGGAAGAGCCCAGCAGCACGGGCTACCTCCTGCCAGGTGCACAGAGCGTGGCCCATTGCCCCCACTGCTCCCCACCTGCTGCGCGGCCGCCAGCTGCTGGAATGTGGCCAGGGCGGCCCCCTCTGCAGCACACGCCTCCTGTGCCTGCACGTAGGTGAAGTCGTACTTCTTTCGGGGTGACTGCAGATGGAATACACCCATGGTCTTATCTGCAAAATGGAGGCACGGAGCGTCAGCACAGCGCCAACCCTGCGCCACCCCGGCCTGCACCCATCTGTGGCCCTGTGGGTGCTCACCATGGAAGTGCAGGTCGGTGCAGATGGCCTCCCGGTGGCATTGCCCATTGCTGTCCAGGCACCGGTCCGTAGGGGGCACGGCCTCCTCCAGGCACTGGATCCCATCACCGATGTAGCCCCTCTTGCACTCGCAGCGCCGCTTGTTCTGCAGCAGAGGAGGGACAGTGTTAGCCATCGTGCAAGCAGCAGCTGATGAGCTGCACTCCTGTGGACCCGGAGTGCTGCCACAGCTGTGCAGAACTGCAGCAGAGTGCGCGGCCTCCATGGGCCAGCGGCCTCTGTTCCAGCCCTGCATCCAGCTGCGTGGAAACTCCCAAAGCATTGCACAGATCGCCTCCAGCACAGTTGAGCTGCAGGGATGTGGCACATGGTTCACAGGCCTGGCCCCACCTGCCCCACACTGAGCAGCTGTGTTCCTCTGCAGGTGGCCTTCACGGTCCCTGAAGGACCACCCAACAACCAACAGCCCTGAAATGCCATGGCTGTGGCAAACCCTGTGCCTGTTGGGCAGATGTGGGGGGAGAAATGGCCCGAGCACGACACCACTGGGAGCTTGCCCCCACTGTGCGGGCCTGAGTACAGTGGGTGTAGGGTCTGCATGGCAGGGATGCTGCCCCTGTCTGTGGGCTGTGCTCACCGGCCCGGTGCTGATGCAGTGTGCATGCTCGCTGCAGTCCCCATTCCTGCCATCTGCACAGTGGTCAATGGGCTCGCAGACGTAGCCGTCACCCCAGTACCCCGCAGCACAGGTGCAGGAGACGTTGACACCAAGCTGCGTGCAGGCAGCATGCGTGGCACAGCCACCGTTGTCCTGGCTACACATGTCAATGGCTGCATGGAAAATAGTGTTACCATCACTGGAGCACCGTTTTCCTGCCCTGTGCACCGCCCCCAGCATGACCTACCCCCCACGGAGCTGCCCTGACCCCACGGCCCCCACCTGTGCAGGCTCTGCCATCCCCTTCATAGTGCATGTCACATTCACAGAGGTTGCCAGCGCGGCAGGAGGCCTGGGGGTGGCACGGCGGTGAGCAGGTGGGCTTCACGGCTGAAACCAGAGTGCAGGTCAGAGAGCCATGGTGTGCCCCAAGGGGGCACGGCTGCCAGCCCCAGAGCCCCTCTGGAGGTTGGTTGGGGGGACGAGGCCACTGGGCCCAGCCGTGAGCCGCATGGGGAAGGTCAGGGGTTGGCAGCCCTCACCCAGACGGACTTCGCAGCGCTCTCCAGTCCAGCCCTCGGCACAGAAGCAAAAGCCATCGCCGTGCAGCCCTCCATTGCACACGCCATGCTCAGTGCAATTACACTCTGAGGGACAGGAACACCACTGTCACTGCTCTGCTGTGGTGGCAGGAAGGGCCACGGACAGCAGTGTGGCAGCGCACACCACACACGTCCCACTGCCTCCAGACCCAGCTGTCTGCTCCACACATTCCAACACAGGAGAGGACCACCCAAAGCCCCCATCGCTCGGCCCTATTCTGTTCCAGGGGACACATGAGCTCCTCTACTCAGGGCTCCTTTCCCTCCCTGTGCCAGATGCACCCCAGGATCTCTGCCCCACCAGGCTCCCAGCCTGACAAACCAGGAGGAACCACTGAACCCAGGGCCTTCTAGAAACCATGGCCAGAGCACCAGCTGGCCTGCAGCGAGCCCTGTACATCCCCTGCATGTCACTGCACTGGTGCAGGTGTTCCGCACTGATTCCTGTGCTCACCCAGCCAACCCCTCCATCCTGCAGCCACCTCTGCAGAGAGGCACTGTGCAGCCTCCCCGGGCTCCCCATACCTCGGCACTGGGGCCCATATCTGCCCGGTGCGCACAGCTCACAGCTGGTCCCGATGAAGGCCTGGCTGCAGTTGCACCGCCCCGAGCCACTGATACTGTCATCGCAGGTCCCACGGTTCCCACACGGCGCCTCAAGCCCCCCCGGGCAGGCTGCAGACAAGGACATCCACGAGGCTGTGGTGATGTGGGGCCCTACTCTGGGGCAGCGCCACTCACACAGAGGTGACACACACATGTATGGCATGCTTAGTGGCCTGGGACAGCCCAAGACCTTGGGATGGGGCTTGAGGAAGATGGTTGGTGTGTGTCCAGGCTGGCTCCTGCTGCCTACCCACACTGAGCCAGCCAGGAGCTGCTGTGTGGGAAGCACAGAGCCTGTAGCCATCTGTGGCCGTGTGCTGGCTGCAGAGGGACAAGCAATGCGACTGACCACAGCCCTCAGCTGCCCACGGCTCACCGGGGCTTTCTCCAAGGGAAGGGAATTCCCTGTTCCAACCTCACCACAGATCCCCATCCCAGATGGTGCTCTCTGCCTGGGCCGCCCTGCCCCGCAGCCACCAGGGATCCATGCACGCTGCCTTACCCTGGCAGTCGCGGCCATAGTGGTTCTTGCAGCACTGGGGGACCCACTGGGTGGAAATGCAGTTCCTCCTGCAGCCTCGTTTCAGAGGCCCCCTGGAAGAGAAGTGTCTTCTGAAAGGTTCCCACGGGGAGGAAGACCAGGATGGCCGCAATGGGTGGTTATGGCGAAACAGAAAAGTGTTCCTGAACAGTTGGTTTTCGAAATAGTGGCAGCCCCAGGTTCCCCCCTGTGAGGAAAGAGGCACAACACAGAGTTTGCCACATTGATCGCTGGACACCATGCCCCTTCTGCCTCACCTCGACCCTCCCGTGCCCGTTGTTCCCTCCCACAACCAGTAATGGAGGCTCCCTAGTGTGGGGTGGGCGACAAAGGAGCCATGGGGTGACAGAGCAGCAGTGTGGGAGATGCCAGGACACTGTTAACCGCCCCCCCCTGCAGCCAGGCAGAGCTCTCTGGCCCTGAGGCCCCTACAAGGCCCCCTGTGCTGCTCCAGGGATGGAGCTGGGCCCTTTTCCCACTGCCACCCACACAGGGACTGACCGGGCTGTGCTCCCCAAGCCCACACTGCTTGACCCACCCTGCTCCACCAAATGGCATGGCTGAGCCCAGAGCTCAGCACACACGTGTGTGCCTTCACTATGCTGCTAAAATGCACGGGGGGTGTTGTCAGCAGCCCTCAGCAGGCTGCCTCGGTGCCAAAGGTGGGAGCTTTACCCGTTGCACTGAGCCAGCAGGGCAGGGCGGCTCGAAGCCACAGGGTCCACAGCTCTCCATCGATCCCTGTGGAGGGAGAAAGAAACCCCACAGCCACTCAGCGTGGGTTCTGCTCCTCAGCTGCAGGGAGCTCTGCAAGGAGGAGCAGCGGGCTCCCAGCACCCCTCCTTGCTGACAAGGGTTCAGCAGACAGCACGGATCCTCATCGGCATCACCCCAAGTGCTCACCTTCAGCTCCACAGAGATGAACTCATCGCAGCGAGATCCCAGGTCTGGTGGCTCTAACAGCCTGTCTATGCCATAAGCAATGCCCCCATGGAATTCCATGTGCCTCTGGATGATCACAGCATCACCACTTCCCACCAGAAGCTCTCCCTGCCAAAGGAAGAAAGCACCTCATGATCCTGGCGCATCCCGCACCCTGGCTGCACCACCTGGTCATCATCCATTCTGGCTGCCACTTCTCAATCACCGCAAGGACAATGCACAACCTCCATGCTCATGTCCTTAACCCCCCAGATGCTGTTTATCACAGCCACGTCTCTTAAGAAATGGTCTGTCCAGGTCATGGCAGCAGCAGGTTGGTGCACCAATTGGGCTGTCACTGTGTGTATCTGCAGGGACCACGTGCCTCTGCCCTCTCCTGCTGGCTGGTCTCTGAGCCTGAGCCTGGCCGCAGCCATGGCAATGGGGCATCCCAACCTGTGGGCAGCCCCGCTCCATCTTCCCCTCCTGCTGGTGTACGAGCATCTGCTGCCCATGGCAAAGTGGGACCGAGCACCGCCTTCACGTACCACATGGGTTCTGCTGCAGCTGAACGAGACAGTGGAGCCATGCATGGTCCGTACGGACTTGACCTGGGGCATGTTACCAGCAACAATCTAAGAAGGAAAAATGATCAACATAGAATCACAGTCATACGATGGTTTGGGTTGGAAGGGACCTTTAAGATCACGTAGTTCCAGCCCCCTGCTATAGACTGGGACACCTCCCTCTAGCCCAGGTTGTTCACAGCCCCATCCAGCCTGGCCTTGAATGCCAGGAGAGACAGGCAAAGCTGACAGTTTGCATTTCAAAAACGAGTGCTGCCTGATGAGGGATAGGGCCAGAAGCCACACCAAGGAGGTGCGAAGTGGCAGCACACCATGCTGGTGTGGGAGGAATGCTGTAATGGTTAGTCCTGGTGTCCTGAGCAGTAAGGGACCAGTGTGTGTGCAGGCAGATCTGGCAGATGCATCATCCCCATAGAGAAGAGCTCCTGTGAGCCATGCGCTGGCAGTTGAGAGAGATGTGGCCTCCCTGCAGCTTGTGCAGGAAGGGTTCAGCTCAGCCACACTGCACCAGAGGTTTGTGATAGAGTGCCGCATATGCTCAAACAGGGCCTGGTCTTTCCAACACAGACGGTATGCAGCTGATATGCTGCATGTTCTACATGGCAAAATATTGGACAAGGTCGCTCTGGCGCAGCCATAGGCAGATGTGTGACCTGGGAGGCACCAGCCTACTTGCTGTTACATTTACCTTCGTGTCTCTGATCATGTGTGCCTTGAGGTAGGAGGCCAGCATGCCCCGGTGCTCCCTGTGGTACAGCCACTGCTGCCTTTTCTCCGGGAGAGCATTAAATGCAGCATCTGTAGGCCAGAGCATGGTGAAGGGTCTGTGCAGGGGGTTACTGATCAGCGGCAGCAGCTCCGCATCCTGTCCAAGACAAGAAGGGATATGAAAAAAAGTTCACAGGCCAAAATGGAATGCTCAGCAGCTCCCCAGGAGGCAAGGGCTCACCTTCAGCAACTTGCTATAAATGGTGTACCCAAAGGTCTCTGCTGCTTCTGTGATGTTCAGCTGCAGAGGGAATGAAAACTGTCACCAAGTGCTGCCAGGACTGGAGCCACCACGCCGATTTGTCCCCCCAGGCAGTTAACAGTCACAGCACATAAACACAATGCATTCATTTCCTTGTGGCCATGCCATGGATTTGGCCTTCCAAGTGCTGCAATGCAGCAGCCACTGCTTTTCTGATTCATGCAGGTCAGACTGCTATGGTGGGAGCTGGGATGGCTTTCACTGTGCTGTGCATAATGTGTTATTTACTGTAAAATCCAGCAGCTGTACACTGCTAGTGCTTGTTTTAGGAGTGTCAGAGAGACACTGGCATGCAGTCTTTGCACTGGAATAGGACTGTGATGGTTTGCACCAGAGATGAGCTTCCTCCCCACACTTTATACTGTTCTCTGATCATATTCTGTCCCAGATATCACTGTGCCACAAATGCTGTCACCTTCACAAGCCTGTGCTCAGACATCACCTGCACAGCTCGGAGCAGGAGGGAGCAGCGCTCATGGAGTGGGGAGAGGGCTTATCAGGGCAGCAGTGTCAGAGCTGCTGGGAGGAAGATCCCAGCCCTGTCTTCACCACAGCAGTTCTTTGGGCTTCAGACTTACCTGTGAGATCTGTGAGGAAATGTTACGGCTCACCAGGTCACTTGGAATGAGGATCTTGTTGATGAAATGAATGACCCCGTTCACACCGATGATGTCACTCATGACCACTTTGGCTTCATCATTGAGATAGATGCTATTCTGAGAGAGAAGGGATGCAATGAGGTGCTCCTGCAGGGCGCTGCCCTCTGAGCCATCCGTGGGCATTACTTGTTAGAACCACTGGGCCTTCAAGCGACAGCAAAAGTGACAACCTGTCAAGCGGGACAGGGAAGGGAATGGTGGCAGAAAACTACCTCTTTCTTGGTGATCTTTATTGTGTGGCCAGATAAAGATGTGAGGGACTCCTGGGCTTCCAGGTCACTCAACAGCAATTTCTGGCATCCCACCATGTGGTAGCGAAGCAGCTCCTGGAGGAGACCTCTGCTCTTCCACTCCTCAAACTACAGAAAGAAAACAGGAATGCTGGGGGCAATTTGCCTCTCCAGGGAGGCAGAGACTTAATGCAGAGACCTGGATTGCCCCAAGCCTTTCTGCTTGGCATGCCCCCCTGACTCATCCCTGCAGGAAAGCCGGCTCCCCCAAAACACAGTGAATGCTCACATCCATTCAGGAATGTGGGAAAATTTCAATCAACATCACAAAGGTTGCCTAACTGGAAAACGTATGAGTACGCTGTCCATGAGCAAGTAATGCCTGTGATACGCAGTTCCTGGGATTTGTTCCTTTACTGGGAGTATGGTGCATGGGAAAAAAGCTGGGACTTGAGGTGTAAAACTGCCCAACAGGACTTAGGGTGGTGGTGTTAGGATCTTCCATCGCGCCAACACCAAAAAGTTGCTGGTCGAGAACTGTCCAGTTCATGGGGTTGTGGATAAGGATATCTCCTCCCTTAGGTCTCCTCTTCTTGGGACTGGAGGGAAGAGGCCAATGGAGGTGGGACGGCAGGGTATGGGGCACAGGGCAGAACAACATAACAGATACTCTAAAGGCTTGCTGTTGGCAGCCCCTCATAGCCATGGGCAGCATCTCTGAGGACCATAAGACAAGGCCTCCAGCAAGCATTTCCTTACAGCAGGAGCCATGCCCAACCCTGCCCAGACTGGGAGCAGAGAGGCTTTAAAACCTCACACTGATGGAGAACGGAAGATGCATTTAATGCTCTTCAGTGCAGCCCCATTGCTTCAAGACACTGCAATGATTGGAGCTTGCCAAACCTGAGGGTGTGTGGGATGGGAGGACACTTACTGTTGTAGAGTTTCCTATGAAGTCTGCCCGTGGGACGAAGACAGTGAAAGGCCCTGCCCCACTGAGCTCCTTGTTTTTTTCTGCCTGTGGCAAGGAAGCATTTGTGGGACAGCAAACAGCAAACACAGTTCCAGTTAGCAAGACTCTTTGCAGAAAATACCAGGTGAAAGTTACAGACAGAGGTAAAGCTATTTGTCACTGACCAGTATCATCTTAAAGAACACAGATGCATCTTCTATCCTTGCGAGCTCCTTAAATAAAAAGAAACAGCTGGTGTTAGCAGAGCTCCTTCCAACCAGCCAGCACTATGACCTGCCCTTCCACTCCAAGTCACTCTTCCACTCTGGTAAGACACCAGTTCTCCTGACACCAGAGCCGCCTTGCCCTCCCTCCCTTATCAGCACTGTGGGCATGGAGGACATGGAGGTTACAAAGCAGGCAGTGACATCTGCCTGACCATTCACATGAGAGATGCTGCAAGACGAAGAGGGCAGGGACTGCTGAGGATGGAAAGCTGGCTGCTTCTGCAGGGATTGCTCACAGGGCACCTCAAGTGCTTCACAGAACATCCACTTTAACCTCAGTATGCTGCCACCAGCAGTTACTGTCCCATGTGGCAGACAGCAGTTTAGCAACGCAACCTCCTCTACACAACACAGCAGAGCGAGAGCACAAAACTGAGCCTCTCTCTTTTCTCCCATCTCTGTTGTGGATGTGACAACTGTTCATCTCTGACAGCTTTTCGTTTGCTTCTACCAAAAAGGTCACCAGTTTGCCCAAGCACAGCCACTGAGTTGGCAACAGAGCTGGAGAGAGTCCTGGCCATGCCTCCTTCTAGCCTGGATCCCACACGCTGGCATGGCCACCAGGGTCACCTGTCTTGACAGACTGGGAGAAGTGGATTTACCAGGGAAAGGTTTGCTTGTCGCATTTAGAAAACATGACATGATTGGAGGCATGGCCATGGCTGTCAACAGAACAGCAAGTGTGTTCACATCGTGGCTCCCTTTGGAGCAAGGTTGCTTTACTGTGATTGTCACCCCAAGTCAGAACCCCAAATCTACCTTCCCTCATACACCACGCACACACGGTGACATGACACTACAGACCTGCAGCTCGTGCTTGGAGGGAGGTTTGCTGTGGGGCAGGAGGCTTGAACACAAAAGATGCTGTGCATGTTTCTCACCTGATAAACTTTACCACGGCAGGTGAAGCCATCTCCAATGCTGTGCCAAGAGCAGGAACAGTTTCGAGTGCCAGGGCCTGTGTATTTGCAGAGCCCAAAGGGACTACAGCCTCCGTTGTTCTAGCAAGAAAAGTGAAAGGTTTACACCTCAAATTTTGAGCGCACTCCACAAAGGTGGATGCAGAGAAACAAGCCCACATGCCTTCCACTCTATGTCACTCTTCCTGCACTGCTTGTCCCAAAAGAGGGACACCCCATCCTAGTGCCATGTGGCTGAGATACTTGCAGGTCATTGTGAGAAGCAGTAGAAACCAAAGACTCCATGAGATTCCTTATGTGTGTAAAAAGGCAAGACAGCTGGCTCTAAACAAACAGGTTAACCCTGTCTTTGCTTTTAATTGTTGGGTAAAGGAGTGCTTCAAGGCTGTGACCTTCACCCCGGTAATAGGAAAATGCAGACGAACCTGTTCACACAAGTTGATGGGGTTGCACCGTCTCACACCATCCCCACTGTAACCAGGAAGACAGTTACAGGCAACCTGGAGGGAAAGCATGTGCTTCGTCTGAAACTTGGACCCAGCAAAGAAAACACACAATGGCTTAACTGGATGGAAAACATCTGCTGTAACATCTGTCCTACACTCCATTCCTTCATGAAGAAAGTCGTGTTTGTGTCAACAACTGTAACCTCAGACTACCTCCAACCTCTGGTCAACAGAAAGCATCTGCTTTCGAGGAAACAGCAGGCTTTTCACGTCCTTCCCAGGCAACTGTTCTTTGTGGAAGGCAATAATTACAACACCAGCATTGCCATAGAAAGGACAGTCTTTGGGAGAATGACACATCTGTGACAACTTCCATAGTAATGCTGCCCTGACATCCATCTTATTACTCACCTTCCCTGGGCCTGTTTTAACACACTCTGCGTTGGTGTGGCAATTCCCGCTGCTTTCAAGACAAAGATCAATTTCTGCAGCAAAACAATAAGGCCACATTATTGCTGAGGGCTGCCCAAGGCAGCTGAGAACTGGTGACCCGAAGAGGTATTGGTAAAGCGACAGGGAGGACCTTCCCAGCTTTGGAAACACCCTCATGGCAAAGTAACTTGCAAAAGCAAAGGAACAGGTAAGAAGTGCAAATTTGATTCTTGCCACACATGGATCTCTAAGTTGTGATAAACTTGCCCCCAGAGAATGCCACGTCCATCTGAGCATGCTTGGAAGGATAGAAGAGGGCTCCACTCTCCTGCAGCTCCAGCCTCACCTCAGAGCACCACAGAACATTGGTCAGCCAGTGAGACAGGTGCTGAGGGCAGCCAGGGCCCTCTGCGTGTCTCCGGGTGGCACTGTGCCAGGGCAGCAGTGACCACATCACACCTCAGGACCTGGGAAAATTCTGAGCACATCCCTGCAGGTACATATGTACTCACACAGAAATGTGTGCATGCACCCCAACAGAAGGCAGAAATGGTTGAATCAAGATCAGCCACTAATTACTGACTCTGAAATAATGTCTGCATGAACAGACAGAAAGAACAATCAAGTTATTTGGTGATTTGATCTGAAATGTTAGTGCTTTTTGCCTGAAATTCCCTTTTGCATGAGCCATGTCTTATCACCATCACCAACACATGAATTGAGAACTCACCCCTGCAGAGCGTCCCATCGCCAGCATAGCCTTCCTTGCAGACACAGGTTCTCTCTCCTGGGGACACTTTAGTACACACAGCATGTATGGAGCAGCCACCATGATCGATAGTGCATGGATCTATTTCTGTGATAGCAAACAAGAGAAGCAGAACCAATTTAGAGCATCTAGGGAAGATAAACAGAGCCAGCATGGCCAACAAGTATGGGGAGTGTGACATTTTAGGGAATCAAAGCATTCATATTACAGGAATTAATGGCCAAAACCACTATAGCTTTGTCACTCTTACTGTTATACCTGAACAAGTACAATTCACTCACGTGCATTTCTCTCTATAAGAAGTAGGAACTGCCCTGCTACACTTGCCTGTCTTTTTGTCTCTCTCTTGCAAAACCTTTGTATGTGTGCAGACTCTACAGATGTTTGCAAGCCTTAAATCTTGGCCACGTTTGACATACCTGTGCAGTGTGTCCCATTCCCTGTGTATCCGGCAGAGCAGAAACACATAGGTGGGGAATCCATGGAGGCATTCAGGCAGCTGAAACAAGACAGAGAAAAATAATCACTGAGGACATCTTCTGATTTGCTTGGTCAGTGGGAAACACACGACGCAAGCCTGGTATCTGCAAGCTAGCATTCAGTGACCAAAGGAGGAACATCAAATCATCAACCCCCAAGCATCACAGATAAGCAGCAAATGGAATCATCCTCAAAAGAGGATAAGTCCTGCTAATTCAAAAGGTCTTGAAGATCCCAAGACCCAAGAAGAGCATTTGAAGAAGAGATCCATCATCATGGCAGCATGACAGTGCTGTACCCAGTGCTCTTTATGGTCATGGAGAGGCACTGGAGTGCTCCAGCAAGTGGTGGGTGACAGCTGATTGGGTGGTCATTTTGGGACCCTGTAACCACCTGACTGCATCCAGAAATGAGCTTGTGGCCTTGGACAGTCACACAAAGAGCTGGAACAATGCTCCTGGGCACCATTGCTGGGTCTTGTTCATGTCAGCAAGAAGCCAAACAAATCAGCAGAGCTACACGTGGTGCTTTGCTCATCTATTGGACTGCGGGGAGGACTATAAGCTGGGACATGTCCAAAGAGAACCCTCTGCTCACTAGGGCCTGAATGGCAACTATCTGTTTTCACTCAGACCTATTGCCTAAATTCTGGGGCAGGTCTGAAAGAGGTTCCCATAAGCGACCTGGGACCACTGCAGAAGCTGGCCAAGGAGCTGGCACCCAGGTACAGGCTTCACATCCTGCCCAGACACATGCTTCAGCAAGATACCATGCAGGTGGTTGTGTCCCAGTGCCACAAAATGGGAGAGCAGGTAGTGAATGGAGAAGGTAGGATGTCCTTTGAACAAGATCTCCTTTGAAACTCATCAGCCCACAGAATTTCTTCGTGGGGGCAAGAGAGACAGAGAGAGCTTGTAAGTGACTTGTTGTGCTGCATGGCTAAGGGCAGACTTGGAGCTGCTTGGAGTCTCTGCTGTCTCTCATCTGCACACATGGAATCCATTTGGAAAAATTTTATTTTCCAACAAACAAAACTGTAAGGGAAAGCGGATGGGTCTTAGCACCAAAAAGACCGAAGAATGAAACTGACATTTATGCACCATAAAAGAGCAGAAACTGTCTCCAAGCCCTCTTGTGATGCCTGACACACAGAATCACTCTTCTATAAGGCAAAACTAAGCACAGAATGGGTCTCAGAATGACCCAGCCCCATGGCTGTACTTACTTAGCCATCTGATGGCAAGTGCCATTGCATAAGTCCACCTCAATTCCTGCAAGAAAAAACACAAACATGACTTGGCATTTTCAGTACAGCACTCGCTGAGGATGTTTCTGCCATCTACAGCAAAGCTCCTTCCAAACATTCTGCCTGCCATGCTTGTGATCAGTGATGGGGCCTCAGAACTGCTAGGAGTGAAGCAAGGAATGAAATCCTGTTATTCCATTCATACCGAGACCTTTGCGTGAGCTCCATTCAAAGTAAAACATGGTTTTGTTCTACATTTAGATGAACAGGACAGCTCTACTCAGTTTCCATTTCTAAACATTCCTCAAACATTTTATATCACGCTCAAGTTTTGAGTACACACTCAAGCTCATGGTGCAAACCTTTAAAATCCCACAGGATTTAGGGAGTCATGTTCCCCCCTACCCCAGTGATAATCATGACCCCAAGTCCCAGAACAACCATCTTTGACCTACTACTACCACACACAGTGATGGATTCAGTGAGAACTGTAGACCATTGGCTGAGCTCACCTAGACCAATGAGCCCATGAGCAATCCAGCAGACACACTGGGGCACTTTGGAAGTTTCAAATCAAGCACTGCCACTTTCTTAGGCAAGTAACAGGAGTCATGGCCAACCCAGAACAAATAACGTTAGAGCTCATGTGCTGCTGGGGAAACCACACCACAGATGTGGTTCATGTGCAAGAATGAGTTAGTACACTCTGATAAACATTCTGGGGGATGTAAGCACACACAACTGTGGTCATCTTGTTCAGCTAACAGAATTGCTCTAGCAGCTAAGGAGGATTACTCTGATTTCTCTGTCAAAACAGCAGTGTTACACCACAAGCCCCACCACATTCACGTACTTTCTTGGCAGGTTGGGCCCTTCCACCCAGGAAAGCAATCACAGCTCCCATCTCCTTGCAGTCCATCGTTGCATATGCCATTGTCACAGGCACATTCTGTGGGGTAAGAATAGATGCTCATCATTGTCAAACCAACCAGGTCTCCAAAGCAGAATCTCACTGCCATTTCAGTGTCTGCTCTATTCTTAATCCAATGCCTCTAGCTGCCATACAGAAAATGTTACAGGAGCATTGGCTCTTGTTCCTTCACTGCCAGATCCCAGTGCCCAGGAGCAGACCATCTCTACTCCCTGCAGTTTGGGAAGCAACAGGCTGAGCAGCAGAGCAGTGGTTACTCCTTCAAGGATGAAAATGGGGCCACAAGTCGTTGACCACAAGCACTCATTCCCACAACCCTTCCTTGGTGGCCCACCCGCTGTGGGCCTGTTTCAGAGGTTGTGGGTCCGCTTTTCTCCCCTTGTGAACAGAACACGAGCTGCAAAATAGCCATCGCTGTCACCTGATTTGCAGTCAGCTCCATACCGGCCCACTTCACACATTTCACAAGCAGTGCCATGGAAACCTTCCAGACATTGGCACTCTCCGCTGCCCTCGATGCCGTCCAGGCATTCCCCATTCCCGGAGCACCACTGGCCTGGCTTTCCTGGGCACATCTCACACATGTGTCCGTAGTAGCCGGGGCAGCAGACAGACTTCTGGGAACCAACAAAAGCAGGTTGGGGTGAGCTGTCTGATGCAGCACAGATGAAGTAGCAAAAGCATGTCCTCCAGGCTCATGGCTTTATTGTGGAAGATACTCTGCTCCTTTAACTATGCAACAGACATCAGTTCTGACAAATAAGTGAGAAGAGCAGCTGTATGTAGGTAGGTCAGAGTGACACCCTCCTGGAACAGGGCTCTCAGCTGCCCAGACCTCACGTAAAGGATGTGTACGGCTGCTTGAGCAGTGCTGGTCATTTGGTGACACAAACATTTTGCTCCATGCCCATCCAGCTTATCTCCTGCCTGCGTCCCCTGTGTCCCATCAGTGTGATACTCCACTGAGCAGAGAGAGGCTCTGCCAGAGAGCGCTTTGGTTCAGAAGCCTCATTTCACTGCTTTCTCTCTGCATTCACCCACAGAGGGAGGCAACCATGATGGGACCTAGTTGGATAATATAGGTGAAGAGAAACATAATTCAGGGAAGAGAGGCAGAAGTGCCCAAAGGGGGTTGGGATAACTGAAGGGAAGCCTGTGGGCATGGTATTTCCAACTGCCTCTGTCCCTTCCCAGTTTTCCATTCCCACCAAACTTCCCAGGGAGATGTTTCAACAGCCAAGAGGGGTCAAATTCACACAAGCCTTTCTTTTACCATTTCCTCTTTAGGAATTTTCTCCCAGGCTGTGTTTTTACAGAACTGGTGAGGGCACAGTGATGGTGAGACCTCACTTTGGTTTGGCTCCAATTAGTCATCAGTTGTTCAGAAGCACACATGCACAAGTGAAATACCACCAGTCATGCCTCATTTCCTTAGGAAATCTGACTATAAACATTCAACTCCTTCTCTTCCTCTACAGCAAAACCCAAGGTAACAATGCCAGAGCAGCAGACCACAATCCCTCACTGCGCAGACATTTCCGTTAGTTTTTTCCTCCGGTGCCCTCTATCTCCAGGACAAGGAGCAATGCCCAGACGAGCCCGGTCTCAGCTGTGCAATGGCACACGTTCAGCCAGGATGTCGGTTCAGCACAGGCTGTGTCTCCACAGCCGTGTTTCTAATGCCCTACTCGCTTTTGTCACAGTGAATCCAAACCAAATGTTTTTCTTACCAGAGAAACTTTTGCACAGATGAAATGGCAACCAGTGTCCCCAGAGCGCAGTTCACAGCGAGGGAGATTCTTGCTTCCTGGAAATTCCTGCCAACATAATTAACATAGATACAGATAGCAGACACTGCAGTACTCAGACAGACTGTATACGTTCTGATGCACACAGCAGTGCTCCTGTTTAACAGAGGAATGAAGCTTTTTACCCTCCAGAAACAGCCCTAAAATCTGGATATCATGGGATGAGAGCAGTGAGCCATCTCTGGGCCTGGCGTGAGGTTGCCCACACGGCCTGCCTCATTACCTGACAGATCTGTGGTATGCGTGTCAACATGAATACTGAGAAAAAGTAGTTGGCAAATTTTTGGCATAGAGTAGTGAAGCCTAAAAAAAAATCAGACGTGGCTGCTAGGCAATTCACAGCCAGCAGAGAGATGAAATGGTGATGGTGTTCCTCTCTGACAGTGTCACTCACTCACAAACAAGCTGCAGCTACAACCAGCCAGTCTCCATGAACACATCCATGGTCTGGGCTAGGAAACTGCTATTGACACACCTATCCTTGGTGATAATGTCCAAAGAGGAAGAGATCAAAGAAGAAATCTGATTGTTGTCCCTACCAGGGGAAACTCTCCACACTGCTGCTTTGAAGCAGTCCTAAAATTCAAGCAAAGGCTCAGTGCCACCCCTGTAAGGAGTCTCACGGTTCACATTTGTGTTTTTCCTGCATAAAATTCCCTTGGTTTCTGCTTTCTCTTGCAAGCTTTGCTTATTAACAAGCAACGAAGGACTCAAGGACAGAATTTTTCAGGTAATAAGATGACATCTGTAGAGTTATAAAAGGACATCAATGCACTATCAGCAAACAGTCTGTGAGACTCCACATGAAACAAAGACTCACCACAAGAACTGATCCTGGAGGACACTTGATCCCCTTCTCACATTTGCCGCACCTTGACTAGGGCACAGAGAACAGGACAAGTCACACGTGTGCCCTCTACCCGTGTAGCACCAAGACACTACTTGTGGACTACAAATGGTGCTGTACAGGCTGCTGGCCGGGACAAAGATGCTTTGATCTCCATGACTCAAAACACTGAAAGAAGAAAAATCACAGTGCCTGTTCCCCAGCTCCTGGCTACTGTCAAAGGCTCCACACAAGGTCTTATTTCTGCCCTCTGGCAATGAGACTGTACCACTAAACAAAGCAGAAAAGATAATACATTATCCCCCTCCTGATCCTCTCAGCTGAGGTAGGGCTTTCTGCAAGCCTGAAGTTCCTGCATGCAGGTCTGCCTCAGTCTGACCCTACAATCTTCAGATGGCCAAAAGCCACAAGATAGATGGAGGCTGGACTTTGGTCATGACTCCCATGCATTTTGTAGGGGAACTGTTGCCAGCAAACTGGAAATCATCATTACCTTTTGTATAGTGGTGGTATTGGCAGTGCAACGATTCTTCTGTATCTGGAGGACCTGTGAAACCCCGATTAGTATGCCATTCCTCGTCTCAAAGAGTTTTCCATCCAAAGGAATATTATTGACAAACTTCTGCAAAGGAGAAGGAAAGGGCTGTGATGATAACTTCGAACTCTTTTGCATGGATTGCCTGATGACTGACAGACAGACACAGTCTGGAACTATAAGAGTGTCCAAAACAGATATGGGTGCGTCAGAGACAGAACAGTCTTCCCTCCTTACCTGGGTGCTGTTTTGATAAAACATTAACCAGTAGGAGAGCCCTAACATGCTGTTCTTATGGACTCCACTTCTCAAATCTGCCGGCAAGAGTTTCTCTCCCAGTACAATGTGGAACTGCACTGTCTCATTGTCCTAAATCCACAAAATGAAATAAATAAAAAATCAAATGATAGGACTCTTGACTTCCTAGATTACAGTTCAGTCAAAGGTATCCTTTGCATCCTAAGCATTCTCTAGTAGCTAATTAAGTCCACAGAGCATAGTAACTACTGATCACACAAGGACTGATCACACCTTGATGGCTCTTTCACTGGATGAAGCCACAAAAGTTTTTTGGAGCCTTTCAAAAGGTTCTAAATTGGCACATACATACCACGGCCAGCCAGAATGCAGAATATCTTCTGCCACCCATCATATGCAAATTTAGTCATAAATTTGCATTTGGAGTTCCAGTAGACTTTTCACATCCCATTGTAACATCACAGGAAACCCACCCCCTCATTTTTCTCTGCCACATTTCTCCTAGCTTATGGCATCAGATACTCTCCTCCTCTCCATACTCAAATCTTTCTGAGCTCAAGTTTATGATCTGATAATACATATGACCCTGTAAATATCGCAGTACGTGTTGGGGCTGCAAGCAAGCAGTGAGCTTACCAACTGTGTCACATTGGCAGCACGGCAGTACTCCTCGATGGAATTATTTCCAGGAACAAAGACTGTGTATTTTTCAGAGGACTCGATTTTTCCAATGAGCTGGTATTGCT
This sequence comes from Gallus gallus, assembly GCF_016699485.2. Lineage (NCBI taxonomy): Eukaryota > Metazoa > Chordata > Aves > Galliformes > Phasianidae > Gallus > Gallus gallus. The sequence continues at coordinate 722,904 of NC_052543.1, read as the reverse complement.
AAAAAAGGCCACACATTGATATTAGCAGCTACACCTGTACTTACTGAAGCCAGACTGCATGTGAAATCAATTACAAAGGCAGTAGCGCTAGAGGAAATGCTTGAAAAATGGGGATACAACTTCTGTACAGTCACGTGTGTCTAACTGCTTGCTCCCGGGGCTAACCTAGGCACAGTTCCTTGATTATTAACAACCCTACCTCTTTCTCTAGGTTTCTTTGCCTCCTACAATCATATGATTGCCTGCAGCAGATTGGTCATCTTCCATTGTAATAAGATGATATAGGGACCTATCTGTAAGTATACAGTCCTGTGGCTGCTGAAAAGATCTTCCCTAGAAGATCACTTTGGGATGGTGGGAAACAGATGGTCTTCCTTTACTCACCAGTTGGTCAAAGTTTAGGCCCACCTGCAAAGGGTAAGTTGGGCACCTGCTAACATCTGTTCTGACAACCACAACAGAGCTGCTTACCTCTAGCAGCTTCTTGAATGTGCTGAATGAGGCAACTGCATCGAGCTGTTTCTGCAGCCCTGGTGGAATGGGTGGGACATCTCCTAAAGGTGGCAACAAAACCTGCAGAAAAAAAAACAAGCTCATCAGCAAGTTCGCACAAGAGAGTCTGAGGGAAATAATTTCTGCCCTGATTGCAAGAATAGCAAGTAGAAGTGGCCTCATTTTGCACAATTCTGCAAGTCTTAGCCCTTCTTCTATAAGCCAAGAGAAGAGGAACTCCCTTCCCACTTATCCCAGAGATATATACTTAAAACAGCAGTATACAGGAAACATCTGTCAGGACCTTGTGACAATCAAGTGTATTTTTGTCATTATTGTTCTTTCTAACTGTCCATGTATATATTATTCCTCCATCTCAGATGTTGCCAACACCAACTTGCTACAAATGCACTTCCAGTGTGACATATACCAACATACCTTGCTGAGTATATGAATGATGCCATTGCTGGCAGGGATGTTACTGACAACAAGACTTGCATTCTGAATGGTGAATACCTGCAAAATTATCAGAGAGAGAAGCAGAAGCATCAGAAATCACCAGGCACGTGCAAACCAGACACACATTGTTCAAGGCTGCGCACAATTAATCTGGGTGCAGTTTTCAGAAGATTCCCCTGTTGGAATCCACCAGTGACCCAGCTAGGTTCTCCACTGGTTACAGCAGTTCTTGAGAGGTTTAATTTGATGCTGGCATATGCTCATTATAGAAGAAACTCTTACACCGCTCTCAGTGTTTATCTGCCATCTGGTCCGTGGGTTGAGGGTGGGTAATTCTGGCCTGTCGTACTTTTTGAGCTTTTCATCAGTGAAGACACCTTCAAGAAAGTGGGCCCTGAAGGGAATGCAGGCAGATAAAACATGGAGATCAGGTCATCTCACCTAACATTCACGTATCTCTCATACGAAGTAGGTAAGCATGTGGTGAGAATGACAAGGAATTACTTGGCCTTACACATCCTTATGACAGGGAAAATCTCTCCCTGCACATACACGAAAAATAAATCCACTTCCAATTGCCTGAGCTCTGTTACAGTCCAAATACCTACTATATTATTTGCCCGCTGTACATTTAACCATGTTTCTGTGTTTATCTCTCCATAACTCTTTACAGAGCACATACAATTTTCTTACTGTTGTCAGGCATAGGAATGCAAAGGCAGGACTCTCCTCGTACCTGACTAGAAATGGCAGCATGTAGGGGGTCAGCCAGAAATCTTTCTCACTGCTGTTCAAGCTTTTGATAGCTTCCTCTGATGGCACCAGGACAGTGACATTGGTTCCTGCTGGGATGCTGAAGAGAGATTTCTGTTGTCGAAAGCACAAAGATGAACAAATAAGACATGCCTGTGCCACATCTGTTCCATAAAACATATCCCACAGCCACCCTGCTTTTGCAGTCCTGGGGGATGGACATGCAGAAAGACAGTGTTTGCAGAGCAGGCCCTCCTGCCATGTGGTATGAGTGCTGTTGGCAATCAGATGGGAGTTCAGTCAAAACACCTGACACCTGTTTGCCAAGGGGAATTCTGCAGCTTTAAGCTCTACTTTCACATTTCAATTACTTTTCAAATCCCTTCAGTCAAATCCATAAATTCTTTCTGAACACTGAGCATCACTTTCAGAGGAGGGACTGAAAATATCCCTAGCAAAAGCCGTGCACGCAGCCGAACAAAGGTTCAGTGAGACGCCATATATCACTGCATGTTTCCACAGCCTTGCTCCATCATAAAATCCAAAGTTTTCTACATGCTACACGGTAATAATTTCACCTTCACTGTTGTTTTGTTTTTCTCCAATGAAAAGGAAGACTGGAGTTGCTCTTCCTATAACAACAGTGTTCACAGTGACTTCACTTCTACAGAACTTACCCACGTGGGCATCCCATGGCCGTTCTTACCTTAACCCAACCATAGAAGCCTGCAAAGTGGGAACTCCCGGCCAGCTCCTTTCAAAGAGAAACAACAGAAGGGTTACCTACACCGAGTACCAGAGCTGCAGGACTGGGAGTCCCAGGATGGGGGACAGGAGCCCATCCGTCAGTAGTGACTTTGGCATTCCTTTCTCACCTCACAACCTTAACTGCGCCTTGTATCGTGGGAAGGAATAGGTGCTCCTAAAGCCAAACCCTAGCCATTAAAAATATGTGTATTCTACCCATTGAAAAATATATATTACTAAATAAGTAAGTTATTTTCAAGTTGTCTGCAATTGCTGCTGTTTACCAGGGTTGGGGACTGAATCCACAATGGACTTTGATACTTCTAATAGCAGAAAATTGGTCTAGCTAACTCTGACCTGAAAAATTTTCCAAGCAATAGAGAGTATTGCACAGGACAGACAGGGGTGAAACAGCCTGGGAAGTACTGCCAATGATTTATTGAACACATCAGCCTTGGTACCACTGGTGTCTCTGTGGTCTTGAGCAAAAATAAACTGTGCTGTCTGGTGCTGGGAGAAGTCAGCTCAGGTAACAGAGAAAAGGAGAGGGAGAGGGGAGGGAAAGCCATTTCTCACCGACCTCAAAAAGACCTCTGATATTTTTTCTTTACTCACTTTCAGAACATCCCCATAGCATGTCATGCCATCTCCAACATAGCCTTCAGGGCAGGCACAAGACCTCTCCCCTCCTCCAAGGGGTACACAAATGGCCTGAAAACACAACAGAAGGAGAGATTGGAGAGCAAACACAGGTTATGCAGCGTTATACTGACCCAGGAATCAAACACTGGCCTCCCACACCTGGGCTAAAGGAGGACACACAAACATATTCCTCCTGCTGCCTTTACATGCCACTGAGTTTATACTTTATGCAGCAAGGCCTAGTTGATTGCTTTGGGTCGTGTGAACTCACAAAAATCGGAGGATCTCCCTAGGTAGATCAGAGATCAAATCTTTATAACACCTCAGAGGCATGCCAGTAGTATGATGCAACATCAACTTCTGCAATACTCTGGATGCCATGGCTGGAAACAGCTGTAACAGGGAACAGAGGAACCTTCACTGCCATGCTAGCCTCTTCAGCAACTCACCAGGTCATGGCAGCCACCGTTGTCCATGAGGCATGGGTTGATTGCATCGCAGTTGTGGCCATCGCCAGCATAACCTCTCTTACAGACACACTTACTCTGCAGGAAAGAAATATTTCAGATCTATCAGAGCATCTTCATTTGCAACCCAAAATAGTTATTAGGCAGCAAAATCTATTCTTAATCGATTTTCCCAAGTTTTCTTCCTCAAGAGCTGAAAATGCAGATATAGTTCCTTAGCAAGGCATCATACTCTACTACAGCACGCATGCTGCATGGTTACTCAAGTGCATTGATCTGTTGCACTGCTTGGCAGTGAGAGGGACACCTGGGAACAACAGTTTTCACCTGTTTCCAGATTTTCAGAGAACAGCACAGAAGCTGTGCTCTGCTGAAGGTCTGGCACGTTTTCTGAGCCTGTAGTCCAATGCTCCCTTTGCTCAGTGGGGAAAAGTAGCAACCACCCTGAGAAACCACCTCTCCCACACAACTTCCTCAAACCTCAAGATGCCCCAGGTCTCAGCCTGGCTTCCTTCACCGGCTATCCAAACAGTCATGTGTGATTTTCTGTACATCTTAGCACTGTCCAGAGACAATGCTGTGATCCGGGAACAAGTTGGGCACAGCAACCACTGCCTTGTTATGAAGTTGTAGTCTCTTCCCTTAGCAGCACAGAAGTATCAGAGTAGTGCAGCAGCCTCAAACATACCAGTGCCCCCCCCCCCCCCCCCCCCACACACACAAGTACCCTGTGAGGGCCTAGCAGAAGCTGGTGTTTCTGGAAGCAATCAAGCAGGTTTTGCTGCTGGCCAGCCCAGTTTCTATCTTCAGCAATCCCACAGAGCAGCTTAGGAAACATACATCCATCATCAGTCTGCTTAGCATAGCCCATACCTGACCAGGGCCGATATAAATGCAGTCGGCATGGATGTGACAGTTCCCTCTGCTCTCCTGCATGCAGTTGTCTATAGCCACACAGGCCTTCCCATCTCCAGTCCAGCCCACGTTGCACTGGCAGGTGGCATTGCCAGGGCCAGTACTGGTGCACAGGGCCTGCAGGAGAAGGGAGAGAAAAGCATTACACTCAGCAGAGGAGAGGAAGGAGTGCTGTGCAAATGCAGAGACAAATCTCTTTCATCAGACTGAGGAGAGTTTCTGAATGATCAGCTCTGATTGCAGCACTGGGGATGGGGGCTGGAACCATCTGATCCAGAAATGGCCTACAGGATACCATCATAGTGATCCTGGAAACATTCCATGTTTTCAGAAAGGTGGACACTTGTGTTTAAGGTGGCTCAGAGCTCCTGGGGCATTCCCTGCCATCCCATGAGGCTCTTCTATCACAGAAAAAATATTCCCTGAAGAGGAGGAGCACCGTTTTCTGCATGGACATGGAGGCAACAATGGCTTCAGCTTTCTATCTGCAAAGATTTACTGTGTACCCAGAGCCATCCTATTTCCTTCTATGCATTCCTCTTACTGAGGGATCGAAATCACAATGAGATCTGACCATTTGGTGGTTGTTTCCATTGTGCAGAACCACAATTCTGCACTCTGCACAGAACCGCAGCTCTTTACTAAGGATGATTAGGGAGTTTTGGAGGTTACTAGAAATACAAGTTGGAACTCACAGCCAAGCTACAGACTGAACACATATTAAGAGAGCACAAGGAGAAAGGGAATGCAAAACAAAAACCGGTGCAGCTTATCTCTGTGGTTGCCAAAACATGTGGGTAACCAGCCAACTCCTCCCTGGGCCGTTTCATTTGGCCATCAACCAAATGACTGACATCCTTACAGTGACTGTCTTGAGGTAGCTGTTACTACGCCCACCTTACAGATAAGGAAAGATAGGCACAAGACCAGTGCCCAACAAATCTGAGTCCTGGGTCCCTGTTCTGACTGTTCAGTGCTCTTTCTGCACACTTCGATAGTCCAACCCCACTTACATTCGGGGAACAGCCTCCTCGTTCTGGCTGGCTGCACAGATCAATGGGCTGGCAGGAAAACCCATCACCTTCATATCCATCCATGCAGATACACCTTAAAAATGTCAGCACAAAAGATAGTACAACCTCTTCTTAAGACAGCAGGGAGCAAAACGACAGTTTGAGCCTTGCAAGCAAGCAAGAGCCTGATCTCTAATGTCGCAGGTTGGCTGCATCACTTGAGCAATTCTGTGCAACAGGTACACAGAGATACATGCACAGCTGCAGGGTTGGCAGCCTCACAGCCAGTGTATGTCTATACAGTGACAACAGGCCCACCTAAATGCGTGTGCCAGAAAGACTGACCTTGCTGTGTCATTGAGGCTGCAGACAGCATTCTGATGGCAGTACTGGGACAGCCCACTTGGGCCACAATTCTTGGAGGTCCTGTCACAGAACTTCCCAGTATAGCCTTCCTTGCAGGACCAGGACTGACACACACCCCCACTGCCAGGCCTGTTGTCACACACACCATGGACACAGCCACAATCTGTCAAGGGTATGGAGAAAGATCAGTAACTGTCAAAGGTCCTGAAGCCACCACACCAGTGGCATTTTGTAGATTCCCATCTTTCCTTCACAATCTCTTGTGACATCAAATGATCACCCCAGTTCTTAACAGATGGGTGCCAGGTGAGAGACATCCATCCAAATATGTGCACCTACATTTGTCCAGTTTCCAAGACCTGTATTACCACTGTCATATTAGCCATGTTTTCTCTACTGCTGTTTGATGAGGTACTTGCAATGACATTTCCATCATTTCTTTCACAGTGCTGGTCCTGCATGAAGGGGACCCTGGACACACAAACCCGCTCTTTGCCTTTGCCCTACATTTTCCTCTAATCTCTCTCTCATAATTACCAACCTTCATCGCAGTTCTCGCCATGTTTGTTTGGGTTTGAACAGATGTGGCAGGCTATTCCTTTGAAACCTTCAAAACACTGGCAGTTGCCATTCCCATCTATGCCATCGCTGCACTGGAAAGACACAAAATGCAAAAGACAAGGAAACTCAGCGAATGAAGGCAAAGCCAAGGTACTGATATTTATCAAAAGCACTTCTGACAGCTGCAGTAAAAAACAGGACTTTTGAAGAGCGGTGGTAGTAATACAGAATCCCACTTAGTGCTGTCTGCAAAAGCCACAACATGATTCACATTAGAGCTGAGGAGCTAATGCCCACTGATGAGTACATGCCATCCTCCTTGGATGTTCCGTGGCCAATGCTTTGGGCTTTGGCCTGGAGCACAAATCCAGAATCATGCTTATCCAGAACAATTGTTACCATAAAGAAAAAATACCCTACATTGCCACTCCAAAAGAAACAAGCAAAGTACTCTCTCTAACTGCCCTGACTCAACTGCTCACTGCAGCACAGCAGGGTCTTTCATACTTACATTTCCCCGGCCATAGCATGGGTTGGTATATCCCCCTGGGCACGGTGTGCAGTCTGGACCAAAGAATCCTTCACAGCACCCAGGTTTCTGAGACAAAAGCAGAATCCTTAAAGCATCAAGCAACATAGAATGTATTGCCTGGAGCTGTTCTGCTCTCACAGTTCTGAAATCCAGGTCCTCCTTCCTGTGATCACGGGCTATACTGAAATAGACTGCTTCACTTGTTATCTGCATTTCTAAGAACACCCATACTTAAAACCATACAATCATTTAGGTCAAAAAAGACCTTTAAGATCATCATGTCCAAATATAAAATTTAGCTTTAATTCTGAAAATGTTTTCCAAAGACACCTCTCTTTCTGATTGCAGCCAATTCTTTTCAACATAAACCACTACTTTTTGTTTGGTTTTGTTCTATTTTTTATGACTTTTTTATGTCCACATTTCTCTTTATTTCACTAATAATATTGTCCCACTTGCTCCTTGTTTATCATCACTCAGTACTTTTTTGGAGGGAGGTAGCAGTCCTGAATTGCAAACCTTGTCACAGTGACCAGCAAAAGAGGAATCACAAGACAAACATCCGTCCGCTGTTTAATGAGACACCTGCAAATCATTCTGTATACTTGGCACTGGGACAGTTCAAGAGCTGCAGTCAAATGTGAGGTCTGTAAACTCTACAAGAGCCACTTTTCTGACCCATCTGACAGTGCTTCGTAAACAGGATGCAATCACTTCACAGCTTACGGCACTTTCACCGTGCTCTACTTCCTCTGGGAGACATGGTTAAAACAGGGCACTCGGAGAACACCGCATCGTTTGTCCCGTGGCTCCCTCTGGCTCGGCTGGTTGAAACTGGTGTGCTTTGTCATATTTATTTAACGTACTCGAGCTGAACTGAGCTGCTTTCTGATGTTCATAGTAGGCTAGTGCTGTGTTTTGCTCCTCATCTACTGAAGGAGGGTGGGCAGCCAGCCCGTCTGCTGGGCCTGGGGACAGACCTTTGCATGGGACAGCCTTCCCTTGGCTCCCATCCCACCCTCGCTCAACTCAAGGAGTTGGACATCTTCTCCATGGATCAGGCAAAGCTAAGCTAAGCTCCTTTCAAATGGATATGGCCTTCCATCACACTCACCACGATGGTCTGATTGCAGTACCGGGCACACCCCCTCTTCAGGACATTCAGTCCTTGTGGATCATGGATGTAGACACATTCTTTTGGGAATGGCGTTAGTTCCTGTAGAAACAAATCAAGTCAGTGCTGCCTGGTTATATCTGCTTGGTAACCTTCCCCTCTGCTCTTCTTGCTGCAGAGAGGAACTGCGTTTGACCCTGAGCTAAGGAAGTTCACAAAGGAGACAAGGTGAATACAATCCCAGTACAGCACGCCCAATGTGAAAGGAGGGAGTGAGGGCTTCCTCTCACTGCTCTTTTGTTCTAACAATAGTATCTGTGATAAAGGAGGGAGCACAAGCAGGGGGAAAGGGTGGGGAGAGAGAAGGGGGATGAGGGAGAAAGAGAGGGAAGGAAGTGGGGGAGAAATAGAGGGTAAGAAAGAGGCTGGGGAAATGAGGAAAGAGGAGGCAAAAGACATGTGAAAAGAGTGGGGAAGAGGGGGAGGGGAAGAGGGAATGACAGAGGGAGTGAGAATGGGAAAGAAAGGGAGGGGAAGGAGACGGCTATAGGGATGGAGGTGAGACAGAGGGATGGGGAAGGGAATGAATTGCAAATAATATCTGCTTAAATACACAAGGAGTTACACACGGGTATTGGGGCTGGCATGATTCTGCTGCACCTGCCTCAGCCTGCAGAAAAAAGTGGCTGGAGATTTTGCAGAGCTCCATTTCTAACATTCATGGGACACTGGGCAACCTGGCCTTGTACCAGATCTGGAGCGTGGTGGCCCTGCCTGTGGTGGGGGGTTGGAACTTGATGATCCCTGTGGTCCCTTCCAGCCCGAGCCATTCTGTGATTCATGCTGAGAGTATGAGCAAGTAATCCTGACATGCAGACCCATCAGAAGACACCCGACAATTAACAGTGGTGAACACCTCTCTGACTTCCACAGGCAATGACTCGGGCCTGGCCTTCACAGAGGAATTTCCTGGAAACTGCTGTTCTGCAGAACCCAGCATGGGATAAGCCTTAACGCCAGCACCCTGCCTGCTCCTCCTTCCTCCACCTTCAGCTAATTCTGCTTATTCTGAATCAACAGTGAGCACAGCCCAAGGATAAATTGTTTCTCACTCTGCAGTGAATAAAGCTTGCTATGATTCCATGGCCACAACACAAGCAGCAGTATTACTGGAGTGTACCACTGTGGTCAGGTCTGGTTCTGGTAATTTGGGGGATCTGGAATTTGGGATCTGGTAATTTGGGGGATCACAGTGTGTGAGCAGGAAAGAGTTGCACATCTGCAATTGAATTTAGTAGAGACTGTCTCACTTGAGAGTAGAGCTCAAAACACTGACTCAGCAAATAGACTTCAGAATAACAGACAGCCAGGGCAGTTCCTGGGTGACAGTCGGATGGCAGTGAACAGCTGCATGGTAGACGTGCATCCTCTAATAAGCGTGCTGTTCTCCTCTACCAGCTGACTTTCCTGCTCTGCATTTGTTTGAAAATGCCTTGAGTTTGCAAGTATCTATCACAGTGTGCTTGTATGTCACCACGCAAAGAAGAAATGATAGAAATACCCAGAAATAATCACCATTTCTCTGCTGCCAGGTGGGCAAACACTGCTGTTGATGGCCTCACAGTCCACACAAGAGCCCTGTTAAGAAAACAAGAGTGGAAAACTTAATCTCCCCCATGCCAAGAATGACATAGAGCTACTGTTCCCACTGTATATCCAAAACATCACTTGTGTCAGAAGCATTCTTAGGAGGGAGTTTCCACAATCCGAAACAGGGTAAGTTTATTGCTTAAATCAAATGGCTCTATAGTTACGAGGAGATGTTTGCATCTGACTTCAGGATAGACTCTGTCTATACGGTCTATCTGATAGACCTGTGAATCTATCAGCCATGAGACACACAGCTATGCAGTAAAACACTTTGGGCATCCACGTGGCAACCTCAAGGTGATATCGATTCTCTGGTCAGCTCAGATAATGCATGTTGCTCCGAATCAGACACCTGTTTCCCTAGAGCTGTATTCTCTTTCTGTAGTAACATACCAATCATCAATTTGGGGAACACGTATCTAAAGTAAGGTATACAAAACTCTGTATGTACACTGTTTGCAGCTTCCACTACCAAATGACTGTTCCCCATACACACTAAAAGGAGGCCAATGGTGATGGTAATGGGAACAAAGCATTCTCAGCTGAATTAGTAACTCTGGTATGAAGAAGAGAATGCAAGGCATTACGAAAAGGCAAACATCTTTCTGAAGCAAAGGTAGGACGAGTGTAAGGAAAGAAAGACTAAACAAAAACAGCCGATTGCCAACAAAGCAGGGCAAAGTGACGTTGCCCAGATGTAATTTACACATTCTGCTTCCATTCCTCCAGGTGACTGTGGGCTCTACAGCAATGGCTAAGATGAGAATGGGCCAAGTTGACTTACAGTCACAATTTTGTGTTGTTCTTCATTACATCTGTGAGGGAAAATGGGAATTATTGAAGGAGGGATGAAGATGCCGTCCACGGTATGAATAATACCATTTGATGCCACAATGTTTCTCAGGTTTAAGGGGATCTCTGAGTCGTCCATCAGAATTCTTCCCTGATGTGGAAACACAAATAATTAATCTGCATTTTATCCAATTAGACTGTATTAACTACATAGCACCAATGCAGGAAGGAAATAATATGCAACATCAAATGCAACCACACAAGTTGGATAAGAAGGAAAAATAATTCAGTGACCCCATTTAAGTCTATTTTTAAAGTATAGGGGGAACTGGAGATAGGCTGAAAAATCACTACTTAGAACTTTATCCAGACTTTTTCTGAGAACAGGAGGCTTCCCTGAGTGGGTTTTGGTCCATACTTACATCTGCACTGATGTTGATAGATAATATCTGGTTAGCCATGGTAACGATGTGTGGCATCACTATCAGTTTCTCCACAGTTATCTGGATAAAAAACAGCGCCATACAGGGACAGCATCATGAATAAGCAGAGCCATTTTAGTATAGCTTGCAGAGTTCTTTCACAATATCCTCCACCTAAAAATACTTGTAAAGGGGATTTAGACTTTACGATTTACATTTAATGAAATATCTCAAACACGCACAATAGCCCAAAGGGAAATCCAGGACTTCGTATGAATCATTTGCAATACAAAAACCACAGCGGTGGCAGTGGCCTTGGTTTCCACTCCTTGTGTCCAGCACATCTGAAATCGAGTTTTTATTAATAGTGTCTCCTGTTCATATAGGGAATACAGAGCATGAATGAACAAGTAAAGCTTAGCCAGAAGCACAGTAGATAATTCATTCTGTTCTAATAAAAAAGCTTATTTCTAAAGGCAGAGGAAATGTAAACTGCAGTTACTGCACAGAGAAACCTGAACATAAGGATTTGACAGAAATTCTAAGAACTATGATAATCACTATTTTTGTGTCCATTAAGTTATTAAAATAAGTAGTTCAGTTGTTGCCATGTTGTTGTCAACTGCAAGAAAAACTGTGCCTTGCATGTTTTGCCAAAGTGATGCTTGTTTTCTGTGTTGGAATTATGAAAATTCTAAGGACTGACATTCCTCCTCAGCAAAGGACTGGCATAATGTCGATATGTGAAAGAATATTGTACAATGATGCTGGAGTATACACAAAACCTTTAGAGTAAGTGAATAATTTTAAATATTTATCTTGCTTATTGCATAAGTGAAAAAGTCCCGTTAATGCACTGTATTAATTTTATTTACCCTGCCACACAGCAAAGTGGTGCCAGCACACAGCATAGGCTCACTCACACCAGTTTTCCATCACTAACCACCAATGGGGCCCAAGCAGAGGGGAAAAGGAGCAGTTTTGTGATGGAAGTGCACCAGCCGTTCCTTTTAGCAACTACTTTCATGGTAAATATTTTGCCTCTATATCAATACTCCAACCTTTGTGCCAAACAACACAGGTGATTACATGCTGGCCCAAAGGGCTCCAATTATCTAGGATTAGTGCTGCCTGCCTTACCGCTGCTGAAGCGTAGATATGGTGTTTCACAAGTTCCTGGAGCTTATTTATGCCCTGAGGAAAGAAAAAAACATAATAATTGGGCAGCCTTTCAATGCTCAGGAGTGAGAAGAGGCAATTACATTTTCTTTTAACAAATGACTGACAATGCCAATGTACTATAGCAGCAACTTCACTTGGAAAACGAATTCCTTTGTGTTCTCCTACACAAAGGGGGGGAAGAAAACCTAAAACCAGACTTAAACAACCTGGCTAAACCTCATCGCAGGTTCCACCAGCATTCAGTTGTCTCCCAAAGCCTTGCAGAAAGAGAGACATGGGTTAGCCAGCTGCAGGAAAGACAACCTGCAGCAGTGACCAGACACCTTGCACAAGCTATGCCAGCACAGCCCACTGCACCACATCTACTTCAGGATGTGTTAGAGGACTATGAGCCCTCACCTCTGTGAACAGATAAATGAGCCTCCCATCTCTTAATTTATCCACACCGTCATTGCTGGGTACAAACACAGTAAAGGGGCCTGGCCCATCCAGTATTGCCGGCAGGCCGCAGTTCTGCAAAAACAACAAAAGATTCCATCAGTGGATGCAGCATGAGTTAGCAAGGGAGATCTATTAGAAAGGGAGAGAACACTCTAAGCAGCCCACCAGGTGTAGAGGTTGAAAAGCTAGTATGGACAAGAGGCAAGGCTTGTCATTTAGCAGATGTAAATGCCATAAAAACAGGCTGAGCAGTGCAGTCACTGGTGCCTGGGCAGCAGCTTCAAAGGTTTATAACCTGAGGACACTATTTATGCAGACATCTACTCCAAACCAACAGGCAGCCTCAGCCAAGCTTGACACGGGCAGGCATGTAACGTTCATTCTGTTATGGACACAGTGGTCAAGAACTAATCATGTTTTGAAGATGGGAAGAAGAGGTGGGTAAAGAAAGACACTTGTATGCTTGCTGCTGTTTCCATTACGTGTACATATAAAATAATCAAATAAGAAGTGACTGAGACAAAAGCATCCAGAAAGCCAAGTAACTAAGTTGCTTTTAAATGTTACCCAAAATTCCCACAAAAACAGCAGCAGGCAGTGCACAGCAGCAATGCCACCTTCCTGGGGCAGACACAAAACATGCCTTACCTCCAGGATAGTCTCAAATCGACTGAAGATCTCCGTGGAAGCAAGGATCTCCCCAATGGTTTTCTGCAAGAAGATACAAAGAGAGAGAAAAATGACCAGGGTTGCAGCAAAGTCTGAGCACAAACTGGAACGCCTTTTGCCAGCTGGTACTTAAGGATTGCCATGCTTCAAGTCTACAGAAAGCCTCAGTGGATTCAAAACCATTTTTTTTTTGGCCAGTGGGCTGAGCAAGGACTGACCCTACAGCAGCTTAGACACAAACTTGTTCTCATGTGCAGCAAACTGGAGTTTCCAGGTTTATTGTGCACTTGAGCACTCTTTTGTTTTCCTGCTCCCAACTGCAGATGAAACTTGCAGTTGTGCAGAACTGGGCTGGTAGACCATGGATCTGCTCTGTCATCTCAAACCTCTTCTGATTTGAGGGCAAGAGTTCACTTTGCCACCCGCAAACAAGCCCCAGTACTGAGAAAATACAATCCATATGCATATATCTGACATCACATTGGAAATAGAAGCCTTCAGGGAGCACTTTTGCTGTCTTGCCTTCCCAGTGCAAGCTGCCTCTGTCTTAGTGCCATAATGCTGGATGTACTTGGATGGTGCTGGTTTCCACCAGTCCCCTGTTCACACCCTGACCCAAAGCAGCTTTCCGGCATACCCTGGTGCCATGCAGCTCCCCAGCATCCCCCCTGTGCTCACCTACTGCTCTTCTTGGACTGCAGATGAAGGTCACCATTTGTGGGACAAAAAAAAAAAATTGTGCCATATTCTTAAAGGTTTTTTTTTTCAGCCATCACAATTTGAGCATATACATCAGCAGTGTTGTAAGCAGCTGCAAACCCTCCTCTGCAGGCACTGAGGCACGCAGACACTGAGCTCAGCCCAACATTCCCTCTGGATTTTAGACACTCCTTTTTGGAAGACGTCCTCATGCAGGTGGCAAGACTGTGAGCATCCTTAGTTCATTAGCAATGGGCACTTTTAACTCCACATATACACCCAGAACTAATGCCACTGACAGCCATCCTCAGGGCACGTCAGCTCAGGAACTACTAATGCTTAACACAATATTCTATCTGCTTTTTAAACACAAGATATAACTGTAATATTACACAATTAAACTATTTTTACAGATTAATGACAGTGGTGCAAACAACCAAATCAAAGAACTTATGTCATTCTATGCAAATTTATTTATTTATTTATTTATTTTTGCAACAAGCCAGTAGGTAATGGGGCCTTCTTTCTGCATATAGAAACAATACGAAAGTGCTCAGACATAGCAGTGAAGGAACTGCAGCAAAAACTTTTCCCAGTTAACAGGAAAACGTGCTCAGCAGAAGCAGAGACTGAACCAATAACTCCTAAATCCCCACCCAGTGTCCTAAACACAAGACATGACTTCAAACTGCAATGGTCTGTAGTGATTATTTGTCCACATTTTACACACTTTTAATGCAAAGTTAACGTTTCTGAATATAATTTCAAAATGCAGTAGAGCCCATAGAAAGCAAGGCTTAATTTCAACTTTATATGAAAAACACTCCTCAGTATTTATGCCATTGCTCTCCTGGAAGGTACCACAGCAAAAGAGCTTATTTGCTACGAAGGGAGTGACCTTGCTCATGAGATAAGAACTCTACTTATCCAAGCACTGTGAAAGCATCACTGCAAGGACTGGATCTGGCCTGTGAGGTGCTGTTAGCTACTTTTAAAGGTACGTTTATCTGGAGTTGAAAACAAAATGAACAGCCTTTTTCTTTTAAAAATACCTTGCTGATTTAAGGATCTCAACTGTGGAAATTGATGTTTTTTGAAGTATTTATTCAACCATACTATAAAACAGAAGAAGTAGAAATGTCTGCATACCTGTGGGTTTCCAATGTTGTCAGCGTTACGTTTTTTCCTCAGGGTGTCAACGACATGTATAATACCATTGGCTGCTGGGAAATCTGGCTGAAGAACATTGTACAGTTCCCCTGGCACATCTTGGTATCGAAATGACTTGGTGTATGCCTGGGTAACATTGCAAGGTTATTTTCATGTATATATTCATGGGATAAAACAGATCTACATAACCATTGGGTTAGCGAGGTGAAGACATAATTGGGTTTACTCTGGAAAAAGGAAATATAAGGGATGCCCTCAGTGCAGAACAAATATCTCACCCCTGTGGGTGAGTGTGGGTAGTATGTCAATCCTGAAGCATTCTGAATCCTTATCAGGGAAAGAAGACCTAATCTGGGACAGTCATCTCTAGATTTAGGTTCGTGTGTGTGCACGCTTGTTCCCAGTTGTGGAACATGGCAGGGTGCCTCAGTCACCAACCTGCTGCACTGAGCTGCCAAGCACAAGGAGAGAGGCATGCTGCCTCCTGGGCACCAAAGCACAGCATTTGGAGGCAGTCCTGAAACTACAGCTCTGATGGAAGCTTTTATTAGCTCCTAATGCAACAACATATTCCATAACACAGCCCAAACAGTCAGACTCTCTAAATTATAAGTTGCGCATCTGGTCCTTCCATACTGTACACAATCATGCACTGAAGGTGGGTGTACAGAGGTGCATGAGAGGTGCACCTTTAAAGTGAGCCCCATATGCTGCAGCCATAACTCAGGTACAGGCATTCACAGCTTCTTCTGTTCTCTTCCTGTGCTCTTCCTGAACTGCTCCTCCCTGCCCTGCACTTCAGTTGACACCTCTGGGAAGCCTGGCTGAAACAAAGGCTTCCCAGATCAAAAGACTTCTGAGTAAACAAACAGGAAAGAAATATATAAAGACCATTGATCAGTCCTGTTCAGATGCCCCAGCTCCAAATAGTGCTTTGTACTTTCGGTGCAGGCATGGTGCATGTAGTACAACCCAGACCTCAAGGCCAAAGCTGGATCCTCAAAGAGGAAATGTCCAGCTCTCCCCTGGCCAGCTGTGAGCAAGCATACCGGAAATGTGCAGGATGGAGAGAGAAGAGTGTATGCTGGAAAACATGAGTCAGTTGAAAAGGAGAAAAGGAACAAATAGGGTAACTGGAAGAGGAGATACTCAGCATGTAGCTATGTCCAAGAACGTGAGCTCCAAGGAGGAGCATTCAGCCCAAAGGGTGACTTTGCTGCAGAATACTGCAGTTGCTAACACTGCAGGGAAAAGCTTTCTTCTCTAGAATGCATATGCAGACCACAGAAACATCTTTCCCAGGCTTAGAAGTCAGGCTCTGCCTAACTGGTTGTTTGCAGAAACATCTGCCTGTCTACCCTTAAAACATCTTGCTTTGGATCCCACAAAGGATCTTGCTGGGAGGCAGCAGCATTCTGCAGAACAACAAGCTGATAAAAGCATCCTCTAGAACAGGAACAACTGGAAGCCACTTTGATACAGTCTCTTGCTAAGCAAGCACAATTACAACTTTACAGCCTTTTCTTCCCACTTGTGTACTTTTTTTTGGCACAGGACCATCAGGACACATCAGGACAGTCTCTGTCTCTGACAGCTTGATCCACAACTGACCAAGCAATCTGTTGCAACACAGATGAAGCCAACATCTCTCTCAGATGTGCTCCACGATGTCACATCCACCTTAACTCAGAAACCACTTTTCTTCTCCAGGCTAAAGAAATGCAAGCAGTTTCACACCATCCCTGTGTACACATTTCATGTGGATGGTGAGAACCAAGGAGCAGAGAAGTGACTATTTATTTTTAACTAGACATAGAGATGTAGGATAAGTAACAAGAGAAGAAGAGTTTTGCCCTGATAAGGAGATTATGACCTAAGAAATCCGTGACATCTCTCTCTCTTAAAACTTCATTATTCTCTGTGAGAAGTGGAAATGAAACTGTTGTGATCACAGGCATGCTGATCAGAGAAAAACTGTCTTCTTGCTAAGAAAGCACACTGAGGAAACAATGTGCCCAAACTCTGGTCAGTCCTACACAAAAACAGCAGTCCTGGACTTCAGTTCAGGAGTTCCCTTACCTGGTTACTGAATGTCAGCCGATGTCCTGACAAGGTCCACATAGTCTTGGCTTTAGCCATGTCTTCTATCAAATGCAGACCAGGAACAATGTGCATCCTGCACAAATCTGCAGCAGTAGTACCCTTTGGGGAGTAAAGAGCAAAGAAAGAAGAGAAATTATATGCTCTTTCAAAAACTTCATTCAATTAAGGAGCCCTAACATTGCTATAACAAAAAAGCTTTGCATGTAATATTGAGCTTCCCTCTTCATTTTTCTTCACCCGAAAAGCACTGTGGCAAACCTTTTGATTCTGTGTGCACATGCAAGCACAGGGAGACTGATTCATCTGAAAGTGATTTTAGAGGAATCCCCTGAAGGGAAACCTACAGGACCTGGACAGTTTTAAAACTATCCCTGCATGGCCAAGATTACAATACTTGCCTAAGCTCTGCACACACAATCTCTGTTTATGTTGGTCCATGTAGGTGGCATATCTGCCGAATTTACCTTTAGTTTCTTCCTTTGTTTTCTGGGTTTTCTATCACTGGTAATTTCTTGAGACAATCAGCTGTCAATACTGACATAGGTGAAACTAATCCTTCAGGAAAGGGTAGACCAGAAGGGTCTGACTTGATCTATTTTCTACGATTATAGGAATTGCTGCTATGGCCTCAGCACAGGATGGACTTGTGCTAGTAGAAAGCTGTGCTCAACAAGGCATTAAGTGACTGCACAAAAACTACTGCAAATGAACAGAATTTAATTAAAATTAATAAAACCATAACATGACCTTTAGGATCTACTTGAAGCCCAGTACTCTCTGACTCTTATCCCTGCTCCCATAGGAGTTTTCTTCAGTTTTGTCATCCTTGCTTTCCCTATTAGTAAAATGAACTTCTCCTGAGCAGCTGACACCGTACCCATACCTAGGGCCTTACCAAGGAACTGGCCCCACATTCAACACCTTGATGCAGATCTCTGCACCTTCTGAAAACCCCACACTCAAGCAGTCAAAAGCCACATAAATGTTTGAGAACAGTCACGCAAGGAAGATTGGAGCTTTAAATAAGCATGACCAGAAGAACTTAAACTTCTTGAAGTTATAGCTCCTGACATTAAAAACAAAAAACTCTGTCAATAATGAAGACAGAGATAGGGGTTTTAAAAATAACGGCAGGGACATGACATCCTCTGTGAGACTGCAGCTTAACAAGACAGCAAGCGGTCCTCACAAGGGATTGCTCCTCTTAATACTCTCTAATTTGTCATCAGGTTTTACAGGCTGCAGAACTCAGGCAGGAAGAAATCTTAAGATGGCAAACATTTGCTAAAAGCAAGCAAACTTACATTAAATTCCATTTTATCATTAATTGGAAGAAGGGAAGGTAGGAAGACAGTGAAAGGCCCGTATTTTGTCAGCAACACTGAACAACCAGAAGCTGTAAAGAGTGACAACACAGCAAAGTTACTTGGAAGTTACTCAACTCCGGCAATAATTATTCTTCATGTTAACAGCACAATTCAACCTACATGTTTTCAGCAGGACGCATGTAACCAGTACTTGTTTACATGGAAGTAGAGCCAGCTTGGTACTGCAACCTGATCACAGCTCAGCGTGTGGCTATTCATTTTAAGCACTTGACCACAAGATTGCTGAAGATTACAGGTGACTGGTCCACACCGAATCACTGCTGAAATTTGCAGAATGTTTGAAATAATTATGCTCCCACATGCTTACTAATCTACTCAGCGTGCCCTCTGTTTTCCACTTGAAATAACTCATTTTTGGGTGCCACCAGGATTAATTGAAGCTATACACTTCTTGCGAAGATACTGTGAACCCACAGTTGTCCATCTTCACTCCATTGTCAGTGGTTCATCAACAAAATCCTTATCAACAAAGGTCGTTTGGTATCAAGTCCTGCTGTGCTGGAGCTAGGAACCCAGAACTCATAGTGCAGCTGCTCATATCACAGATCGGTGTGGAAAATACATTTAAAAATGAGTGTTGGCACCGCTGGAATATAACAGGGAGAAAATCCCATCATAGCTGAAGGACTGCTGAGCCTTCAGTGCAGACAGTGCAGGTGGAGGCCCGCTGGTGGTTTGAGGGAAACAGGTTTGACTCACACCCCAGAGCAAATTTTCCTTCTTTTGTGGATGCGGTGCCTTTTTCACCAGGGCTGTCAAATAACTAACACATCCACTGCATTCTTTGCAGCTACCTCCTCAGTTCACAAGCCAATACCGGTAATGTGAGTTCAGAGATGTGATGCGTTTAATCTTGCAGGCCATGGGCATGCATTGTCAAAGTTCAATTATGATGAGAGGCTTCCAGCCTCTTGCTGACATGCTTTGCCCCCCCTTGGCTTAATTCCCCAAACAAATTCAAAAGGCACCTACCAAACATCTTCCTGGCGGTGCTTAGTTTCCTACTAAACATTCCAGGAGAACTAAGCTTGTTTATCTCACTCATGAGATCTTTGTAGCAGCTTCTCGCATCTCCAATCTCCCCTTCTTTACACACGCAGCTGGAGACAAGAAGGAAAGGAGACAAGAAGGAAAGGTAACTAAACGTTATGAAGAAGTTCTCACACCACTTTTGACAAATCTGAGGACAACAGCAGCATCTGCATTTGAAAGAGTAATTGCCACTTAAAGGTGTATTTCAGAGCTTAGTATTTGCTGCCTCATCTAAGGGACGGGAAATAAGATGCATGCCTCTGGAGTGCAGGTAACTTTGGCCTTAACCAAAGATAAAGATGCTTTCTCAGATACAATCAACGTTCTGCGTTAGTGTTTGGGGTACAGATAGCCACAATGTATTTATTAATGCCTTTCTAACATGTTATTAAGCCAGTGTCAGTCACTACAGCATCTGAAAATGTGTGCTAATTCACAAACGCCACAAATGCACGTGAAAAGCTTGCGAATAGCTCTTACATGACACCTGAGCTTCAGTGAGAAATACCGGCCCCAGCACACTGGTTGGCTTCAAGTTGCTCTAGAATTAAGGAGGGCCTTAAACACTCTAATGACTTTTGCAGAAAAAGTTTATCTACATGTGAAAACCTCCGTCCTGATTCACACACCATAAAGTCATTGCTCAGAGAATACTTGAGATTGCTGGACAATAACCAACGTTTTTTCCTGTTTGGCTTTGTCCAAGCACCAGCTCTGCTCTTGGTTTGGGGACACGAGGCTGTGTGCCGCAGGAGAGGTCTGACATCACTCCGGCCACTGAGGGCTGAGCGCCAGCTGAAGTCAGGGGCTGTGCAGAACATGGAGTTCTGCCCTTTGTTAGCCTGTCTTCAGAGTGGAAAGCCACAGTGTTTCAGCTCTGCCCTGGAGCACACGACAAACAGGCTGATGTTCATAGAATCACAGAATCATAGAGTTGCTCAGGTTGGAAAAGACCTTAAAGATCATCGAGTCCAACCCCAACCTAACCATCCTACCCCAACTCTAACAACCCTCTGCTAAATCATGTCCCTGAGCACCACGTCCAAACAAACACATTCCAGGATGGTGACACAACCACCTCTCTGGGGAGCCTATTGCAGGCATGTTAACCGGCACTGAATTAACTGGCAGGCAGGTTAAGGCACTGAAGAACCATCAAGGAGATGGCAATGTTCTTCCCTTCTTCAGTCGCTCAGAGAAGCTCCAGCTTTTCTTGGTAGCTCAGAATCCCCAGAGAAGGTTTCTCTGGTGCTTGGGAGGCCAAAAAGTGGTCCTAGGTCTGGCATCATTTCTCATCTACAGGGTATCAATTTCTAAACATTTTTCTTGGGAGTATTAAATGAGATCCAGTTTCTTCCCTCCCTTCTCTGTCATTCTGCAACTCTACTTCACTTCTTGCTTCTCATTTCAATCTGTTTCCTCAAAACGTAGCTAATCTGCACTTGATTTCCACTCTAGCTGCGGAACGAGCTTTAAAAGCAATTCTTAAACTGGCATACCTGGGATTTCCATGGGAATTGATTTCACACTTAGAAGAGATATCACAAAAATACGTCTGGCAGTCACTGGCAAATGAAGAACATTCCAGTGAAGGAGGCCGTGCGATCATGCCAGGCTTGCAAACACAAGACGCCTAACGGAAGACAAAGAACTGATTACAGAGATTACAGATCATGGTATTTCACCCTACAGACTGTGCCACAAAAAAAAGCAGTCTGATTGCCACATCAAAGGGGAGGAGAGCAGATCTGAGCTCACACAACGGTGAGATCACTGGGAGAACTCCCACGTGTCCACCCTCAGGCTCTTGCAGGTTGCTGGCACTCTATTATCATCCTTACCTGTCCTGGACCTTTGTAAATACAATTCGTTGAGTTTTCTGGGCAGCCTCCATTGTTATCAACACAGGGGTTTATGGGCTGGCAAACCCTCCCATCTCCTTGATATCCTTCTTTGCACGTACACTCATACTTTCTTGGTCCAAGAAACTTACATACAGCAAACGGGGAGCATGGAGAAGAAGTGCAGGGATCCTGAGCTGAAAAGAGACGAGAGGTGTGAGAGTATCTGCATTTCTGTTTTCAGTATAGAACCTAATGAAGCACAACGGAATGCCAGAAGCTGGAGGGAATGGAAGATAAGGAATTTATGTGATTAAGATTCTGCAGTTTCCCATGAAAATAAAATAGCTTCAGGTAGCAGTTTGGGTTTTTTTTTTTTTTTCTACTTTGAGGAATGTGGATGACACATACTTCATACTACATAGCGGTAAACAAATATGAGTGACAGAAAGGAGATGCCTGGATTTACTCCCAAATTTTCATCGTGTCAGGGGATATCTAAAAGCGGAGTTTGGTCAGCAAGAACTGCAAAAAGCCAGTGAAGAGAGAGCTATTGCTCTTACAGGGATTCCTAAAAACCAGGCTATTACAATTCTGCAGGAGACACTGTATTCATGGCAATCATGTTCACCCGGAGATGCCAGAGCAGCGGTGTTTTTTCAAGCAGAGGACCTATTATGTCTCTCACCTACACAGACGCTTCCGCTTTTTCTGTAGCCCAGCTTGCAGTTACACATTGCAGTCCCGTCCTTGACCACGCATTCACTGTTGGCCTCGCACCTCATGCTTTTGCAAAGGGGGATCTCTGGAATCACACAGCAAAGAGTTTCCCTTTGAGCAAGCAGGGCACTGCTGGAAGACGCAACTTACCTTACAAAATGCATGGAAATGAAGGCAAACGTTGCTTCCACAGGCCCAAGCTGACATGAAAACCATGGGCTATAAGCAGCGATGGACTTGCAGCTTGGGCAGTGGGGTCCCACAAGAGTTGGAGGGAAGGGGTGATGTACCAAGTTTCCAGAGAAACTGCATCTCCTTTTGGGACACATGCATCCAGGCCCGTCTCACAGTTACCTCTAACAGCCCCTCTTCAGCTTGCGGTGCATTTACCTTGGTCACATCTGGGGCCAGTGTAGCCTCCATAGCAAGTGCAGCTTGTCTTCCCAGCGACATCGCTGTTGCATTCCCCGTGCACACAGTCACACACTGAGAGGAAAGTCCAAGCAAACCTGACCTTCAGCTTCAAGGTAGCATGAAGTGCTCCAGGCTTATGTTGCCTATCTGCCCTGGAAATTGGCACCCTGATATCCTACCACTTATCCACAGCAAGTATAGCTCATTTCAAAAGTAATGCCATGCCAATGTGGAAGGAGGCAATGTTAAGGAGACCTACTCTATGTGAGATCCAAGCACTGGGGTCATTCTGTGAGGGCAAGAACTGGGATCACACCTGTGTTATCTGTGTGGATACAAGGGAAATAGGAGATGGAAGGCTGCCCTAGTCATAAATTGATTCAAAATGATGTATGTGAGTGGCAGTATTGTCTGTATTAATTTGTAGGGACAGCAATACGAAGGAGCGGAGAGACAATTGGAACAGTGACAGGAATTTGAGAACAGCTGGGAAAGGAGCCTGGGTTGCTCCAGGGCACGTGGGATGTGGGAAAACTGGCATAGTCCTGCCCATGAGAGAGGGAGAGAGGCTTTACAATAGGAAGAATGGACTAATTTGTATGCAACACTAAGAATCATTTATGTAGAGGGACAACATGAAGGGCAGAAAGACAAAATGTCAGGACACCTGCTATTAAGCACTGCCAGCTGGCCTCCCCTCCTCCCCACCAGCACCCTCCCTCACTCAGCTTCCCCTCTGCTTTACTTGCTCTCTCGTGTTTCTGTGGAGGTTTCAGTCTTCCTTACCTGACTGGCAGTCTGGGCCAAAACGGTTTCCATCTCGACAGTTCTGGCAGGCAAAACCACTGTACTGCTCCTAGAAGGGGCCCATAATGTGCCAGACGTTATTTTTCTACACCACTGTGTTGCTGCAAACGTTGCCATAGCTCAAAGTATCACCCCATTTCTGCTGTCTTCTGGCAGCTGAAGGCCTGCAGTGCTGGAGTAGTTGCCAACAGCCTCACACAGAGGAGTAAACCCACACCCAGAGGGTGTGCAAAATGCCAGCAGAACTCAGATGGGCTCCAAGGAAACAATCCCCGGATCATAGACAAGAACATATCAGCTGGTTTGTGATATCTCTCTGGAAAAGGAATTCACTGATGCTCATGGGACATTAGGCATTGATTTTATAGGGCTTGAGGACCTTAACTATGTATTTTAATTGATATAGAAGTCCAAAATCAGCTTTTCTCAAAGTGGGACTTGAGAGGTGAGATTTTTGCTTGTCCCTTCACAATGCCATTAATTAAGGATGTTGTAAAAAGGGGGAAGTTTCAAATCTGTTCAGCCAATATTAGAAACATTGCTTTATATGATTCACATGTGCAGCAGTTGTTTGTGCTCCTGTTGTATGAAGACTAGAACTGTAATGGAAAAAAAAAAAAAAAAGACTACACCAAAAAAAAAAAAAAAAAAAACCCTTTATTTTTAGTCTTTCTTGCTTATCTGGAGAGGGGGAGGAACTGCCTGCCAAGGTGCAGTACATCCTTGGGAAGTGTATCTTTCAATTCTGGTACGTGTGGCTCTTCAGGAGGATCTCAGAGCTTCTCGCAGCCACAGGCAGACACTGATTATTTCAACTGATCAGAGGGTTAAATTCATGCAATTCTTTCTTAATTTCTTCCTAGAGATCCTTCCTAATGCCATAACCTCACTAACAGAACACTAGTGCTGCTGCAGACCGCACTGGCCCTTCAGTTGAACCACAGACACTGATGTTGGAATAAAAGAATCTGCTAACGACCCTCCAGGCAGAAGGCTGGCCTTCATCAAAGGCTGTGGCACAGACAGCACTCTGCTCCCTCAAACGTGACAAACCCCCTCAGAATAACCTATTCACTGACCTTGCAGATGCAGGTTCCATTTCGCTGTATACCATCCAAACACGTTCCATGACTACTGCAGGGATTTTCAGAGCCTCCTGGACATTCTAGCAGGTAAGAGGACAGATAAGGTTAGATTGAAAAACCTAAACTGCATCCTTGGTTTTATCCCTTCTTCCCCTAGGTGTTCCAGCCATGCAAAAGCACAATAGCTTCTTAACCAGCAAAGTCCTATAAGGGCTGTTTGCACCTTGGGTTGGACTAACACATATATGGCACAAGAACTCCAGACCAGAGGGACACCAGAAAGAAATATCTTCCTCTTCCTTCGGAAACTTTCTCAAAGAGGAACAAAAACAACCCTTTCCAAAGCATTCTTTTTAAAGAAGAGACAAAAGGAAGTTCCAACAAAAGGGGTTACGTTACGTGCTACATGTAAGCGGATGCAATCCACGTGAAGCAAAGAAATTGCTTCCCCATTATCTTTTAAACCTCCTAGACAGATAATGGAGACCACGTGAGTGCTTAGAAAGCAGGAGCGGGAATCATGAGAATTAATCAACTCAAGGCGTATTTAATGCCTCCTGTTGAAACTCTTTTTGACTTATTGAACAGCTGGAAGTATTACCAGCAGACAAAGAACTTACCATAACACTCTGTACCCCAAAATCCTGGGCAACACTTTTTCTCCTCAATTTCCTTCTTACATATTTGATAGCACCCTGGCTGGGAGAGGGTATTTTCTCCTAATTTGACGGTGTACCTTAAAAAGAACAATCCAAGGTTCGTGATTACCACACAAACACACCACACACTCGTTGCAGGGTTTCTAAGCAAGCACACTGCTGTGCGCTGAACTCTGAACGGAAGAGAACTCTTCCCAGCCCCAGTACATGCACACGGAATTTCCCCTCTGGTTACATCTTCCCTAGGGATGCCTGTTGTGCTCCAAAGACTGGCTGTAAGAATTCTGCCAGGGACCGAATATGAGACAGGATCTGGGCAAGTCTGAGGGTATCCAGACAGAAACTGCAGATGCTGAATGGTTAGATGGCATAGAGACAGAGTAATGCTCTCCAGGGTGACTTTAGACTCTACAGATAAAATGAACTTGAAAGAATAAAATCTCCTTGCAAAACTTGTTTCCTTTTATCTTTCAGTAATGACTCCACGTTGGTATGCTGTAAATTTGGATTTAATAACTGTGTTCTTGAGCTGGGTTCTCTATGCCATCAAGGACATACTCCCTGGGTCCCCAGGAAGGAGCATTTTCCCCTTCATGCATTATCTTCACACAGAGGGTAAGCCCTTGGTGGCAAATTGTCTTTGCTCTGCATGTGTGCTGGACAGAACTACACTTGGGTCTGTCCAACAACCCCACCACCACCCAAACACTCAGAAAAACTGTCTGCACTTGGGTTATTCTCACACTTTGTTTTATTGTTGGCACAACATCCTTCCCCAAAAGGAACTTGGAAATTGGCTTTGGATTCTGTCTGACTCCTGACTCCTGTAGTTACTGCACAACTGCTACAGTTATTTTTAAAGTGTTTCTACAAAATAGCGAGTCACAGAAAACAGTAGACAATGGAACTATATACTGCATAACATTCACTACTGAATAGATGAGCAAACAATAATTTATAGTGTTTCACTGTCTAAAAACTTACGGATAAATTAAGTTTTCCTTCACCCTTTTCCTACTAGAGTCAAGCTATAGAAACATTCAACAGAATAAGAGCAAGGAAGACAAGAACGAGACATTTTTTCCCCCCTTTTTCCCCTCTTCCCTTTCTGTCTTAGTAAAGAAATTCTATCATAGAATCACAGAATGGCCTGGGTTGAAAATGACCACAATGATCATCGAGTTCCAACCCCCTGCTATGTGTAGGGTCACCAACCAGCAGACCAGGCTGCCCAGAGCCACATCCAGCCTGGCCTTGAATGCCTCCAGGGATGGGGCATCCACAGCCTCCTTGGGCAACCTGTTCAGTGCGTCACCACCCTCTGGGTGAAAAACTTCCTCCTAATATCCAACCTAAACCTCCCCTGTCTCAGTTGAAAACCATTCCTCCTTGTCTTATCACTATCCACCCTCGTAAACATATCCCCTCCTGTTTATATACTATCCACCCTCGTAGTCATATCCCCTCCTGCTTATATACTCCCTTCAAATACTGGAAGGGCATTGAGTATTTATCTCATTCAGTGAGTCCTACTTTGTTTCTTTTCTGACTCTCTCCTCCATCCCACTGGGACGGGGATTTGCAGTGCTGGGCTGCTGCCAGGTTAAACCACAACAGCCTGAAATGGGTTTCTAGAGAGTAGACAGAACTCTGTTTAGTTACTAAATCAGGATTAGAAAACCCAGGTTGTTCAGGGCAAGGCAGAGGTAGTCATCGTACAACTTATTTCGGGTGTATAGAGCCTTAGACCATGAAAAACTCCCTGGGATTTGCAAGGAGACTAAAGCCATAAATATTATAGGGGCCATTTATAGGGACCATAAATCCATTTTGTGCATCTGAAATCAAAACTGCTTGGATCGTTAGAGCTCAAAAACCATACACATTACTATTACCCCTTGCACAGCAGGGCTAAACCAAAACCATGACTGCTTAGGGAGCGTCTTACCTGCAGCCCCTCACTCCACGTCCTTGGGTGGCCCTCATCCAGCCTTTGGGACAGGACATCCTAGGCACCGCAGCACAAGATGTACATGCTGTGCTTGAGGTATATGTCATCTTGACGTTGCATTTCATTGATTTTAACTTAAAAAAAAAAAAAGAAAAAAAAGAGAAAAAAAAGAAAAGCAGAATAAAAATGAAATAAGTTCAAAACTGGGCGGTTTTCATATTGCCAACTGTTAGTGTCTTTGTCAGCATTGCATCCTTCTTTTTGCAACCACCACTGGAGAGGGCAGTGAGCAGCATGAAGGTCTATGATGCTTTGAGCCTGTGGGAAGGACCTCATAAAGGCAAGAAGATCAGAGAGGAGACTTGGATAATAAATATGGCTGGTGATGCATTCAGCACAAGTACCTCCACCTAACCTGAACAACTTCTTAGGGGTTCAGGCATCCTCACAGGGCTTTTCCATACCCTTGTACCCACCAGCTCTGCTTCTCCAAAAGAAATGCAGCCAGAGCATATGAGAAAGACACAGCCTCAGAGACAGCAGGCATCATTGTGTGTCAGCTTGTCACTGAAGCTCACAGATGACTCTCCTTGAATCCCTAAACAACTTGAGCCAAGCAACTGCACAACAGACCTCTCTGCTCATTTTAAAGAGAGAAAATGTTCACCACTGATGATGGCAGGGAAAAGCTGGAAGGCAGGAGCTCTGTTTGTCCCCACAGGTGACTGGTTGGAAAAAAACCACAACTCTCCTCAAATGTACCTCTACAGGCACTGTATTTTCTAAAAATAAAAAATATTAGATCATTATTCTGGGAGGAGATCTCAATCTGGGATATTTTTGTAAAGCCAATCCTGAACAACACCGTCAGTGCAGCAGCTCTCCTGTTGCCCAGAACACCCTGTTTTGGATTCCCACCAACAACCTCAGCCCAGCTCTGCTTCCTTTGAACCTGAGTAAGCCCAAGTGCATACATTTACCTCAGGACAAAGGAGGAAGTCCACAGCTTCCCATTCCCACCTTATCAGCAGCCCAGGAAGGCCCTCCCAGATGATAGCCAGCAGACCCTGTTAGGAAAACCTCCTGAGAGATAACCCCGGAGTCCCAGCTCTGCAGGGACATCTCTGCAGAACGGTTCCCTGACTCACACACATTCCCTCTGCCTGGAGCTGCTGACCTTTTCCTGCCTTCCTGGAGTCACCTGCAGCCATCCATGCAAACATGCTCCCGACAAACCAACCAACTCTTGTGCCTGTGATGGTCCCTCATGTGGATGTTCATTTCTAGTTGTGCATCTGGAGCACTCCTTACTGAACTTTAACATCCACTTCCTTCGGAAGGACTCCCCCCCTACACTATAAATAGCTTGAAAACAATCTGAGATCCTCCACATACATCTCCCCATGCCCTGTGACCCAAAGCTTTAACTCTACCCAGCAGGACAGAGGTCAGCTTTGCCATTCCTTACGTTTCTACCCTACAGGCACACAGTGTAGCCAGAAATCTCACCTCTTTTATGGAGCAAAACTAAGACAGTCACTACGGATGGATAAGTGAGGAGTTAACTCTGGAGTACTCCACCTCAAAAGATCAGCGGTGCCACTGATGGGGCAGGGAAGAAGCAGCTCGAAACAGTGGATTTAAGCACAAAGTAGGACTCCAGATTAAAGCTCGGCTTTTGAGAGAAGCCAGATGAAACCAGACACTCAGATCTGACAGAATGGTGCATCAGGTCCCTTCAAATCCCAGCCTCAGCCTTCACTCAGGCAATGCCTCAGGAAGAGGAGGAGAGAGATGCTCGAGGAGGAAACACAGATGGATGCCTCACCACAGATGATGCTCTTAGAGCTGTCAGAACTTCCCCACAGACCCTTATCAGGTGTCTGAGCCTCCCTAGCTGCATTAAAAAGTTCACACAAAGAGTAGAGCACAAGGCATTACATTAAAACCCTCCAATCTTCTCTTTCGTCTTTACTTCCAGGTATCAGGAGCTGGCTGTCAGACACACCTGGGCCACTAAACATATTTTCTGCCACACGTTATTCAATTTTTCTTCTGTCCACCACTGGCACCCCGTTTCTAAACAGAGAAGGAGCACCTCCTCCCCGATGGCACCTGTAAGTATGCGCAGTTCATTTTCAGAATAAAACAAATCCCGTAAGGCAAGGCAGTTGCCAAAGAATCCCCCCACCCTAAATTCCTAGGACACTTGGTGAAGCTTAGGCAGCTTTCCAGTAAGACCTTCCCCTTTGTGGAAGGAAATGTGCTCGTGTCAGCAGCAACCACTGGGAGGAAAGAGGAAGAAAATGGAAAAAAAAAAAAAGTCCCTTCTTATTTGAGTGACAGAACTGATGAAGTAGTCATTTTCTGGAGGGCTTTGTTTGTTTGGAAAGCAGAAGAGAGAATCGAGGGACATAAAAGCAGTGGTTTGAATGCTGAGGCTTTGGAGAGGATGAGAGGCAGCCGCAGCTGGAGTCACAGGGCACTCATGGGGCACAGCCTTGTGGAAAACAGCCATGCTGCTCCTCTGGCCTTATCTGTGACCACTTGTAACATTGGAAACGCTGGGGATGAAGCAGCAGGAGGGAATGTCTCCCTCTGTGTTACAGCATGGCTGCCCATAGCACAGAGGGCCCACGAGGTCCCTGGTGGCTGTGCCAGGGGAAGGGGGTGAGGTGAGAACAGGCACTGCTCCCATCAGATGAACTGAACTGCACCGTGGTTTGGGTGCAAAGCAAGCGAGCAGGATGGCTGGTGTTCTCAAACAGCTCCAAAAATAAAGGAGGCTTTTTGAGCTGCAGCCAAAAGAAGCTCAGGGCCAGGGAGCCTCTGCCCGCACCGAGCAGTGCCCTGCCAGGGCAGGATGGCGCTTTCTCACTGCGCTCACTCACATTCATGAGCAGCCATGGTACCCTGTGCTTTGCTGAGGCACTGCTGAGCGTCCGGATGCTGCAGTGCTTCCTACACTCCTGTCTTTTACTTTTCAGGTGCTCGTGTTTATTTTATTCAGTTTCAGGAGCACAAGCTGCGGACTTTTTTAAGGCTAGTTTTATTCCCTTCATTTTCTTGCTTTATCACTTCCTCCCAAATCGTAACTCAAATCCTTCTGCAAGACAAAACTCCAGGGAAGAAAGAAAAACAGATTTGGACTTCAGTGTTCAGCTCCAACAATCCTGGGAGCCAGTTCTGGAAACAGTCATTATCTAATGAATCACCAAGTTTCCAGTGCTTTTGCCCTTTACGCAACAAAGCTGCAGACATTTGAGTCACTACAGTCATACAAGTTCTCAGGAACACTTCAGCTGAACAGACCAGCAGTTCCTGGACATAACAACTCTTTGCATTTGCCCAAGAAAGATGCTTCTCAGCACGAGGATGAGCAGCATAGCTCAGAGACACTTAAGACAAAGAGCCCTCCTCTCCTTCCCCCGCTACTTCTATTCTTCCTCCAGTACCACCTGGGACTGACCTCCCAGCAGAGAAACTCTCCTTGTTCTCACATCTGCTGTATCTTCTCCACCTTATACCAAAACCCAAATCAAGCTAACAGACCTGAGACATCAAATCAGAGCCCTGAGATAACAGCACTGGAAACCAGCCACAAAACCTCTCTTTTCTCTCTCAATGGCCCCTGCAAAGCTCCTGCAAGGCGACAGAGGCTTCTGATGGCACCTCAGCACTTCTATCCCAGTCACTTTCAGTGGCCATCCTAAGTGATCTGAGCAGACTTCACCAGACCCTTGTTTTTCCTTACCTCCCGTTATAGCTTTTCAAGAGTTTCTTCTCCTCCTCCAGAAGAAGGAAGCTTTTGGGAAAAGAAATCTGAAAGGTCATTTTTCCCAGAGTAAATAATCTGCTCAAGAGGTGACTATAAATATTTCACCTCTCTCTGTGTGATCACTCATTACCTACATTGTATCTGCTTCACCCCCAGCCAGACACCTCAGGGATTATAGAAATGAACAACGTCTCAAAGTGAAGAGACCAAAATTTCCGCTGGCAGCAGCTGAAGGAGCCCTGCCTCTGCATGCACTGATACACTGGAACCTGCTTGTCTGGAAATCGGGCTGTCAGACCAACAGTGAGCACCAGTAGAGACACTTCTTCAAACCATACTTATGCTCAAGTCAACATAAATCCAAAAGGTCCAAGTCCAAAAGGTTCATGAGGTTCTTACCTTATTGAGATGCTTATTAGCCACGTATGGCCCTTGAATTAGCCTTGTATGGCCTACGAAAGTGCCATATACATAAACAGAAGCTTCTACCTAAATTTCTGACACTGAAGCATCCTTCCAGCACTCTGGCCTTTCCTAAATTAGGTCTTCCATACTCAGAACCATCTTAGCACATCTGCCCACTCCCTTCAAAACTCTCTGTGATTCAACACAAGGTAACCCTCCCATGGCTCAGATGCCCAAGGAAGAGGATTTCCAAATGCCTCACACAGCTTCGGACTTTGTAGGCCGGTCCATTCCTTTAACAGCAGAATAGAGACAAGGGCTAGGGCAGCAGGTGACACAAATACACATCAGAGTGAATTCCAGCCAACAGGAAGGGAGATGACACACTGCAGAACCAAGACCATAGACACACAAAGGCATCCCGCGCTCTTCTAAGTGCTAAACACAAGAGTGGAGATAGAGGAATTGAAGGAAGCCTTCCCACTGAAAGTATGTGGTATTCCTCCGTGGTGAACTGCAAGGAAATGTACCTGAAACAAACGTATTCTCCCTGCTGCACGTCAACTGTTCAGTGAGATTTTTGGAAGCGTTTTAGAAAACTCTCCAAGGACACATACAGATGTGCGCTGAGAGATGCCTGAGGTACAGAAAACAGCAGAAGACAAAGATCCTCAATGATTTTCTACCACTACCATTGCATTCAGTGCTGATGGTAAATACAAACTGAAACTGATCAAAAATTCAAGCAACTGGCTTCCGCCGTAATGTTGGCTCTGCCCTTTAGGTGACACACGTGTCCGCCCATGAGCAAAGAATGTATTTTACAGGCTGAAAGTTCCATTCTGCATGCCATTCTGCACGCTATTCTGCACCTAGCAAAATGCACATAAAGAACAGAGGTTGGAGAGGACTGTTCCGTAACACATAAACATACGCACGTGAAGGACTGTTTGAGGAACATTTAAACAAAGGGTGGCAGACTTACCTTCGGAGTCTCGCAGTCGGCTGTGGGAGCGAAGCACGCTGCTAAGAAGAAAAGCAGCAACCCAGGAGGATGCATTTTCATTCTTTTCCAGGCAGGACCCTTTTCACAAAGGGGTGGTGGTGGAGGCTGCAGTTTCTGTAAGATAAGACCTCCTACTAGGAATCAGATCCAAGACAAAGCACAGGTTAGAAGTGAACGGTGTGAGAACATTTTCGCGTGGTGCTCCTTGGCTGCAAAGCCTTTGTCCGTGGATCGACTCCTTCTGCTGTTACCCCTCAATCAGTGCCGCCTTTTTCTTTCTTTCTGTTCTTTTTTTTTTTTTTAAACACACAAGCAGAGCTCCTCACTAAAAGGTTTACTCAAAACAGGAACAACGACGGATTTCCTCTTACATATCAGTTCAAAACAGAAGGAAGGAAATCCTTAGTTTTCAACTAATTGTAATGAAAAGAGGTTAACTGTGTGCTTAACTGAAGGCAAATCCAAAGGGCAAATTTAGATACCCTGAATTCATGAAGGTACAGCAATTTCATTCTACCAGTGACATTAGTATGTCCAGAACCTCTCCGACAGAAGTACACCCAGTGACTGCCTATCTCAGTGTGTGCATGAACAAAGCAATGCAAGTGTGAGATGCACTTCAGAGCAGTAATACAAGCACATATCACCAATCAGTGAAACACTTTGGGCAGCGTGTGATATTTATTTAAAGTATTTCAGTTACTCATCAAGACCAACGTCCCATTTTGTAGATACTGTGTATCCACACATTTTGTATTACACGTTTGTACAACACGTTTTGTAGATAGCAAAATATATGATTCCCCAGAGTCTCTGCTTGACACCTTGATGAACCCAAAGAACTCCCTCATAGCACTCAGAAAATTCCTAAATGTGATTAAAAGAATACAGGCTGCCTGAGGTGCTGCCTGAAATGGATTTTCTCCTTTTGAGTATTACA
This sequence comes from Gallus gallus, assembly GCF_016699485.2. Classification (NCBI taxonomy): domain Eukaryota; kingdom Metazoa; phylum Chordata; class Aves; order Galliformes; family Phasianidae; genus Gallus; species Gallus gallus. Next base: position 689,689 of record NC_052543.1, on the reverse strand, counting down.
AACAACCACACTGATAACTGATTTTATGTGGCCTTTGTTTCCCACTGTACAGAGCAGCCTAAGGATTGCTTCTCCCGGTATCAAATCCCCCTGAGCAATGAGGTATCCTTTGGTTTTGAGCCATGAATAGTACAAAAAAGTGCATAATGAAACCAGGATGGGAAGCGACTCTTGCGTTTAGATTGAGAATGTCCGTATTTTCTCGTCCCCTGTGCAAACACACAGACATGCGTGCTAAGACAGAAAGGATGTAAGATCTGCTGTACTTACTAATGCTGTTACTTGGGCTTTATCTCTTCTCCCATCCTACACAGCAGCCAACGTGACAAGGAGCCAGCAGGTCCTATACCGCGAGCTAGCAGGAAGCAGATGAGGCAGATGTACCAGCCCACGGCCTGACGGCTCAGCCCACTCATTCCATGAGAGGACAGCCCAGCACACCGCTGCTCCGGGCAAGGCCTGGTGCCCAGAAACTGTTTTAAGTACCCCACGGAGCTGTGAAATGAGGAGGAGGCAACGCAGTGCACGCCAGTTCTGCTGGGATATCAATGTCGCAAAGGGACAGTTCATAGAATCATAGCATCACCAAGGTTGGAAAAGATCTGTAAGATCAGCCAGTCCAACCGTCAGTTGAGATATTCTTGTAGAGGGGGAGCGCTAGGATGGAAGCTGCATGGCGCTGTGTGGATTTACAGGCATGGCACCACGCTGGCCACGTGCACTGAGAAATCAGACTGCTCCTCCATTCCATGCTACCTGTTAGGCACACGCAGCTAAAACAGGCAGCCTGCAGGGAACTCACTGCTCGGCAGTGGTGCTCGGAGAGCTGCCTGTGACACGGGGTACGTTGCAAGTACTGGGCACCCACAAGAGAGACAAGCTTTCTCAGTGAAGATAGCTTATCCTGAAGCACACGTAGGGGCACGCTCTTCCTTTTTACTGAACCTCCAGTCTGATTTCTAAATGTGTGTTTTCCAAAGAAAAATGCAGTAAAAAGACACACAAAGACTGTTTCTAAGGCTTTCCACTGCTGCCCACCATTGCTGTATCTGGCCTAGTGCACAGAAAAAAGAAAAGGAAGGGAAAGCTTGGTGGAATCCCTGTTTGGATCAGATAGGATACACAGTAATGAAAAGGCTCCCAGCCAGCCTCCTTACCTGACCATCGTTCATGTTAAAGGCGTGTGATACAACAGCAGTATGCAGTCTACAACTGGGAACTCTGAGTGGTGCCATTTTATAACAGAAGGGCGCAAAGCGTAAAATCCAAAGGTCATCTATCACCAGATATAGCTTTTCTGACCAACTGGCAAAGGCAGTGTGTATCAGCCACTGGGTATGGAATGCTCAGATCATGGCTGCTGGATCTGCAACACCAAAAGCTGTGCCAATATTGCATCTGCACAACCCTGGGAATTAGTGTCAGGTGAAGCACTACCCAACTCCGAAAGAGTGGGTGGCCAAAAGCCATTACCATTCATAAAATCACAGTCATGGAATGATAGAAGGAATGCTCAGTTCACAGCGGAACGATGCAGTGTGCTCAGAGTGACAGTCCAGTTGGCAACACTGCCAGAGATGACACTGTGCCAGGAAGGGGAAACATAGCCAGGAGGAAGAAACACATATTAGTGCTCCATTTACTCTGGTCCTTTTCTCTTCTGGCAAATACAGATCAGGAAAACACTAGATGCTAAGAAGAATTAATGTGAAAGGCGTCCTGAGATCTGACAAAGCTCAACAGCTAATGCTTCCAAACCATGCAGGATGTTCAGGGGAAGTATCCAGTACTGCATTAAGAACATCACTAGCAATTAAAGGAACTTGTGAAATGGGGCAAATGTAGAAAAGTTTGTGCTCCAAAGCACCTCGTCTCTGTCACCTGACATTTCTTCCATGAACACCTTAACATTCAGAACTCAACAGCCATTCTGGTGAAAACTTCTCAATCTGTTCCCAGAGAGAAAAAAGAAATTAAAAATCCTGTGCTTGTGTGAAGGAAAGGATTTACACACAAACCCCTGCAGCCCTGCAGGGCCATGCATTTAAATGCTGAGTCACCAGCCCCTCTCCATGCAGTGCACAGACCTGGGTAGCTTGGGCAATTTCCTGCAATTGAAATCTTCTGTTTGAGCAATCTTTCCTGAAATGAGAGAACCCAGAGAAGTGATTTGCCACCGAGCTGCCATACCACATCACTTCTCTGAGGGATGACCCTTTGCTTATGCCACTGCAGTCTTGTTTCAGTCTTCTGTGAAAGCACGGAAAGGTCTCTCCCCTGTGAATCAGAAGTGTACCAGGAGGCTGTGGACCCTACGAGGCACTGGTGGGGCACTGAACAGGCCAAGCCACAAGTGCTTTGTGTAAGAACAGGGCCGGCTGTGCCATTCTCACTCCCACCCCACTGCTGCCGCACACAGTGCTGCTATTTCATTTTTTTCTCTGTTAGCAAGCGGGAAGGAACAGGAATTGTGAAGATGCTGCTGGTCCTGGGTTCCTTTCTGCATGCTCCTGCCATGAAGGCCTGCTGTGTTGTCCCGTCTCTGGGTTTTATTTTTTGCCTTTTCCATCTGTTAAGCAGTGCTCTGGGATTCCCCTGGGCGTTGGCTTCTCAGTTCCCCACAGATATTTGATATGAGTTAGATAATATGGTTCAGGAACCCATGGAGATAAAACAGGTTGTGAAGAAAGGGAGAATGCGAAGCTCATGACACTAACGAGGTGCTGAGGAGAGTCTCAGTTGCAACAAGAGCCCTCTGCAGATGCTCAAAGCAGCACTGCTGGCTGGTAAACTGGACACAAAGAGCTCACAAGTTCAGAGCTTAAATCTCTGACATAAGCAGGTGTTTTCTGAACCTCAGCACCTTCTTGATGCAATGAGTTTCGTATCTGCTTTTCCACATCCATTTTCGCTCACAGGGTTAGCAAACGTCCCTTCATTATCAGGTAAGCAGCAGGAAACAGAAGCTGGAAGTCTGACTGCTCTAAACCACAACTGTGCGCTTTTCCTTGTGGTGCTCCACGAGAACTGGAGAACTGAGACCAGCTGTGTCTGAAGATGATCACCATAGGAGTAAGCTTCTCCATCAGACCCTGCATGCAAGAAGTTGCATTGTGTATTATTATTGTTATTATTTTTAAAGTTCCTTATTAAAGTTGTCAAGAAAACAAATTGAAAAGGTTGATGTAAATGTAAATGTTGATGTGAATATATCACTGCTCAGTACATCTGCAGCCACCAGAGCAGTGCTGAGAACACAGCCTGGGACAAACACGGTGCAGCAGGATAGGGGCATCTCATTCCATTGCCATCTTTCCAATTGCAGTAGAAAGAAAGTTTTACAACGTTTGGCCAGATCCTCAGCAGATGACACAGAGCTCAGCTGCATGGGTCTTCCTAGACTGGCACACGCTACACCAGCTGGAAAGCAGATTGTGAAGGTCTCAGTTGGTTTGAGAGATTTTCTGGCAAAGTTGGCATCTGCAGATGCTAAATTCACTCCTAAATCAGTATCTGAATGTTGAACAAGGCTTGAAACCGCAACAGATATGAATGTAAAGGCTTACTGAAGAGAAACCAGCACGCAGGGCTTCACCACGCTCCTGCAGAAACAGACAAGCAATCAGAACAGCTCTGCGTGACCAAAAGTGCTTACAAAGCTACTGACTTTGCAGAACTTTCTGTGCAAGCTAACTGTGGTCAGCTGGGAAACCTTCACAAAGGGCAACAGTCAGCTCATTTATTAAGTCCAAAGGGACAGATTTTAAGTTTTATATTTCTGTGAACTTAATCACAACTGTGTTCCTCCTGGAAACATCTGAAAAACTGACTGCCCAAACCATAAAGCAAGCAGGAACTGCCCTTTGTTACTCCACTATATACAGACAAGCGTGTTAAAACAGATATAATATAAATTGCTGGCAAATTTGCAAACCCAATCTTACCTGAGGATGATGCTCCTGACCTCACAATATGCCTTACTCATCTCATAGCTTTTTGGCAATACATACACTCGTGAACAACTGTTTTCAAGGATGAAACACAGGAAGAGTAAAATGCCATCAAAAATCTGACGCATTAGCTCCACTGAAACAAGGTCAAATATCTAGCGCTATGTTTTTGTTTTTTTTTTTCCATAATGTTTGAATGAAAATATACCTACAATTGCTTTGTAGCTTGTATACAACATATAATAAAGTTGTTATATGCAGCCCAAGACAATTCCTCTTCATTCAGTACAGCCCAGGCAAGGCAGCAGGTTGGGCAGCCATACCATCAGCCAGGTTGTACATCTGTTCATCTGGTGCATTCTCAAGCACTTGCAGTACTGAGTTGCCAAAAACTCCTCAAGTGTTACCTAAGACAAATATACCAACAGATTAAGAGTGTCAATTGAGAAATAATTAATACCTGAGCTTAATTATCCCTAGTTTTTTTTTTAATTGTAAAGCTTTTTCTCCTTAATTACAGTTAAGCTTAAATATATATACACTGGGATTTCAGGTAACCAAAGACATCCTTTAAAGGAGAGAAAAAATATAGCCTATAGTAATCACACTCTACTGTAATCATTCAGCCCAACCTAATCCCAGGACAGGTTGGGTTTCCTTTAATAAACAGTTAAGGATAGCAGCAGATGAGCAATGCTCTGTATCTCTCTGGTTGTTGGGGAACTCCAGAGCATCCCACCACACAATGTTCGACTTTGGCTGCTTGCTTTGTTGTCATTCTTGCACTGACTGCAACATTCCTGCATCTGGAGCCTACAGAGCACAGCCAAACTCCCTATTATCAGGGAGAAATGCTCTATAGAATTATGTAGATGCTCAAAACTTTGGAGAAGGCTCTGAGGGATCTCTTTGAAGGTTACCCTGTTCACACCCTGTACAGTTCATCTCTCATTTCCTGCAAATATAATAAAACAGTTAATTGAAGTCTCACTATTATGAATACAAATACTGAATAGGGACTTTTTTCTTTTTTTATACTGTCATGGGAGTCTGAAACTCACAGGGCACAAAAACACCTCAAGTTAAGGATGACCGCCAACTTGGAAAGCAAATCCCTGCTATCTGATGGAACAGTAAAAAAACCTGAAGTAAATCCCTTTAAATTGTGTTCACAGGCTGCAGATTCTCAGTTTCCACAACTCAATATTATTTTGGAACATACTTGCTACAGTATAATAAACTATTTTCTTTCCCTTGTTTTATTTCATCCTTTATTAATATACTCCAGGAACAAAATGCACCACTGAACTGTACGTGGTATCCTGCAAACACAAGATATACTTGAATTAAGACAAGGTCAAGAGAAAACTGTCAAGTTACACTTTATTTGTATTGACAAAATAGGCAAAAGAAAGACTCGGTGTTCAGAGATACAAACTCATTATTTGCTGACAAAATAGTTATATAGTCATGTTGGGTATTTCCACTTTCAAGACTATATACTGAGTAGACTTTTAAAGGCAATCCTTTCTCCTATGCTAAATAAAAAGAATGTTCATGAAACTAACTCTGTATGAAAAAGTGTCACCTGCTTGTGTTGGAGATTTTACTGCTAGAGTCACGATTGGCAGCAAATAATTACATTTGGCCTCAGAAAGGAAAAAATTATGTAAAACTAAGGTCATTAAATAATAAGCATTAGCAGCATACCCAAAATACATCTTGTACAAATAACATTGCACTTGAACATACACAAGCATTTACCATTATTTACACATTAGAATTTGTATAGAATAGCAAGACTGATATATACAGAAAAATCAGCAGAAACCTTAACAGCCCTAGAAGACAGCATATCTAGTGTTGACTCCTTGATTTTTTTCCATACAGTTTCCCAGGATGTCTCATGAATTTTGTCACTATATACTATTGCATAAAAAATAGACTTACAAAAAGCTCAGCCTCCAGTTAACACTTCAGAATAGTCGTATGGACTATTAAACGCACTAGGAAGCATAGGAGTCCAGTTCAGCTCCTTCCTGAAGTGACAGAACTTGACAGACGCTGTTTTAAACACTGTGCTTTATAACAGACACTGAAATCACTTAGCTGTGCAATAATTACCCAGTGAGTTCCAAAGGCAGTTCCCTACCACACAGTATCTCCCACTGTCTTGCAAGCAATGAAATCAACCTCTCTCGGCTTTCTGCACTTGGAATAAAGATGTACCACTGGATCTCTCTGCTCCTGTTGCCTTCTTGTTTAGCATTTCCCTTTGGGGCACTGTCAGCATCTCCGAAGTGATTCAGTGCTAAGTTCTGCATCAGATTCTGATTCTGAACATCATCAAACACAAATGTAAGGGCCTGTGGATACGTTTGGTAACCCATAAGTACTCTGTCCAAGTCCCGGATTCGTCTTCCATCTGCAAGCCGATACTTGTCTCTCTTTGGTGGCTCCTTCGCAAATTCAGGTAGGGGATAACAGATATAATCTTCATCAAAGAGGAACAAATCAGAGCTGGTTAATATTAGTGTTTTAGGTTGAAGTGGACTAGTGTTTTGGGCAGATCCTTCAACAGGATTTACTTGAAATGCCAACACATAGAGAAGGATATGGAGAGACTGAAGATGAGTTAAATCATCCATCTTCTCTGCCACTAGAAAAGCAAGGTCCCCAATTTCCTCTTCATTTGGATAAATAAATTTTACTCTGCTAGAGTGAATCAGTTCATAATTCTCCATTTTTCCTGCAAGAATAATACGTTATAAGACTTAGTAATATACAATACTTTAAGTAAGGATAAACAACAACCTTTGGCTGTTGGCTGCATCTGGAATTCAAGTTTACATTTACACATATGTAATTTTACTTTAAAATACTGGAATCATTTTATTTGGATTGCAGATCTTTACTGGAGTCTGATGTGCACTACCTACCTACGTTTCTCACCACAACCAGTTCAGGTGACAGAAGAAGAGGCAGAAGGAAATAAAACTGAATGAATGTATCATGCTATCCATCTTCCTACCAGCTGATTTCCCCCCTCCTTACCATTCCAAGTTCCAAACTGACTGAAGGCATTACCATACCACTAGACACCAGTCTTCTACTTCTTTTAAGCAGAATTAAAAAAGAAAAAAGTGCTACTACAAGAATTGCTTTTAAATCCCTAATTAATGAGCACATTTGACTGCTTTGGTGTTGAGTTCTGGAGTGGCAGGAGGCAACACTGCATTCCCTTACCCCCTTGAAGTCGCCTCCTTCCATAAAGGAAGGCTGTCTGCTTTTTTCACATAAATCAGCTGGTGTAAGGAATGGTGTCTCCACCCATCAGACCTTGCACTTTTGGGGTTTATACACCAAAAAGCAGTTACAATAACAATCATTCTTCAGGAAGACGTCACTTTATCTCGTGACCTCAGGTCAGAATTCCAAGCAAAGAAGTTTCACCTGACACTGGAATCAAACTTAATGTTCCTTACAAAGGTCTGGTTTTTACTTCAGTATGTTGTTTCAGACTGACAGAATTACTTTACCTGACTTACCAAACAAGAAAAACAGCTTTCAGACTATTATATTCATTGTTCCTTGATGACAGACTTATAAGGCTTTTTTAGGTTGAAACACGCAGCAAGAGCTGAACTATTCCATCCTCCAAAATACTGCACAGGAAATGCAGTTTTATCTAGTCAGAAGAGGCAACCAAACTTTACAATGTGCAAGACTGCTTATGTTCAGCAATTCTTTTCAGATAAGGCACATGTAAGATAACAATTAAGGTAAGGGAGTTTGGATGACATATCAGGAACAACTGACACATGCATCTCTCCTAAAGGTTTTTAATCACTGCATTTCAGAAGATGTTCTCAGCACATCCATTCTCAGGATGGAGTCCTAAACAACTCCATCCATGTAGAAAGACTACTTACCAGTGTTTTTACTCCCAAATTCAGAGTAGAAGTCTTTATCTATTGGTTCTGGTGAAGGCGTGCGTGCAAGCAATGACAGAACTGCCATAAGCTGCTGCATGAAAGCGTGAGTGTTGTAACTGTCTCTCGTCAGGCAGGTGACTATGTGATCTGCAGACTGTCCTGAACAAAAGACCACATAAACCATTCATATGGAGAATTACAATAACCTCTTCACCAGCATGCAACTGTCTTAAAAAAATTGCTTGTAAGCAATTTTTCTTCTGAAAATATATATCATTGAATGATTTTGTGAATACAAAATCTTCAAATCCTTGGAAAATGACAATTCTTACAAGCTCCTTAAAAAACAAGAATATAAGTCCTCTTGGTTTAAAATGATGTACACTTATGATTTAAGTTTGACTAGTGCTCTACAGGTTCATCCTTATGCAGTTACAATTTATGAAGGTAGTTTTTTCTGTAAGATCTTTCTCTTTGTATACTGGCCATACATAAGCTTACTTTAAAACATTTTCACAAGGTCTTAACGCAATTGGAAAGATACTTCAGAACACAAATGTACAACTCACAGGAAGTGTAACTCTAGGATAAATGCACCCCTGAAAACATACCTGTGTCACTTCAACTAAAAATTAAGTTGGCATTCTCACTCCTGGAAACTTAACTCCTTATTTTCCATCCAAAAAGTCACCAACTATGCATTTAGCACCGTGGACAATATCTTATAGTTTAATGCAAGCCAAAGCCTCAAAGCAACAAAAAAAGTCTTTGGAATTCCTTTTAATCTGTCATTAAGTCAGGATAACTTAAGAATTTTAAGATATTAAGATTCCTAGATACCTTAATTACAGGATGTTGCAAGCCTATTCATATAGCACCATCAGCATTACATAATTCCATTTCAGAAAAAGTAGTGAAAATAACACTTCCATCTCAAAGATAATAATCTATCTGAGGCAAGATATAGAAAAGGAAAAACTTAAAGCATAATACATACTCACCAGTAATTCTGAAGTATTGGTCAAACAGGCCAACATTTACTGACTGCAGATCATTCAGCTTTAGCACAAGGCAGCAAGAGAGGTGGAAAGAGTTATTTTCACAGTCTGAGTTTTCTTGGTTCCAAAAATCTGTTGAATGTACAGTAAAGTCAAACAAAATAATTCTACTTCTTTCCATGACTATAACTGTAATTTTCAGGAAAAAATATAACACACATAAATAAAGAAGGTAGAATAGCAGTTAACTTCCAAGCATCTAGTCTCTCTGTAAAGAGCATTTCTTAAAGAACTACACCGATTTAAATCGGCAGATACCCTTTATCAGCCACTAATAGCTCTTATGAACCACTGCCATGAGTAGAATACACAGTAATTTTCATTATCCTTCATTTACTACCTTGCTTATGGACAGGTCCTTTAACTGCCCAGGTAATGCTAAAGACTATCAAATGACATCTGAAAGAAGCCAGGACACAATGGCACAAAAGGATTTGAGAATGAGCCATGACTTAAAATCCCAAACCTGATTTATTTATTTATTTTAGAAGATGAAAGCCCCATGCAAGCACTTTGCATAGGGCAGGCTGTGCCACTCTTCCTCAGGCAGGAGTATCAGCCAAATCTGGTAAACTCCATACAACAAGTAGACACAGATTAAGTTTGTTATCTCATTAGGGGATCAAAGTTAACAGCTGTTACCTGACTGCTGCTCATCAGCATGATTGAAAGTATCATCCAACAGAAAGTAAATAGCCTTTGTTGAGAGAAGCACACAAGCCATCACTTCCACACTGGGAGTTTTGTAAAACAGAACTGAAGACCACATAAGATGCCTCAACTCTTCATTCTCCACCTAAGATGTAAATGGTATTTAATAACTTGCACACTGATCTTTCAGACAGTTTCACCATCTCAGATGCAGGTTTAGGATACTAGGAAAACTGTTTCAAAAATCTGAAACATTGCAATATACTACAATCAGAGCAGAAGTTTGCCTCTATCTGCTAACTGAAGCTATAGTAGATATCTGCTGAAAATATCTTTGTTTTAGAGAGAAAAGGCTTTCTCCCATGGTCCAATTATTCCCCATTTCCTGGCAGAAAGAAAAGAAAAAACTCTAGTGCACAAGAGACTTTTTTAAAAGAAACACTGAAGACAATTTTATAAATAGATGAGTAGTGCCTCCTACACCTCAAGGCTATCAAGCCTTCACATGCTACGCAGTGCAGGGATATAAAGGTCATATAGAATCATAGAACGGCCTGGGTTGAAAAGGACCACAATGATCATCGAGTTTCAACCCCCCTGCTATGTGCAGGGTTGCCAACCATCAGACCCAGGTTGCCCAGAGCCACATCCAGCCTGGCCTTGAATGCCTCCGGGGATGGGGCATCCACAGCCTCCTTGGGCAACCTGTTCCAGTCACCACCCGCTGGGTGAAAAACTTCCTCCTAATATTCAACCTAAACCTCCCCGTCTCAGTTTAAAAGCATTTCCTCCTTGTCCTATCACTATCCACCCTCGTAAACAGCCATTCCCCCTCCTGTTTATACACTCCCTTCAAGTACTGGAAGGCCGCAATGAGGTCTCCCCAGAGCCTTCTCTTCTCCAAGCCAAACAAGCCCAGTTCCCTCAGCCTTTCCTCATAGGAGAGGTGCTCCAGACCTCTGATCATCTTAGTGGTCCTCCTCTGGACCCTCTCCAAGAGCTCTACATCCTTCCTGTTCTGGGGGCCCCAGGCCTGCATGCAATACTCCAGATGGGGCCTCACAAGGGCTGAGTAGATGGGCACAATCACCTCCCTCTCCCTGCTGGCCACCCCTTTTTTAATGGGGCCCAGAACACAGTTGGCCTTCCAGGCTGCAAGCGCACACTGCTGACTCATGTCCAGCTTCTCATCTACCAGGATCCTTAAGTCCTTCTCCACAGGGCTGCTCTCAAAGAGTTCTTCCCCCAGTTTGTATAAATACCCAGGACTGCCCCAACCCAAGTGCAGCACCCTGCACTTGGCCTTATTTAACCTCATTAGGTTTTCATGGGCCCACTTCTCCAGCCTGTCCAGGTCCCTCTGGATGGCTTCCCTTCTTCCCAGTGTATCAACTGCACGGCTCAGCTTGGTGCCATCTGCAAACTTGCTGAGGGTGCACTCGATGCCATCATCTGTCATGGATGAAGATGTTGAAGAGCACCAGTCCCAAGACCAACCCCTGAGGAACACCGCTTGTGACCGGCCTCCACCCTGACACAGACCTATTGATCACAACCCTTCGGCTGTGTCCAGCCAGCCAATTCCTAATCCACTGAACAGTCCATCCATCAAATCCACACTTCTCCAATTTAGAAAGAAGGATGTGGTGAGGAACCATGTTAAAGGCCTTGCAGAAGTCCAGATAGATAACATCCACCACCCTTCCCTGTCCACTAAAGCCGTCACTCCATCACAGAAGGCCACCAGATTGGTCAGACATGATCTGCCCTTGGTGAAGCCATGCTGGCTGTCTCAGATCACTTCTTTATCTTGTATATGCCTTAACATAGCTTTTACAAGGGTCTGCTCCATGATCTTCCCAGGCACAGAGGTGAGGCTCACCAGCCTGTAGTTCCCCAGATCCTCCTTTCTCCCTTTCTTAAAAATGGGAGTAACGTTTCCCTTTTTCCAGTCACTGGGGACTTCACCAGACAGCCATGATTTTTCAAATACAGTGGAGAGCAGCTCAGCAACCACATCAGCCATTTCCTTCAGTACCCTAGGATGGATATCATCCGGCCCCATGGACTTATATACACTCAGTGTCATGAGGAGGACTCAGACTTGTTCCACCATTACAGTAGGACAGAAACAACTCCCCACACCCTCACTTAGAGGCTCATGGTCCTGGCAGACACCGGAAGCCTGACCACCCCTGAAGACTGAAAGAGGGATGGAATCACAGCTCATCATTGTAGCTCCTGTTCTAGCTACACAGCTTCCCTAGTAATCTAGCTCAATTACTTTTCTTCATCAACTCCTCATGGTGCAAAGACAAGCACGCTTAAACTGCTTACTTTAAGAGACTGGAAAAGGAGTAAGGTAATAAAGAAGTGACTGTTTCTCAATAAGCTTTTCAATTGACATCTGTAGTAGGAATGTAGTCTACTACTTCAAATGCCAACTGTCAACAATTCCAGCCAACTCATGAATTTACGTTAGAACTTAAAGTTTATTTCTGAATTACAGATCTACTCATGTTTCTGGAGTGCCTACAGCCATACAACATGCTGTGTTGTATTCATGTACACATAATACTTCAAGTTGGGACATCAATTTAGCTAGGTACTATCAAAATATAATTCCATTCTACTGATTCTTCCATTTCAATACTTTAAAAGAAAAAATACTTTAAAATTCAATACTTTAAAAGAGAAATGGAAACATTCTTGGAGTTATCATATTTTCAAGACATACACTAGAACACTGTCCTGCTCTGCACTAAGCATCCTGAAGGCAAAATATGCCTGCCAGCACAATTATTGCAGCAGTGAGAGTCAGTTGCACAAGTTCTTCCACGAAAATACTCTCTGGTCTGGGATAACCTAAGTTTGATTAGAAAAGTGTTGTTTTTTTTTTTTTAAACCAAGTCTGTTATGTTAGTCTTTAAATATCTAATACTGAAAGGTCACAAGGCATTTTTTTTTTTATATAGCCAGGCTAGATGCAATACCTCTGCAATGTTGCCATGGAAGAACTCAACTAGGGCATTTCCTTTAAGCCCAGCCACGTACTGCAGAGACACAGAAGCATGAAGGTGAACTGGAATCTGGTTATCTTCTGTAATCTTCTGAATAAGAAATTCAGATGGATATAGAGATGACAGAGTCAGATGAGGCTTGTAAAAGCTAGGAGACAGACAAGATCCAGAAAACAAGATCAAAATTTAAGCAAATCTACAGCTCTTCCACTACGTAACAACTACGAAAAGGCAACTTCTATTCTTAATAGTTCACTCTAAATGAATTATCTTGAGCACTGCTGTCTATTCTGCCACGTCATTAGCCTACAAGCACATGAAATAATAAGTCTCCTTCCATAAGAAAATGTATTTTAAGCTGCAACTATAAATAAAGAAACTGTACCCAGACAGGCTCAAGTCCAGGATAACTACTCACACATAAAGACCAGCAGAATGAAATTGTATTTCATCAGTACTACAGGCCAAAAAAAATTACAACTGCAAACAGTGGCTAGGCCACGTTCACTTTGACACTGTGAAACAAACCTTTCATGGGTAGTGTTACCTTGCTGACTGACCATGCCTGTTTGACTCCAAGACGTGATTTCTTGCAGCATCTGATTTGTTTGAAGCTTTGAAGACAATAATAGTCTTAACATTCTTCAGAAGTGTCCTTAAAAGGCTGTAGACTCTTAAGAAGTGGAATTTCTCATGAGGTAGAACAAACACTGCTGTAACAAATCTGTATCCAATAAGCAATTCAAGCACATGCCCATCCAAAAACGAACCCTTCTGCTGGATGGAGCCATGAGTTGGATGCAGCACGACTGATGCTAATGGAATACTATTCAGCTTAAGAACACTTCTCAAGTCTTCTGTGCCTATCCATTTATTTGGCAGTACACTGAAATCCACCTTTATTATGTACAAATGCTGTGTTGTTAGAAACAGCCAGCAGGGATGGAACACACAGGGACACTGGTCAGAAGATTTATACATTGAAGAATAAAGTGTGGAACGCAAATCATCTTTTGACCATGCTTTGTTACTGCCAGCTGAGTCTGGTTGATGCAAGGTTTTCTGAGCATTAGTTTTATTCCCATAAACAAGGTAGGTTGGAAAACAACCTTTTATCTCCACATCCTCTGATGAAATGCAATTCAATTCCATAAGCTGACTGAGAAACTCTTGGAGGTTTGCACTTCCACAGTACGTTGTGGAGCTTGGTAACACTGATGTGCAGTGTCGAGAATGACACGTGTGCAAACAGGAGTAAAAGTCCTGAAGATTCTGGGAGTCTGAAACAACAAACAAGCAGTTATCACTGTTTTTCAGCTTCAGCATTAAACAGATTTCTGGCATGAGGAAACCAAACTCCGTTAGGTCAGCATATGGAAAACACAGTATTAATTTCAAAGCAGAAGGGATATGCTGGCAGCTTCCCCTCAATTCCTGAGGAGGAATCTCAAACACAGCTAGAAGATCATCCGTCAAAACTAAACAGGAAGCAAACTGCCTGACTTCTTTATAAATATGAATAGAAAAACTCCAGAGAATTTTGACTACGTTGATGCTCTTCACTGCTACATTGTCAGATGACTGAGTCTGTGAAGTACTGAACTCAAAAGTCTGATCTCCTTCATGAAGTCCCATTTCAAAATATCCATCTTCTTTGTCTGTGGTTCTGGAACCAGCTGGAAGGCTTCCTTTATTCTCTATAAAGGAGGGGGTTGTTCTCTGCACGGTCTGTGCTATCAAGGCAGAAAGGTGCTGGGTAAAATCCTGGTTTGTGGCAGTGTATGACATGCAATTAAAAGGCAAGATGACAGTATTACAGGGGTCAGGCACTGTACAGCGTTCTTCCTCTGGATGATCCAAACTTCAAAAGAGACAACATGCCACAGTAAGTACAAATATGAGCTTAAAACCAGTTATGGCTATCTACAATTGATAGTGCTGCTTGTCAGAGCTCTGAGGCTTATTCTTATTACTTAAGTCAGTGCATATTTTAGAATATCTTCATAAAGCATATAGCCATGGGTTTTAAAGGCTGGCAATGTGCAATGTGACAGACAGAATTTGACTACAATGTTCATTCATCCTCCATTTCCCACCCACAGTAAGTATATCCTACAAGTTAGAGCAGTTTACAAGACAGCTACTGCTGTTTTTGAAACTCTTAAATGCATTCCAGGGCTCAAAGGCTACAAACCACTATACACAATGAAATCACTTCTGGTTCAAAAAAAAAAACACCACAGATGCAGAATGCAATGAAAGACAGTTTTGCTGTAAAGACTATGTTTTAAAAATGCAGCATCCATTGTTGCTATCAAAAGCTAACGAGGACTAAAACCAGAACTTTATATATAGCTTACCAAGTATTATCACCTCTTCCGTACTCCAATAGAGAGACAGGTGCCTGAGGAGAGAAAGAAAACATCAGGAACCTACCAACTACTTATGGCTGCTGTCAGACTGCAGCAGGCATGAAAAGCAAAGTTAACCGTATGACTGTTTACAAGGGTGGATAGTGATAGGACAAGGGGGAATGGTTTTAAACTGAGACAGGGGAGGTTTAGGTTGGATATTAGGAGGAAGTTTTACACCCAGCGGGTGGTGACATACTGGAACAGGCTGCCCAAGGAGGCTGTGGATGCCCCATCCCTGGAGGCATTTAAGGCCAGGCTGGATGTGGCTCTGGGCAACCTGGTCTGATGGTTGGCAACCCTGCACATAGCAGAGGGGTTGGAATGAGATGATCATTGTGGTCCTTTTCAACCCAGGCCATTCTATGGTTCTATGTTAGCGCCAGCTTTTTAGAACTAGCAAATTCACTGTGAAGTCCTGATTGCCATACTCATGGAAGGCTGAGCTCTACTGTAAGGATCCTAGAACACTACCATTTCTAATTTAAGTTGGGCATTCAATTAAGGTAGAAAAAGAATGGACTCTGCTGCTGATTTTAGAACAGATCCAACCTGTAGCCTATAGGTATTATTTCAGCACACTACAAATTAAAAGCTTCTGAACTACTACAAAGTGAAGCAAAAGATAAAGGAACTTGACAAAGACCAAACAGTGGTGACAAAGGAGGACACTCCCCCAGGGTCTCACCCTGTCTCATTCCCTGAAGGGGAAATCAAGATAGCTACGCTTCAAGTTTCTTTGATAAAAGAAGTTTACTATCAGAAAAGCCTGCAAAAAGACTTAAGATATCATCAAATAAAGAACTGCGATTACCTGATTTTTACATCTTGAATCAGGTATTTCAGAGCATCTTTGGGGAACTGTATGGTCTGTAGGAGTCGATGCATTGAATTGGAATGAACTGCTCGCTAGGACTGTTTCTTCACAAACTATTTCTAGAACAAATACAAATTGCTCTTAAAACTACTGCAGTAAAAAAACAAAATTAATGTCCCAACATTATCTGTCAAATAAGTGAATAAAAGTTGCACGTTTGTAATAAACTATAAATTATTGTATTTACATAATAGTTAGGACAGAAGAAAATAGAATTTTAGTTGAACTACAGAAGCATCTTTAAATGCATTCAAAGTTGCATTAAAGACTGCTAACAATTTAAAGCTCGACATCTGTGCCTGGGAAGACTGTGGAACAGATCCTCCTGAAAGACATGTTAAGGTACATGAGGGATGACCATGTGATCCCAGACAGCCAGCATGGTTTCACCAAAGGAAGGTCATACCTGACCAACCTGGTGGTCTTCAGTGATGGAGTGACTACATCAGTGGACAAAAGGAAGGCAACTCATGTCACCTACCTGGACTTCTGCAAGGCCTCTGACATGGTTCCCCACCACATCCTTATCTCTAACTTGGAGAGATATAAATTTGAAGGATAGACTATTTTGTGGGTAATGAATTGTTTGGAAGTTCTTAGAGGGTTGTGGTCAACAGCTCTACATCCAGGAGGCCTGTAATGAGCAGTGTCCCCTGAAAGCTCCTCTTGGTACCAGTACTCTTTAACACCTTTATCAACAACAGATGATGAGATTAAGTGCACTCTCAGCAAGTTTGCTGATGACACCAAGCTGAACAGTGTGGCTGATACAGCAGAAAGAAGGGATGCCATTCAGAGGGATCTTCATCAAATAAAAAGTTGGGCCCTTATGAACCTAATGAGATTCAGCAAAGCAACATGCAAGGGCTTGCACTTGGGTTGAGCTAATCCCAGATATGTATACAAACTTTGAGAAAACTCCTTGAGTAGCCCTGGTGAGAAGGACTTAGGGGTCCTAGATGATGAAAAACAGAACATGAGCCAGCAGTGCACTCTTGCAGCCCGGAAGGCCAATGCTATGCTGGCTTCCATCAGAATAGGGATGGCCAGCAGGGCAATGGAGGTGATTGTTCCCCTCTATTCTGCACTTGTGAGGCATCGGCTAGCATACTGCATGCAAGTCTGGGGCCCCCAACACAGGAAAGATGTGGAGCTTTTGGAGAGGGTCCAGAGGAAGGCCACAAGGATGCTCATAGGGCTGGAGCACCACTTCTACGAAGATAGGCTGAGGGAGCTGGGCTTGTTCAGCCTGGAAAAGAGAAGGCAGCAGGGAGACCACATTGCAGCCTTCCAATATTTAAGGGGAGTTTAGAAATACGACAGAAATAAACTTTATACATGGGTAGATAGTGACTGTACAGTGGGAACAACTGGGGAATGATTTTAAACAAAATCAAGGGAGATCTAGATTAGATTTCAGGGGTAAGTTTTTATTGAGTGGTGAGGTGCTGGAACAGCTGCCCAGAGAGCTTGCAGATGTCCCATCCCTGGAGGTGCTTAAGGCCAGGTTGGATGGGGCCCTGGGGAGCCAGGTCTAGTATCTGATCTAGCAGCTGGCAATTGGCAATCCTGCCTGTGGCAGGGGGTTGGAACCTGATGATCCTTGAGGTCCCCCCTCCAACCCAAGCTATTACCTGATTTTATGGTTGGGTGTAAGAACTCTTAACATTACTTAGCTTAACAGAAATAATTTTGTCAGAAGCAACCCATAGTTTTCATAAACAATTGCTCTGCTGGCAAAAACTGCAGCAAAGCATTTCTAGGCAGTTTTTTAGCATTTTCTCAAACTTCTGAAGGCTTCAAGTGAAATAGTATCTGTATCAATCCTTCAGAGAGTTAACCACGATCCAAGGGCATTCAAGACTATTACCCCACCCTACTCAGAACCTTTTTGAGGGGTTCAAAGCTGAGTATCAGAAAAACTTATCATTTAGTAGATATAAAGGAACATTTGATATTTCTGCCTGTGATACTTGCAGTGCTGCACTGAAGCAATATGGAAAATCAATTTTCAGTATTACCACTGAGCCAACCAGCTCAAGATTACAAATTAACAAATAAAACCAGCAGAATTACAGTGGATTTGTATTTCTAGCCTGAGCATAAGAACTCCTGCATAAATCTTTCTGGACTGATGGCAAGGTTTAGCAGATTGTATTAAACTTTTTTCATAGAGGAAGTACCAAAGATATTTATTTCTTGAACAAAACACTGCGTTAGCAAGAAGGAAATTCAAATTGACAGGAAAAGCAGAACATTTTGTTTTCTATTTCCTATATAAATATTTCATCTCTTTTCATAAGCTATTTGCCAGTGACATTTAATTTGAATAATATTTTACGGAAACAGATGGTGTCTAGAAAAACTGCAGAGAAAACAACTCATAGAAATAGTACATCAGGAAATGAATTCTATCATCCATGATTTAACATCTAACAGTTAAACTAATTGCTTAGTGTATTTCAGAATTTTTAAACAGATCTCTCAGTCACAGTTTTAAAAGCAACCCTTGATAGCTAAATACGTAGAAGATAATAAGCTTGTATTGGTAGAGTTGAAAAATAACCTGCCTCAGTCCTCATTTATTTTCCCACTACTTACAGCAGCCTTCCCTAAGATTTTACTAAAGGAGCCTCATGGAGAGGACAGTAGTTAAAAATCCAAAAACACACACTTTAAATCTTATGCATTTTTTTCTATTATTATTGATAATTATTATTATATAATTATATACTATATAATATATTAATTATATAATATATGATACATTATATAAATTATAATAATTATTATTTTAAAAAGGAAGATGTTTTTCCCCCCTCTCTGTACACTCATTTGCTCTTAAACATTTGTTGTCACAGAAAAGGACAATTGAGCAATAATTCTGAAACCATCACAGTTGTTGCTAGCATATGTTTACAGTTAGCCCTGTATAAAACAGCAGGTCATTACACAGGCAAACTGTCTCATTCCTGTGGCTTAAATGCTTAATACATCAAAGCAAGCACCGAATAGTTCAGTTGGAAAGGACCTTCAAAGATCTAGCCCAACTGCAACTGACTTCAAGTTATCCTTAAGTAGTTCCCACACACACTTTGGAAAAACTATCAGCATTTTATCCGCAAATGAAAAATTACCAAGAATAGTTACAAAGGCAAATAAAGTGCAGAAGTAGCAACTAAATCTGCATCTGTTTTAAATTACTTGTCCTTAAGTCAAATGCTGTAAAAAAAAGTATTTGTAGAATGAACTAAGAAAGCTCTACTGACTGCAGAAATCATAGCAACTGATTTCCTCCACACCCCTCCCTGAACCAAGCTGTTCAGGGATGTTTCTCTTACATTCACCAAGCCATTAGTTTTCTGGAAAAAGTAAACTTCCATTGAGACATTTATTCTGAATATACACCCATCGTCTCTTCAGAATAAGTCTTCTCCCACTATTCACTTTGCACTGCACTTTAAAAGCCCCCCAAAATCTTCTCACTAAGTCACAGGTTTCTGCAAAAGACAAAAGACCATTATTTTAAGTTCCCAATGCAAAAGGAATCTCTTTTCTAAAGAGACAGCAAAAATAACTTCCAGGTAAGGTGAGCAGGTGCTGAAGCACTACAGAAGTGCTGAAATCACAGGGTCAGCCTAAATCACTGCTCCCACAACAGCCCTTTTCCTTTTTCTGTTTTCCGTCAAGTCTACTGATGAAATGCAGCTCTTTGGGGAAAAAAAATGCTCCTTCAGCTGTCATTTTGCAGACCAAGCACAGCTAAGATCAGCAATTTCAGAACATGCCTATACATGTCAGTTTTTCATTAAGAATCTAGGACATATCTGAACTGCAAAAAAGATGTATAGTCCTCCACTGATTTCTTTAGGATGATACAGTAAAGAGTCCTGAACCCAAACTTCCAGTACAGGTGAACAACACTGCAGCAAACAGGTCAACTTTGCTGACTCACATGCAACTTCCAACTTCTAAGCCAACACTACCAAGCCTTTCTACTTCATTTTGTTTTAAGCCCTATATCCATGCATATAATATTCATGTATATCAATGCAGCTTAAAAAAGCAGAACCAAGAGGCTCAGCCCAGCAGCACGATACATACATGATTACCTTGGCTGGAGCTGACAGGACGAGGCAGAGAGGGAGAGGAAGGACGAACAGTAAGGGAAGAACAGTTTGATTTGGAACTGGCAGCAGTGAGCCTGAAGTCCTCACTGATCTAATAAAGAAAGTATGCAGTGATTAAAGAAAAACTGAAAAAACTATACAGGACACACTAGAACCTGAACTAAAGTAAGTCTACACAAGCTTATTCAATTTTAGTAAAAGCAAGCCAGTGTCAGCTTTTTTGAGACCTTCTGTCACATCCACTGAAGTCTGTTATTCACATTCTTAGTAGCATTCCACTAAGAATTCAGTGTTGAAAATTACTGTTCAAACTATTTCCTGACAAAATCAATAGCAAGTTTTACAAGCCATGAGGGAATAAAAACAGGAATTCTACTGCAAGGACAGAATATGTTCTGTTGTAATACCAAAACAAGATTGACTAGCTACACAGCACACAGATGTGTGAGAATGTAAAGAGGATTGAGGTTCTTGATTCTTTTCCACCTCTAAAGGTCCACAAGAATGTTTGAGAATGTCATTTTAATACCCATCAGCAAAAGCAGTAAAATTACACCTTCGCAAAATCTCTACTTGTCTAAATGTAAAATCAATTTATGGTCATCTCCACATTCACTGTAAATACTATTAAGCCATCCTATCCTTTCCTCCCACTGCCTCTCTCCCAGATTCAATATAAAAAAGGTCACAATTATTGAAGTTACACTGAAAACTAAGAGGCAACATCACAAGTTCATGACAACATTAAGCACAAGCAAAGAAAGTAAAAACTCAGAAGCTGCAGGAAACTTGAATGAATTCCCCTCAGACCTAATTTGTAGAGGTCTTTGTAAGTTTAAAACAATTTTATAAGCAGCACATTTTATTTGCTCTTCTCAGCACTGCTCAAACTCACCTTTTTATCAGAGTTGCTGAGTTTGTATTTCACCTCCTTTGATTTCTGTATAGCTTTTAGAACTTCGACAGTGTCTAGTTCCTTCTCTGTAGTAACAATGTTATCCAAACAAACCTGAAAAAAATGAAAAATATCTAAAATACTGAAAAACAAAGCAGCACTACAATTTTGATAATAAAAAATCTCAGCCTATTGCAAACTATGTGCATCTTAGTAAAGAGATGCAAAAAATATTATCATATTTGACCTTGCTCCAAGCTGATATGAATTTAATGTAACTCAAATGGTTAAGCTTCTCCAGTACCCTTTTAGTGCAACTGTTTCAATATTAACAATACTGCTTTTTAATCCACTGAAGACAGTGAAGTTTCATTCCGATCCAGGAGTGAGGTAAAATAATATCAGTATTCTTTTGTCCTCTGAAGATGTTTTCCAATTCACACTAAAAGTCCATCAGATTTTAAACTCTAAGAATCACACAATGGCTTGGGTTGGAGGGGACTTTAAGGAGATGTGGCACTTACAAACAAGGTTTAACAGGCATGGCACTGATGGATTGACAGCTGGAACTGATGATCCTATGGGTCTCTTCCAACCTTAATGATTCTATGATTACCTAGTTCCAACACCCCTGCCATGAGCTGGTTGCCACCCACCAGCTCAGGCTACCCAGAGCCCCACCCAGTACAGCCTCAAACACCTCCATGGATGGACACTCACAGATCTGGGCAGCAGTGCCAGGGCCTCACTGTCCTTTGAGTAAAGAATTTCCACCTAACATCTTACCTAAGTCTCCTCTCATTTTAAAACCATTCTTCCTTGTTCTTGTCACTATCAGACCAAGTCAGGCTCCCTCCTCTTTATAAGCTCCTAATTAGCACTGGAAGGCTGCAGTGAGGTCTCCCCAAAGCCTTCTCTTCTACATGCTGAACACCTCCAGCTCCCTCAGCCTTTCCCCTCATAGGAGAAGTGCTCCAGCCATCTGATCATCTCCATGGTCCTCCTCTGGACCTGCTCCAACAGCTCCATTTCTTCTGCTGGGGTAACATTCACACTGCTTTACTTACCATGCTTTAGAAGAGCTTTTCCAGGTGCCAGCTTCAAAGGAAGAAGTACACTGTGGCTTACCTCTGAGGCCCTGTCTCCAAACTGAGCAAGTACTTTAGTCCGGTAATCAGGGATGATGCTCAATGGGTTGCTGGATAAGACCACCTTTTCTAGGCAGGGGAGGCTTCCTATATTTTTTACTTCATCAATCTGAAAGTTTATGATTAAATTAACACAAGTTAGATAAAGGAAAATTAGCATTCCCACTGAGCATTTCTTGCTCAAGTTACAACACATGACAGCAGGCAAAAAATAATTACAGTTGGATTTATTTGCAGTTTCTCCCACTAAAAGATACTGTTTGTGTTCCAAAGCACAATTTAGTTTAGTACTGAAAATCAACAGTTACCTGCTCTATTCTGTTGCTGCTGAGATCCAAGTTGACTAACGAGTAAAGTTTGTTAAGACCATACAGACTTTCCAGCTGATTTCCTGCTAAATTCAGAGTTTTGATGTTTCCTAATTTTGTGTGAACACCTTCCAGTGATGTAAGCTTGTTGTAGGATAAGTCCAGATGAACAAGGTTATAAAGATGCTACAAAAGCAAAGAACATCCATCACACACAATACATTAAAATTCAACATAATAAGGAGCTTGCTGACTTTCTGTCCAACAGCATTTTTCATGCTGGACATAAGGTTTAAGCCTGTCAAATGGAAATTCCCTCAACAGCTTTTATACTGACCCAGAGAAACAACTGCAATGAATACAAAGATGTCAATACTGGGAAAGAAATTAAAGTATACAGTGCAAGTAAGAAACATCCACTGTAAGGGTACTGAGATGTTACAAGGGATAAGCAACTTGGGCTTAAACAATTTTCCATAAGAAAATGAGCAACAGAACTCTGAAGAAAATTTGTTCTCTAAGCAGTCTGAAAAGAAAAACTGGCCTTCAAAAATCATCATTTACCTGTAAGTTTTCTACTAGTGACACTCCATTGTGACTCAAATCCAGGAATTCAATCTTTGGAATTAATTTCTAGAAGATAAGAAAAATGCCTGTGGTGAAACATCTTAGCTCATAAACCAGGTCAGATTTGTTTCCATATTAGCTGATGGTAAGGAAAAGGTAAAGAAAACTATAATCCTGCGCACAGTTCCTCAGGATTTGCTTCAAAAAATGCAATAGTTATGAGATAGTGCAGCAAAAGAATTGAAAATGGCTCTTACAGAAAACAATATCACAAAAAAAACCTGAACAAGAGAACTGCACTGCTAGTACACCATCTCTAGCTGAGTTATGAACACAATTATTTCCTTCTTCACAGGAATAGTAAAAGTTAAAAAAAATAACCTATGTTCATATTTGACACATGTTCTTGTGATGAAAGCCAATCTTGTTTTTTTTTCTCCTTAAGAGGTGAATTATCAAACATAAAACTAAGGGACTGTCAAAAATACTGAATCTAGTTTCCATGATCTTCATACTGTTTTGATGTCAAGAGGGCTACCAGCAAGCCACAAGTTTAAACATAGGAAGTTTCTGCCCTGGTAACACTCCAAAGTAGAGCCTATGAGGAGTTTCATTTTTAAAAAAGACACGCTTCAAGAAGTCGGTGTTCATGAAAGCATTACTTATCAAGCACAGAATGGGAAACTTTTCTCCTGCAGCAAAGAAAATACCAAGGTAGTCAAATTACCCTAAGTATTAATGAGGACAGCTAACCAGCATTTAAAAAAAAAAGTAGATGCAACTGAAAGAAAGATATAAAGCAAATGCAAAATACTTGCTACTGAAATGTGCCTCAGAAGACCAGACACACTTTTTCAAAAATGAAGTATTTCTTACCACTGAATCATCAATTTGAGAGATGTTATTGTGACTCATATCCAAAGTTGTTAAATTTCTCCAAGTTGGAATAACTGCTGTCACTGGACAACTTGCTGATGCACCCTCTGGCTCCCACTGATCAAACTCTGAGGCCTCAGGCACCAGGATTTCCTATTTAAGATGAGTACAGTAAAACATTGTCTTCAATGAGAGCAACCCACTTTGAAAATAATCCAAAGACTTCTGTAAGGAATGCTTCTAAACTTTATAATCATCTAGACTAAAGCTGTTGGTCTTAATGAGTGGGCTGGTTGGGTCAGGAATTTTTAGATCTACAGGAATACCAACATTAGCAGCCAATCAAATTGGAGAATGTGAAAGAACAACATAAGGATGGAAAGTTATACTAAATATATATCCCTCACTAGATCAAAGCACAGAGAAAAGAGGAGGAGGTAAACATTCAGTTCTACATGAACATTCCAATAAAGACATCACGAATGTTCCTCTGAAAGGACACACGTAAACAGTTCCATGTGTTAAAAAAAGTTGAGATACAGAAAGATTAGCAAATCCTTTCAAGTTTGATGGTTAAAAACATAACCTGTGCAAGCAACACAGAAAAGTACATGGTCTCCAAGTGGATGTTTCCACAATACAAATGCTATTTTGGCATGTACTTTAAACATGTACCAGAAAGAGGAACTCACTCTTACCTTCATTGATGTTGCTGAAAATCGAACACTCATTGTGGCTAGAGTGTGCTTCGAAGAAGTCAGCCCTTTGATAAGCTTTCCTCCACAGTGATTTATCTATTTTAGAAGAAAAATTTAATTTGTACAAAATCAAATGCTAGAACAAGAAAATAAGACACGGAAGAAGCAGCTAGAAGCCTTGATATCAGGTTCTCCACTCTACTACCCATTTGGAAAGTAGATATGGCACTCCATTAAAACCTCCTTCTGATAACAAACCATCAGGAGATAATCAGATCAGAAATACCAGTACAAATCAGATGCTATAAAAGGGTACAAAATTGGTTACTCTTTCTCTAGAAAAATTTGAAGTGGCAAGGAAAATATTTCATATTCAGTGAACAACTGAAACTTCATCATTTGCAGTAAAAGTACACTATTGAAAACAATCTGAACATTATCAAGCAAGAAGCACTATATCCCAAATTATACCTTTACAGATTGAATATCAGGACATTTTCACACATTTGGTGGTTTACAAATAAAAAGCACTGTGCAATAACAGATCACATTAGAATACAGCTGTAAGATATTCAAGACAATGAAAAGCAGCTCTATTTAGGTATATACTGGAAATCTCATTCTTTCTGAACACAGTGCAAGGTAGTCTTCATTTGGCATTCTTATTTCCAAGAGTTGTTAAAAAATAGTCTCTAAAGAAAGGTTCCATCTAAAGATTGCTCTCAATTTCTAGCACCAAGTATAAGGATACCGTTATCAATATTAAGACATACGCAGCAGAGCTTGGATTCAGAACCTGTATAAATAAGTACCGCAGTCATACCTCTATTTGATGAAGTGATTTAAAAATAGATAGATCAAATGGCAAGTGATGCTCTTGTATGTTACTGGTTCCAAAAGGTCCTCCTGTTCCAGTGACCTGGTTATTAACATTTAATAACAGGGTTTTAGTGCACATAATACAACTTATCCACATTTCAGAACTGCCACCTTGTGTTTGTATTTTGTAGCACACTGAGCATGGAAAAAAGACACCATTGGCAAGACAAACCAAGGCTTCATGCTGAGCTGAACACAGCAGAGCCACATTCTCTGAAACATCTGGTCCTTCTAAGACAGAAGTGCCTTCCATTCCAGTACAGGGGGAAAAATTCAGAGCACTGACAACACAGGTTTGGAGAAAACACATCACTCCATTGATGCACATCTAATAAAATTGTATCTAAAAATTTCCATGTGTCCATCAGAGTCTGGCCCCTGGAGAGCACTAGCAGCACAAAAAAAGATGGGCTGTTTCCTTAATGTATCCTGTGAATACGATTTTGGGAGAATTCTTTAAGGTTTTCTCTGGTCTAATCTGAACCACGCAAGCTCTGAAAGGACTCTCAAATGTTTAGAAAGTCAGAAATGCTGAAGATGGCTATTTTTCTAATAACAATGCTGTTCTCCAGCCAGTGAATCCTCAGTTCTGAGGATTCCATACAACCAGAGAACAGCAGAGGCAACTGAAGAGCAACAGGAAAAGCTGTAAAAGTATGGTTTTGCTATTGCAGCTTGTTAGGTTTCCAGTGAAGCTTCCTCTGCTTGTTACTCAGGGAAATACTTTCCATAGCACTTAACACATAGTAAAAACACCTATCTGTTCTAAGGCTATCTTACATTTATTCTGACATGGCATTTTAGTGAAAGCTTCAGATCAATTTCAACTGTGAAAGTGAGGGCTTGTGTTGTTTTTATTTTTTCAGATAGTCAGAAATAAAGATGAGAAAAAGGACAATTCACATTCATACATGCATATATATATATACACACACACGCATGTGTGTTCCTACAGATACACTGACCTAACAAACATCAGCAAAGAATACAGGGCTGAGAAAGTAATACTTATCCACAGTCCTATGAGCACCCACATTCTGTAAGCACAACCCTATAGAGAGAGCTGCTGGAAAGAGCACACCACAAAGCAAAACAGCATTTTTGTTGGAGAACTAGATACATATTTCTAGTTGGCAGAACAAGCATATTTAACATGAACTTCTAAATGATCACTGGGGTTTACTATCAGTAAAAGCTCTTGTACATTCAAACTAAGCTCCAAAAGTTTGCTAAGAATCATGTCAAAAGCTGGTAGGAACAATATCTCCTGCACTTGTGCACATATAGCTCACCTTTAAATATTTGAGCCTACAAGTGAAATCGAGAATATGACCTAGGTCTGTTTTGGCATCTCCATTAGCACATGTAGGCTTCCCCTGTAGCAACTGTTGAGTGACAGCATATAACTGCAGTGGTCTAATGGTAAAGACTTCTCCAGCCATTAATAACTGCTCTCCTGAAAAACAAGAGTATGACATTAAATACATTGTTGCAGTGAGCTGCACTTCTTCAGTGACTATAAAGAATAAATGGCACACAGAAAATCTAAGGTTAGAGAGGAAACATCTATCTCATGCCTTAGAAGCTCAAGGCTGACATACCAAACAACTCTTTTTTGCCACTTTGAACAGTTTAATTAGAAGTTTTTAAACCAGAATAATATAGCTATTCAAAGAGGCACTCATAATACAAGGCTGAAGCTCCTAGTGCAACTAATGGCAAATATTTCCCTCATTCATAGGAGTACAATCTAAGTTCACAAAATCTAAGAGATATCAAGCTTTTCTTCCCAGTAAGCTTCAAATCATTCAGAAAAAGCAGTGTTTGTTTATCCAAACACTAATTCTTGCAGCTTTAGCAATTTTGCTTAAATGCTCAGTTACAGCAAACAGTTTCTTTGAAAGCACATCTTTCATCACACTAAAACCAATGGAAGCTCCCTGGACAGAAAGGCATCATCTGATATTTGTAAAGTCTTGCTTTACTACAGAACAATAATTAAACAGCATCCTCTCCAGAGGCACCTGAAGAGTTAACGTGGAACACAGCAGAACACATACAAGGAATGAATCCCCTCTTCTCTTCCCTTTAGGAACATCAGACTGACCCATAGACAAGTGAGCACCAGCTTTCACAGTAAGTAGAGTTCTCAGAAGTGCTGAAAAATACAATTCCCTTTGGCTTCAGTGGGAGCAAGCCCCAGAGTTCATCTGCACACAAAAGGGAGATTATACCCATATACAGCAGTGAGACTGCACAGGCTACAAAGACAGGACAGATTTCTTCAGCAATTGCCATAATGTTCCAAAATTTGCAGAGCAGACCCTCTGAAATGGCTGTAACTGAAGTTAATTTTGAGCCAGAACAATCTGGAACAACAGTCTGAAACATGCTTCACCTATTTCCTCAGCCATCCAGAACATCCACTAGCACCTAGCATGTCCTTTAAGGCAAAACAAGCATGGCTTAATCATTCCAAACTCTGTTAACTGAACAGTTAGAGCTATTGCAGTTATAGGAAGTGCATGTCATCCTTTTAATCTTTACGTATCAAAAACTCAGATCTCTACCTGTCTGGAAATTAAATATCAGAGGTGCATGAATGCATGCAGATAGAGGAAAACTGTTACTTCATTCACAGCTAATTCTTCCAAGTTATTTACCTTTGTGAAAGAGCTCTTCAGCCAAAGCAGCAGTGATCCCATTGATCTCCTGCAAAGAATAAATCATTTTAATTAAATGTTATTTATATTCTTCTAATTGCAATTTTTCCAACGTGCACCTTTGCTACTTTCCCTTTTTGCTATAGTACACAAGAAAATACAACAGAACAGTGACCATGTCTTATTGATTTCTTTATAACTTGAAAATACTTCATACAAATGACCCCAAATCAGTTATTTCATACATTTTTTGTTTCCAAGATGGAATACATTGCACTACATTTAAGTAATTAGATTCCACATGTATTAAAGTACAACAGCAGCTAAAGCAACTATTGCTAATCATCACAGCCCAGCTTGAAAGAGAGCTCAACTATGAAGAAGCTAAGAAAGAATATTCTCCAAACAAAGAAAAACCACCGAACAACCCACAGATTTTAAGATTGAGTGTCAATAAGACAAAAAAATACCAATCCATTAACAAGCCTACAAGGAAGAGATAAAATAATTCAGCTTGTGAACTTCAACACTCTATTAAGCTCACTGCAGAAAGCACGAGACCACCTCCCCATCCTCCACCTTCTTCTCTACCTTTCTGGACCTAGCTATGTTCTTAGCTTCCACTCCAGGCACTGACAGCTCCAGGAGGAAAGCAAAACACTGAACCCCCAATGCAAGAACTTCTTCCTTCTAAATTTGAAGGTGCACAAAGATCAGTGCACTTCCTCCTATCTGAACATACTTCTCTCCATAAAAAACACATGCTTTGTGCAAGCCCACAAAAAGAAAATTCCCCTAGACACACACACACCTCACAGACAGTATGGATCATCATGAAATGAGTATCTGACATGTTTACTTCACTGACAAATCCCTCCATTTGAAAGGAGAGAATAAATTCACAGGGCATCTGAAACACTTCAGCTCACTTCATGAGGCAAGCATTTTAGAAAAGCACATTCTTAATTTAACCGACACCCCACTCACAGAGGATGAACAAAGCCTCCATGCTGTTGTACTGGAAACAACAAGCTAGAAGGAGCTGCATTCCAAACAAAATACAACAACAACGTTGTCTTTGAACTAACCAATTACATCCATCTAGCCTGCTCACATTATCTCTTTCATCATCTGAGACACACAGAAGATATCTGTATATGTTTATAATTAAAAAGACTATGAATTGGATGGCTTGGTGACTAGCACACGCAAAAAAAAAGCTACTCTATTCCTCTGTCAAACTTACAAGAGACCTCTGTCTTAGCTCCAACTACTTACATGCTTCAACCCCAAAGAAGCCCCATTGTTTGCAGATGCCTCTGACCAGCAGTTTCTGGGCACTCTATTTTCATGCAAAAGTTCACACCTGCAAGTTAAGCCAAATCTCTTAAGATGACAAGATGGTAGACAGCAACAAAATAAGCATCCCTGTATCTCCACAGACATTCTGTTCACTGCCAAGGTGATGCTCTGCATTGTTATCACATGCAACTGTGTCTCCTTGCCAAGTTGTACTTGACCATTCCCTGCAATCATAGAATCACAAGGTTGGAAAGGACCTACAAGATCATCTAGTCCAACCATCCTCCCATTACCATTGTTACTACAAGCCACTAAACCATATCTTGTAGCTCCTCATCCAGATGCTTCTTGAACACTGTCAGGGATGGCGACCACCACCTCCCTGGGTGGCTGTTCCAGTACCTGACCACTCTGAGAGAAAACAAACTTTTCCTTATGTCTTATCTAAACCTCCTCCGGTACAACTTGTGGCCATTTCCTCAGGTCCTGTTTGTTGCCTGGGAGAAGAAGCCAAACCCCTCCTCATCACAGCCTCCCTCTAGGAAGTTGTAGAGTGCAATGAGGTCTCCTCTGAGCCTCTTCCTCTCCACAGTAAACAATCCCAGCTCCCTCAGCCACTCCTCATTCTCCTCCAGACCCCTCACCAGTTTCGCTGCCCTTGTCTGGAGAAGAGAAACCCTCCAGGGCCTCAATGTCTTTCTTGTAGTGAGGGGCCCAAAACTGAACACAATACTCGAGGTGCAGCCTCAGTGCTGATACAGGGGGATGATCACCTCCCTGCTCCTGCTGGCTTCACTATTTCTAATGTAGGCCAGGATGCCATTGGCCCTCTTAGCCACCTGGGCACACTGTCAGCTCATGTTCAGCTGAGTATCAGCCAGCACTCCCAGGTCCCTTTCTTCTTCACAGTCATCCAACCACTCAGCCCCAAGCCTATAGCGCTGTATGGGGTTATTGTGGCTAAAGTGCAGGACCTGGTACTTGGCCTTGTTGAACCTCATCCCATTCACCTCAGCTCAGCGATCCAGCTTATCTAGATCCCTCTGAAGGGCCTCCCTACCCTCAGGTTGATTGACACCACCTCCCAACTTGGTGTCATCTGCAAACTTATTGAGGGTACTCTCAATCCCCTCATCTAGGTCATCAGTACAGATACTAAACAAGATGGGCCCCAGTACTGACCACTGGGGAACACCACTTGTAACAGGTTGCCAGCTGGACTTCACTCCATTAACCACTACCCGCTGGGCACGGCCCTCTATCCAGTTCCTTACCCAAAGAAGTGTATACCTGTCCAGGCCACGGGCAGCCAGTTTCCCCATGAGAATACTGTGAGAGACCGTGCCAAAGGCTCTACCGAAGTCTAGGTAGACTACATCAACAGCCTTTCCCTCATCTACCAGTCTGGTCACCCAGTCACAGAAGGAGATGAGGTTGGTCAAGCACAACCTGCCTTCCACCAACCCATGCTGGCTGGGCCTCCTTACAGCCCTTCTTGTAGATGGGAGTCACATTGGTAAGGCTCCAATCCTCTGGGATCTCTCCAGATAACCAGGAGCACTGGTAGATGGCTGAGAATGGCTTGGCAATCACCCTCGCCAGCTCCCTCAGTACCCAGGGGTGGAGCCCATCCAGTCCCATGGACTTGTGACAGTCTACATGGAGGAGCTCTCTGTCTCCACCTCAATCACCAGGGGTTTGTCTGCATAGCATTCCAGACTTCCAGATCAGGGTGTGAAGTGCCCCGAGGATAACTGATCTGCCTATTAAAGGCAGATGTAAAGAAGGCATTGAGGACCTCAGCCTTCTCCTTATTCTCAGTGGTCACATTCCCCACTGCATCAAGTAAAGGATAGAAATTCTCCTTGGTTCTTCTTTTACCATTGATATATTTGTAAAAGGGCTTCTTATTCTCTTTTACTGCAATGGCCAATCTGAGTTCAAGTTGGGCTTTTGCCTCCCTAACTTCCTCCCTGCATACCTTAACAACTTCCTTGTAATCTCCCCAAGTTGCCTGTCCCTTCTTCCAGAGGACACAGACTCTCTTTTTCTTCCAGAGTCTCAACAATAGTTCCCGGTTCATCCACATCAGTCTTCTTCCCCTACAGCTCACCTTACAGCATTCAGGGACAGTCTGTTCTTGTGCCTTTAAGATTTCCATCTTGAGGAGCATCCAGGCTTCCTGGACCCCTTTACCCTTAAGGAGTGACTTCCAAGGGACCCCTGCAACAAGCGTCCTGAACAGGTCAAAGTCCACCCTCTGGAAGTTCAAGATAGCAGTTTTGCCAGTCACCCTTCTAGCATCTCCAAGAACAGACAACTCTACAATTTCATGGTTGCTCTGCCTAAGACAGTCCCCAGCCTCCACATCTCCAATCCATACAGGCCTCAAAGTGTTTTAAATATATTTATAAGCCACCTATTTCTACTTCATATAGTTCTGTTAACCTGGGAAATAAAATTAAACAATCCCTACTGGAAACACTACAAGAAGAGGAACTATAGCAGCCTTTCTACCCAAACTACCAAGGCAAGAGCAGGGATTTTACTGCCTCAAGAACACATGTAGGTCAGACAGAGATACTTTAAAAGATCAAAGATCTACAGAAAGATTATTTACCAGCAGAATTGCTGTGGTAAATATTTAGCTTGACTGCTGAATAGCTAACTTTTTCTTCCTGTAAATATTTATAAGCTCCAAGCAAAAACAATTGTGTTGGAGTTCATACTTCAATCTCCATTCCCCTAAACAAAATGCAGAGTAAGCAACACCTTTGCTTCTAAAACAGAGAAACAGAAGCTTTCATACACAAATAATGCCAGATCTTTGGGAAAGAATTACAAAAGCATGAACACTACAGCAAAAGAAAAAAATCAGCTGAAAAACAGGGCAAGGAATAGGAAGATGTTCAGCCTGCATAAAAGAAACTTTGTTGAAGCTGCTGCACTGAAACATTAATGAAACATTAGAATATCATATAGGAAAGAACAACCAGAGGAAAAAAAGCAACTTTTCAGCCATCAGAAAGCTTGTTCCACCTGATCAGAACTGCTCCTATGTCATGTACATCTTTAATAAATTTAAAACCTCTAATTCATTTAGAGGACTCGATCATCATACAATTAGTGCTTCTCAATCAGCTCTGCAAGGTAATAGTAATGCTATGGACTAAACCCACAGTTTTACCAGACTTTAAGTATTCTGGTTAGAGTTTAGGCTTATGTTCACATAATACAACCTCAATAGTTTTTACTTTTGTTGCTAAGGCTTAATCAACATACCTAATGGACCGTTTGTGACTCATTTCTGAAGCCTTCATAAGAAACTACAAAGAGCAATCTCAGCACAACCCACACCAGAGCAATTATTGCTCTTTCATTCCACTGAGCTCTCTCCAGTGCATCTTCCTCTCAATAAAAAGTCCACTCTCTCCCTCGCAATATGAAGCAGTACTGCAAAAAAAGCTTAATGATGCACAAGAGACAGATGAACAATTTGCAATATGAACATGAAAGTAAGCCATGGCTTCTTTCTTCCTTACTGTAACACTGTCAGCTGGATGGAGCTATTCTCCAGGGGCCTCTCCATTAGCATGCTCTCCTACAGAAGAGCAATTTTTCTTCATTTGGTCTACTGGAAACCATTTCAGTGTGAACCACAGCTCTAGCCATTACTGCTGAGTGGGGGAGAAAGTGGATCAATTACATAAGGTTCCTCCTGAGAGCCAGAGCTGTTGACTTCAGCCTAACAACCAATTCAGCTGCAGATTTATTCACTGCTTCCAACTGTTCTACTAGGGATCTTCTGATCTTACTATGCTGACAAGTAGTGTGGGCAAGGACTGTACCTACTGCAAAGAAGTTGGTGTAAAGAAAAAAACCCAACAACTTAATGTTTTCATGATACTACGCAAAAGGCTGAAAAAGTGTTTCAGTTCCTTTGAAAAGCCTGCATCAAACTGTCTCTAAGTCAGAGAACTAAGGAAGGACACTCAGGATCGCATTCTTATATGCTAAACACAAAACTTACATAAAAATGAAAGTGTAAGAAGTGTGACAGAACTTTTGGAGCAGTAACAGAGAACTTGACTAGAAGAGTTTGCAGGTAGACTTCTAATTCCTTTTGCCTCTTCTCCACCAGGCTTTTGGAATTTTTTCCAATAATCTTCTTCGGAGGTAACAGGTTTTTATCTATTTTCTTTTCTGAAACAAGCTGAAAGACAAAAACCAGACTTACTACTTCCTATGTGTGGTAATAACTTACACGGAAGATGCAACTGAACACAGACACAAGTTTCTGTTTGAGGCAATAGTTATTCAGGCCCATCTCTGACAGTTCAAAAGGGGAGTGTAACACGCACAGTTAATATCAATCAAAAGGGATTTAGTGCAGTGCTATCTAGTAGACATTCCCTCTGCTACTGAGGGAAGAAAAGATGTCCCATACAACAGAACTGCTTCTGTAAGAGACTCTGGCCACAGTTTCAAGATCAAGTTTCAAAGATGATCAGGGAGCCGGAGCACATCCCCTACAAAGACAGGCTGAGGGAGCTGGGCTTATTCAGCCTGGAGAAGAGAAGGCTGCGGGGTGACCTCATTGCAGCCTTTCAGTATCTGAATGGAGCCTATAAACAGGAAGGGAGTAAACACTTTGGAAGGGTAGATAACAGCAGGACAAGGGGGAACGGTTTTAAGTTGAGGGAGGGAAGATTTAGGTTGGATGTTAGGGGGAAGTTCTTTACCAGGAGAGTGGTGAGGTGCTGGAACAGACTGCCCAGAGAGGCTGTGGATGCCCCATCCCTGGAGGTGTTGAAGGCCAGGTTGGATGGGGCCCTGGGCAAACTGGTCTAGTAAATAGGGAGGTTGGTGGCCCTGCCCGGCAGGGGGGTTGGAGATTCATGATCCTTGAGGTCCCTTCCAACCCAAGCCATTCTGTGACTCTGTGATCCTTACCTTTTCATGTAGGTCATGGAAATCACTGTAGCGATGTTTGACTGTCCACTGATGATTGCCAACACTGACCTGAATGATGTACACCTGAAACAAAGAACAATGTAAGGAAAGGAACTCACAAAGCATTTTAAATGAAATCAAACAGGTACACTATAAGGCTACATATAAAGCATGTATAATCTAATCTCAGTCTAATCTTGTAGTTAAGTGAAAAGCTAATCCAAACTCTAAGGTGATTTTGCTGAGGTAGGGCACCTAATGCCATGCACAAGGTTGCTCCATAAACAAAAGCACACAGATTCTGTTTCCTTTAAAGCCAAGTTATTCTTGCAATTCAAAAGCTAAAGCAAACAAGATTCCTAAACTGCTTTTTCTTAATGTCTCTGCCAGCCAAGTCAGAATTCATAGCTATCCACAACAAGCCTGAGTTAGCAGCATCCCTCTTTCAATCTACCAAGCTGCAGAGCAGGCACAGGAGTCTGGCAAGCATCCTGCTCCCACTTCACAGTTAGGCAGGAATCTGGTTCTGAACTTTTCAGAAATCCAGGTGAATCCTCTAGTTGATTGGGCACTAAATGTTTCATTCTTTTAGAGTAAAACACAATATAACTTCCTAATCACTACAATTGCACCCAAATACTCATTATAATTCCCTAAACCAAACCAACGCTTATTTAGACAAAGCTATTTTAAATGTCATATGTAGTAAAAGCAGAACACAGGATTTTCATTGCAGGTGACATTCCCTGTTGAGCACTACTGATAGTGCAGTAAGCTCACAATCCACCTTTGGACAAATCAGAGGTAGGGCAATCCCAAAGAAACTTTAAATGTAGAAAACAAAGTAGAAAACAGACAAGGATCGATAAAATTAGTTGTATATCTGCATGAAAACAACACATTAAACTTATCCAGTCCAACTTTACTCCTTAGAAAATATATCTTAATCAAATCTTGAAAGCATTTAGACCAGATGATAACTTGTTTCCCCATCACAGATAACATAGACATGATTCATTGCTACTATGAGAATGAAGCACACTTAGCTGGTAATTTCACTTGAAGAAAAAAAACCAGAATGAATTTTCAATTTGTTACATAAAAGGCAGCCAGTTGGCACTCACTGCTAGCCAAGACCAGGAGGGTGTCACACATTAAACAGAATGCCTCTTGCATTTTAGAAGTGAAGCTACTTCAAAAAACATAATTGGTACAAGATGCATCTGACGCACAGGCTTGATGAACAAAACATGTCCTACAGAGCAGCAAATCCAGATGTCGGACTGGTGTGTACAGCAAAGGACACGTCAGTGTTTGGGTGAGCGTAGCAAATGCAGATGAATGCCTTCAAGAATTAGCTTCAATTAAGGCCTGCATATGATTTCCAGGCTGGTTGTGTTGAGAAACCACTGGTCAGGATTATTTACTTTGCTGATGACAAACCAAAAGAGGAATAACCTGAGTGTCAGCAGTACCTCATATGCCTGAGGAAAATGCAAGGGGCGACTCAAAGAAATCATCAGATTAAATTCAGAACCATAGCAGTACTATGCACAAAAGCCATAATAAGAATATTAATTTTTAAATGCCGTGTTAAACTATCAAGCAGCATAGCTAAAGGCAATGCAGACTGAATGTGCAATGAATAAAACACAGAATGGGCTGGGTTGGAAGGAACCTCAAGGATCATGAAGCTCCAACCCCCCTGCACGGGGAGGGCCACCAACCTTCCCATTTGATACTAGACCAGGCTGCCCAGGGCTTCCATGTAACCTGGCCTTCAACACCTCCAAGGAGGGGGCATCCACAGCCCCTCTGGGCAGTCTGCTCCAGCACCTCACCACTCTCCTGGTAAAGAACTTCCCCCTAACATCCAACCTAAATCTTCCCTCCCTCAACTTAAAACCGTTCCCCCTTGTCCTGCTGTTATCTAGATTATTATCTATTACTATTATTACCTATTAACCTTAGATGAGATATTGAAAACTCAGTAAACTCTACAGCTCCCAACTGCAAGCTCATGCGACAACAAAGCTAGGAGCTTCCTCTCCACATAGAATACAAAACAAACATACAACAAAGGCTCCATGAAAGCTTTTACTGAAATGACAAGCCCTGAGCACTTCCAGAAACAGAGCATTAAGCCAAATGGATAGTCTGTTCAGGAAAACATTTTTTAAGGTGGATGTTTCAGATGCACTGACTCCTCACAGCACTCCCCACGCAGAACACTGCTGCAGCCAGCCATACAGCTCCAGCCCTCAGATAGACTGCACATTCACCCTCAAACTGTCATTATCTTGAGAAATACCAAAGCAACAGACTTGCACGCTCCAAAGCCCTGTTTTAATCCACTCTAGAGCAAAAAAAACCCACATATTGGGCTATTTAAATAAGCCAGATATGTAATTACATTTTCATTTAATTGAGTGGACTAATAGGCCAACAGTTCAAGATTGGTGAATGCCCACCTAGCCATCAAGCCACCTGCTGGCAGGTACACATGGGGAGATAAAACACCATGCTGCACCTCCTCTCAGGCATTACCATGTGCAGTCTCCACCTGCGTTTATGACAAACCGCATTACTCTTTAGCTAAACATGAAAGCATTTTCAACTCGGGAGCCTCCCAGTGTCTTCACTAAACTCTTATGCATAATACATTTTGTAAGCCTTTCTACATGTTGTTACTGTATCTAGTGCTATACTTCTTCATTATTTTCTTACCCACTACATCAAGGCCTTCATAGTTAAGTACTCAATCCCTCACAGCATGGCTTTTATCTTACTAAATCCTTAATTTTAAGTAAGCATTTCTCTTTTAAGATGTTTGGCTTCTAATCCAGCTGTCAATGAACACTGGCGATCTCAGAATCCTTTTCGTCTACGCCCCGCACAGCTTAACCAAACCCTGCTCATCTTGCTTTGTACAGAAATCTCGCCTTTTTGCAGTATCCTCCTTCCAATTCCACAAACTTTGGTACCGCTGAGAGAAAAACAAGTACCTGACAGAGCATCCTACAGCCACAGCCCAGGGCACAGGTGCAACCCCAGCAAGCAGGTCCCACATTGCAGAGCAATGAGGCATCTGCTCCTCCCTGCCTCCTCAAGCAGCTCATTTACACCCACCTGAGGAAGCCGCAGACTCTTCCTCAAACATCAAAGCTTATATTAAAAACAGCTGCACAAGACAAAGGCAAGAAAACAATTTTAGGCCAAACAAATGCACAGAAAGAAACAAATGAAGCACTGGCAGCCTTCAGACCTTCTAGCAATCTGTCAGTCTTCAGTCAGCACCTAATCCAACGAGCGTACACAGGGGAAACACTCAGTGAAGGTGCTCACACTTTTCTAACCCAACAGAAACACTGTCAATAAGTGTGTATCTTCTCTGCTGGATTAATCCACACTTTGCCTTCCTACCTAACAATTCCAGCAAGAACCACATTTGAAAGATACTTTCAAGATTACAAAGCACTGTGGGTCTTCCCTATATATTTTACAGGTTTTAACACCTAAACCATTATCCAGATGACATTAAAATAAATCCCCTTCTGCTGAGATTAGAAACTCTGAAATAGAGTACAATGGGAAGCATCAGTGCCAAAATGAAAGAGTCTTTTAACGACAAGGATGGAAAGACAACCGATGCTCTTTTATGGCTAATGATGCAATTTGCCACCAGTATTTCCTTTGTAACCTTTAACAGATGCGACTGACTCTTACACCCTCAGATATTTTTACTTCTGCTCCATTACAGGTCACTGTAAAGTCCTTACTGACACACAACTCAATTTTAAAACCAAACAAATGCCAATGCCAATTTTTGCAAACCATTTCACTTTGTCAATCATTTTGTAAATCATTTGTCTTCATTTAAAAATCACTCCTACATCTAATTGCTTAGGCTTTCTCACACAAACTGCTGGCTTGCAGTTCTGCTAGCACTCTTCATGGCTGCACAGAGAAGCTCAATGTCTCGACTCCCTCAAACCTGCAGCAAGAGAATCAAAAACCAGGATCTATTACTTGTAAAACTTTCCTTCCTAATGGGCAACTTTTAAAGCACCCGAGCAAAGTGACATCAAAATAGCATGACAGTCCCACAACTCCACTCATTAGAAATCTTGAAAAAGTAAGACTTCTGTTAACTTAGCTGCTAGCCCTAACCACCAGCTGATGTGCTGAACACGACCTGCAGAGTCAAGCCTGAATTACAGCTCCATCCAGCATGCTGATGGCATTGCCAGGGTACCACCATACTAGTTTATGCACCAAAGCAGCCAGCATTTCCCTTCCCCTACCTGTAACCTCTGGCAGAGCAAGGGAAAGATAACCCTTGGACATCCCCTCAAATTCACTTTAATCTCTCTTGCACAGGTACTGTAAAATACTAGTGAAAATCATACTAGTGAAAATCTTCAACACCGACATTAACAGCTCCGAGTCACAGTGCACGCCTGGCATGGAAGCATTCAGCCAGCATGTTGCATGTCTCACCATGGAACTGGGACAACATGCTTGGGGATGAACCACAGCCTGACCAGCACAGCTCTCGTGAACATACATCCTGCAGTAGCCAGAAAAAAGCTGAAACTACTTCCAAGAATTTATTTCAAGCTTCCAACTACTGACTGCTCCGAGCTCCTCACCTCCCAACAGCCGACACCAAAGATGGTTTAGGGGCAGGCAGTTTAGAGAGCCATTACACTCTTCGTGTACTACAGCTGTGCACATTCTCCGTCCTACGATGCACAGAAATTGCCCTAGCTTTCCTTCGGGGAGCTGTTCAGAGGCAGTAACCCGGATTTACAAGCGCTGCCCTGCTGCAGCAGAGCCGCTCTCCCCTCCTCCCTTTCAGGGGTCACAGAGCCGGGCCCACCGCCTGCAGTCCACGGCCGCCCCGGTCACGCCGTGCGCCATCAGGAGCAGCGAGCAGTTCGCCTTACGTAAACGCAGGGCGGTGCGCTGCAGATGCGTGTGTGCCATCACGCCGAGGTCGGCTTCGCGAGAAGCTTCCTGAACAACACAGCAGCGAGCTCCGCTACGACGCAACCCGTCGAAAAATAGAAGTGAGACACCAAAACCCGAGCTCCTTCCCAACAGCAAACGCCGCTGCCCGCCTTTCTCCCCCGTCTTCCCCTCGGAGAAGCACTGCCGAACGCCAACGCCGCCCCAGATCGCGTGATTTCCTCAGGAAACGGCACGGGACGACGGCCGCGGCCCTTACCGTGTAGGTCTCCACGAGCTCGGAGCCCAGGACCCGTGCGCTCCGCAGGGGCTCTTCGCCGTCCTCGCCCGCCGCCGCCGCCGCCTCCATGACGCGGGAGAAACGCGCAGCCGCCTTCACGCCGCCGCCGCTCCCCTCCACCCGCCGCTGCCGCCTCCCGCCCCGGCTCCCCGCCCGCCCCGCGCTGCCGCTACCGCCACCGCCGCCATCTTGGCTCTGCCCCCTCAGGGTGCGGCCGGTCCCCCCCTCCCCGCAGTCACTTTATTGGCTTGGCGCTGGGGGGGCGGGGATTGACGCAGGAGGAGGCGGGATTGGCCGGGCCTCGCGTCCGTCTGCGCGAAGGAGGGCGGGGCTAAGCGACGAGGGGGCGTGGCCTAGGCGTGTCGGGCACGCCTGCGTGCTTGCTCTCTGTGGAGGATGCTCGTGCCACGGCGACGCAGCGCAGTTCAGTGCACGTGCTGTGCGGTGTGCAGCTGTGCTATGCAGTGCAGCATAGAGTAATGCAACACGGTGCCGTGCTGAGCAGTATTGAGCTGTGCAGTGCAGCGCTGTGCTGTGCAGTGTAGTGCAGTGCCGTGCAATGCAGCGCTGTGCAGGCCAAATCGGGGCCACGCTTATGACTGCTTCAGGTCTGCCATAGGCAATGCTGGGAAAGAACCCCCCCCCCCCCAGAGAGGCGTGGTGGGAAGCATTGGCCTCGGCTGCACTCTGGTGTGCTGGAGCTGGATGCACTCTGGTGTGCTGGAGCTGGAGCTGGCAGCCAGGCTGTGGGGACTGCAGTGGCCTTTGTGCCTCTGCCGTGTCCCAGGCACCGAAGGACTGAGCCGTCCCCATCCCAGAGGTTAGTGCAGCCCAGCTGAGGAGCAGTGCTTGCAGATACATGCTCCACTGTGGCCTTTGCTGCACATTATTTGGTGAGTGCAGAAACCCACCGTGGCCCCGACTGCCACCGCCGGGTGCTCGGCACCTAATTTTGGCCCGCAGCGTGATTTCTCTAGAAGGCAAGTGGCTGTTATGTCTGGAGGAGAAGCCAACAGCGCACCCATCCCTGCGGCTTGGCTGTCAGCAGGCAGAAGCCCACCAGAGGGAGTGCTGCACCCCCAGAAGCGCGGCCTGGCCGGGCTGCTTCGGGGTTAGGGCTTCTCCCCGCCCTGAAAACAGCAGCTTGTCGCTGGGGCCGAAGCGCTGCCGGCTGCGAGCGTGGGCTGCTCCATCCGCGCGGGGACGGGCTGCAGGCCGCCGCTTCCTCAAGGACGGGGAATTCACCCCAACGTGCATCGCTTGGCAGCGCCCCGTGGCCGTTCGCAGCCCCGGCTGAACGCAGAAGGCGCGGGGGACGCTCCCGATTTGCCCCTGCCCCGTCGCATGTTGCAGCAGCGTGCCGCGCGATTCCCCCGGCTCCTCCAAGGACGTCCCCAGGCCCCGGGGGAGCGGACGGGCCCCGGCTGCCAGCGCTATTCAGCGGGGCCGGCCGGCCCGTCGCAAGCCGGCACGGCGCCACGCAGCCCTGGCACGCGGCGAGGCGCTGCTGCGGGGCCGGGCCGCGGTGGGCTGGCGCATCCCGTCACTGGCCACTGCCCCCTATATCAGTGGGGCCGGCGGGGCGGCAGCGGCAGAGCGTGTCGGTGACGCCCCCCGGCCCTTCGCCCTCCCTGCCCGGCCATGGATGACATCTATAAGGCGGCGGTGAGTGCCTGCACGGGGCTGGGACGCTGGGGAGGAATGGGACGAGGAGGAGATGTTGGCAGCGGGGCGGCCGTTGGTTACGGGACGCCGGCGGGCGGCTCGGCTGGAGTCGCGTCCTGTCGTCTGCGTGCACCTCTCGGCGCTGAGGCGTTCCGAAGCTCAGCGAAGTGGAAGGGGCGGCTGCCGGCTGCGGTCGCATCCCGGCAGAGCGGCGTTTCCCACAGAGCGAACGTGATTTACACGGGTTGAAAGATGATTTGCACGGGTTCAACCTCACCCTCTCATTTCTAGAGCTTTAAAATCCTAAGCGCCGTTGCTTAAGTTCCCCCTTCCTCAGCTGAGTGTTTTTCGGTGGGACTTTTAAAGTCTCTCCGCTTTGGCCGCTGTTGCTGAACGGCCCCCTCCGCTCCGCCGCTGCTACCCCCTGCTGTCTGCTGCGCAGGAATCCGGGCTGGGAAGCAGGCTCTCTGGGAACGCGGAGCATCCCGGCAGCTGCACACAGAGCCTGCCCTGCACAGCCGGAACGCTCTGGTCCATAATAAGCTCAGCGCATCATTTTGTAATTTAGACAGAGAGTGATATGCGGGTGTGATAAGGGTGAGGATAGAATCTGGACTGTGTGAATCACTACTGTGTGCCCGGAGTTACAATACAGCCTAACAACTTTAGGACGACTTTTTTTTTTTTAAACATTGAATTGACCAGGTTGAAAAATACAGCCCACAATTGCAACTCCAGGAGGTTTAGAGGGAAAAAAAGACATTGCTTGGTGAAACATAACTGAGGGAAGCAAGACGCTGCCACCTCTCCCTGTCCCTTGGTCAGCCCTTACAGCAGTGACCCCCTCCCAGGATCCGGATAGGGTGTGAGGAGTGAGCTGAGCAGTGCATGACAATGTGCTGAGTGCCCCGAGGAGCATGCAGAAGGGAGAAGAAAGTGCCCTGCAAAAGCAGTGAAAATCCAGCCCCTATAACTAAGCTTTTTAACTAGTGATGTTCCCTAGTGGAACAGGTCCTTGCCATACTGTTTAGGGACTTCATGCACGGATTAGGAAGAAAGCCTGGGGTGCCTTTCCACCCCAAAATGGTCAAAAATCCACGGCGAAGGTCATTTCTAGCTGAAGCCCGTGGGTTTCAACCCAAACCTCCTCCATCGGATACCCCAAGCAGTGTACTTAACATTAAGGAATAAGCTGGCAGGCTCTGACAGGGAGCTGCCAGTGTAAAGGCAAAAGGAGAAGAGGCAAAATGTGGCTGAAATGGATAGCTTTTTCATGAGTCTGTTCCCCAGATTTTAACTGTAGGAAAACATTTCTCTGGCAAATTAATTAATTAATTAACTAACTAATATCTTAAACTTCCCCTGCCCGACTTCAAATGGAAATGTGGGATGAAGAAAGGAGCTGAAAAAGCACAATCCTGTGGGCTGGGTGTCTGCCTTCCCAGAGTGCAGCAGGAGAAAGCCATTCCCAAGCAGGAGGCAGAGGAGAAAAAGGAGGAAAGCTGTGAACAGAGTCCGTGACCAGAGGGCTCAATAAACAGCTTGGGAGAAAGCTGTATAGTGAAAGCATCGCTGCGTGGTTGCATCCCATCCAGCACAGCTCCACATCTATAGTGCTGTAGAAAGCCAACATGCAGTAGTCAGGAAAGCTCTGGAAGTAAGGATTTGTTATTCGCTGCATTCATTTATGGCAGCAAACCGATGAGGGTATATACCAACATTATACCCATGTTGAATTCCCTCGGTGCAGCTGCAGAACCCAGTGGGTTTTGGTCTCACCCACTCATGTCTAGATAAGGGTGTGCAAGCACAAAGCTATTTCAGGAGCATTTTTCAGCTCTGTTGAGCGGTGCTAAGAGTGTTGCCAGGGACAAGTGTCAGGCGAACAGGCTGCGGGGATGCATACCAAAAGCCTGGGAACAATCACAGGGCTCATCTTTATCTCCAGCACCTCTCTCATCAGGGCTTATAAATAGCGAAAGCCGCCGGGGAGTCAGGTTACCCAAGGGGCCGTGGCCATCGGCTGAGCTGCCCAAATGATGCCTGAGTAGGGCTTGGGGCTCTTCCTGCTGCTCTTGCTTCTCATCCCAAAAAGGCTCCGCAGGGAGCTGGGTAACGCTCTCTTCCCAATTCCTGCTAAGATAAAGCACTTTTCCTGCCTCTTGCTGCAAGCAGGAAGGGTTTCCAGGTTCTTTTTGGTTTGGTTTGGTTTGGTTTGGTTTGGTTTTTTTTTGCCAAATCACTGCTTGTCAGGTGAAAAACCATCAGCCTCGCCTCCAAGACAGAGTGCTGCTGGGTTGAGGGGTTCTGCTTCAACCCAAACACGGTGGGAATGGTTGTGAGGGGTGTCAGAGGCAGTGTGGGAGGAACAAGGCATTGTAATGGATGTTACTGAAGGGACGGGTGGGTGCAGTGGTGGGGTCACCACCTGCAGGCGTGGACAAAGCCCATGGCATGGCGGTGCACTCCAAGAGGATCCGAAAGAAATGCAGTTCACGAGGTTCTGGTGGATTCCTCTTTGCTCTCCTCATCAATTTGCATTAATTCCTGCTAACTAATAAGCTCCTGCGGGTGGATGGCGAGGGGTAGGACTGGGTAGATGAGCTGGGCAGGACTTGGGAGCAGCCTGCCAGCTCATCTCATCCAGCACTGGGTGGCTGCAGGGACCATTTCTTCCAGCTGCTCCAATCTGCCTCAGTTTGCTTCCACATTCCAGCACCCAGGTTCAGGGAACAGTGTCAACTGCAGCCTGCTCCTTGTGCACGATAACCTGTCTGTGGCATGTACTCATTTCATCCCAGGAGCCCATTTTGCTTGAGGTGCATACACAGACCAAAGAATTTACACAGATGCTGAGTATTTG
This sequence comes from Gallus gallus, assembly GCF_016699485.2. NCBI lineage: Eukaryota > Metazoa > Chordata > Aves > Galliformes > Phasianidae > Gallus > Gallus gallus. The sequence continues at coordinate 645,589 of NC_052543.1, read as the reverse complement.
GGGTGGGGTAAAACAGGCTGAAGGGAGTTGAGGCAGAACCTTTATAAGAATGAATTCTGATGGAGGTAGACAAGATCTTAATGCTTTCAGTAGTTTATTGAATCTAGGGCTGAAAACAACAACTGGGAATGGTCTTGGCCATGGGGACAAGGACGTCCTTCCTCTGACCGGGTCCCAGCCTGTGAGAGAGCAGCTTTTGCAGGGTTAGCAATTAGCGGTGATGAGGAATTAAAATGAATTGTTCTGTCTTTCACTTGCAGGTTGAGCAGTTGACAGAAGAACAAAAAAATGGTAGGTGCATCCTTAACCTGACACAGCAGCCTGAAGATGAGCTCCCAGGGCTTTTGACCCACTAGGATCACATCACAGGCAGCTTCTGTGTCCCCTGGGTGTTCCCACAGGGCAAGGCCCCAAGCTGGGGCTGCAGCATGGGACAGGACCCACACATCTCTCCACTCTCTTCGCAGAGTTTAAGGCTGCCTTCGACATCTTCGTGCTGGGGGCAGAGGATGGCTGCATCAGCACCAAGGAGCTGGGGAAGGTGATGAGGATGCTGGGGCAGAACCCCACCCCTGAGGAGCTGCAGGAGATGATTGATGAGGTGGATGAGGATGGTGAGAGATTTTGGTTTCCTCATTTCAAGCCCTGTCCCGATGCCCAGTGCTCCCTGCTGCCCATGGGCCTCGGCAGGATCCATGCTGGGGACGGTGCCTGCTGAGAGCCGGGAGCTGGGGTTCTGATGGACACTGAACGCACCCCACACTTCAGTGTGGTTCCTTTAGGAAATTTCCAGGCTAGTAAACACTATAAAAATTATTATGCCTGTTGTGACCAGACTACTCGAACCAGTTTGGTAGCAACTGGAACTGCATAAATATCACAATTAGATTTCTATCAGCAGGAAAGTCTTTCACTGCTCTAACATATATGGACATAAACACATATACTGATCAAAATATATTGCACATATACTGCACAAAAACCACTGTGTGCAGGTTGAAGAGAAATACTGTACTAAGTGACTGGAAATATGAAAGTGGTCAAAAATCATGCAAAACCTTAGTGTCATTGAAAACAACAGTACCACACTGCTGGTGCAAAAATAGTGCATGAATACCTGCCTGCTGGAGTTTTTATTATTAATGAGATGGACAGGTGCCTCCATGGTGGGAATTCACATTCGTCAATGCTTCCAGTCCTGCTTTGCAGCATGTTTGGTTTGCTAAGGCAAAATGACTGCAAAAGGTTAAAAAAAAGAAAAAGAAAAGTAATGAATTCAGGCCATGGCCTCAGTTGCTCGCTCCGGCCTGCAAGCTGCCTCCTACTACAGTCTGCACAGCCGGCTCTCTGTCCCTCGGTTCCTAGCAGGAACTTTATCCTCTCACTTGGCTTTACCCGTGCACGCACTGTCTGATGGTGTTCATTCTGCACGCAGGCAGTGGCACTGTGGACTTTGATGAGTTCCTTGTTATGATGGTTCGGTGTATGAAAGATGACAGCAAAGGAAAAACTGAAGAGGAGCTCTCAGATCTCTTCAGGATGTTTGATAAGTAAGAACCGTGGCCACAGTATGGGTGATGGGAGAGGTGAGATGGCCCCAGCTCTCCTCCTCAGTGTGTGGGTCCCTTCCTAAGCTCTTCTGTCCTCGCACAGGAATGCTGATGGCTACATCGATCTTGAGGAACTGAAGATCATGCTACAGGCAACTGGAGAGACGATCACTGAGGATGACATAGAAGAACTGATGAAAGATGGGGACAAAAACAATGATGGCAGGATTGACTATGACGGTAGGAGTGTTTCTTGCCTGAAGTTTGGTTGTGAGTCCTTGAGCAGCTCCCACGGTTCCAGTTGTCTTTGGAGGCAGGTGTGAGCTTGTGCAGGCAGAGCTAGGCAATACGCCTGATCCCATCCTGGGTTTGTATGGAGCTGGGGAGGTTCTCAGGCTTGTAAAATGTTTGCAAGGACCTGGGCATTCCTTAACTCTCCACTGACGCTGTACAGCAAGGTTTGTTTTCACTGAGACCTGCCTGTCTGCTTTTGCCACCTAAACACAAGCATCAGCACTGAAGGGCTCTTATTTGAACGCAGTGCTGCCAAAATGATCTGCAGACCATTTTTGAGTGAAGTCTGTGGCCGGGGGTGACACTGGGCACTGGTGACATTTCCATTGGCGGGCATGAGGAGCTCTGGCCATGACCAGAGGAGTAGTAGCCATCTGCCTGGCCTCTTGTGTATCAGTGAGATGGAAAAAGAGAAAGGGCCGTGGAGAGCTGCCAAGCGCGTACTATGGCAGCTGTGAAAGCACTTCAGTGCCACCTAATAGCCCTCATCTCTGATGTCTCCCCATTGGCAGAGTTCCTGGAGTTCATGAAGGGAGTTGAATAAATCTGAAGCCAGATGGACAGCCCGAATCTCTGAAACCCCTTCTGCTCTGTGTCTCAGCTCCTCGGTCCCGTCCCCTGGCTGCCAGCATGAAGACTGAGCGCTGAGAAGGGTGGCCATAGGGAAAATAAAGCGCGTTGCTATCAAGTGCCTCTGGTAGTTGTTCCTTGGCAGCTAGGTGAGCACTGCGCTTTGGCCATAGGCTCACAACCAGAGGGGACACTCCTCGTGGCTGTGGGTGCCTGCCAGGGAGTCGCCATTTTACATTGCCACCATGTTGTGGTGCCCCACTGATCACACCGTGGTGAGGGCAGCAGGGGCCTGCACTGGTGCCTGCTGATTTAACTGAAGCCCTGGCAACATTTTAGTGATGAAACGTGAATTAACAACCACTTATTCCATTACTAAAACCCTAGGAAAGGAACATCTCCTTTCCTCCCTGATGTTACCACAACCGTCCCAAAGACATCCCTCCCCTCTTCCCCATCCTGATGGCCACTCGGTGATACATATGGAAGGAAAACTTCTACTTTATTTGGAAATGCCTCTTTCTTGTCTCACTCTGTGTGGAGGGAGGCAGGTGGGGTGGGCCTGTGAGGGAGCAGCACTGTAGCACTGTGGCATCTCACACTGAACCCGAATCCCAACATTTTTCCCTTAGAAATCACATCTGTTTGGGCCCCAAGGGTCCTGAGCAGGGCATGACCCTGATACAGTCTCAACAGCCACATTCAGGGTGGCAGCGGGGTCAGAAGGACAAGTGGTGCTGTTTCTGATGCCTTGGGCACCGTCTTCTCTCTCTCCAAGGAAGTGCGGCATTCCTATGGTATTAGCAGCTCCCCCTGCACATAGCTGCCTCCTCCCATCGAATTACATCCCAGCACGGCTCACACATTGTGTTCATGTTGCTAAAATCAAATGTTTACTCAAGCAAAATAAATATTGGCAGGGCACAGCACCAGGCTGCTCCTGTGCAAGACCTGCAGGTGCTGCCCTTGACCCCCGGGCAGGTATCACCATCTTCCTTCTTTTTGCCTTTCCTCCTAAAATACATCTTCCCAGTGGAAAAACAAACAAACAAACAAACAAAAAACCCACAAAAACACAGAACAACACAATGAGCACTGTAGCTTTGTCTTGACACAAGCCATCATTTCTAGCAGTAGTGAAATATTATTAATTCACACCAAACAGGCTTGAGGTTAAAGCAGCTTAAGTGAGGGTGTGAGAGGGGTTGTGTTTTTCCTCTGGACAAGGAGCAACAAATGTTTTGCCCAAGCAGGGCTTGTAACATCAGAGGAAGCAAAGAAATGAGCTAGGGCAGCAGATTTTCCTTAAAACCTAGGATATTTTAGGAACATCTTTAATGCATACATCTGGAAAACAGAGAAGGCCTCCCTGAAGGTCCTGAGCCCTCAGTGCCGTGGCTCCTGGGCAAGACATAGCCCAGTGCAGAGCGAGGAGCCTGTGCTCTGTGCCCATTCAGTGCTACTACCTAAAGGCAATAGTCATGTCTGCCTTCCAACCCCAGATGGAGTCACACCTGTATTTGAGCCACCTTTAGAAAGGCTCTGGGAAGGGGCAGTAGCTCTCTGCCTCCCCTCTGGGCCCACCCCCAAGTTTCTGCTGATTCAGCAGAACTGAAGATGCACCAGAAGCCAGCAAAGGTGCAGAAAGGTGTTGGGTTGAACAACATCATGGTAGGAAGTGCTGCTGTTACTGTCTTGTCTCCAGTGAGCCTGCTGCCTCGATACCTTGAAGGTCTTCTCCAACTGGATGATTCCACAGCTGTCATTTTCCACCTTCCAAGCAGCACAAGTCCCCTCACAAGTCCCGCTGCGGCCTCCCGCATCTGAGGAAACATTTGGAATGTTTTACCCACACCTGGAAATCTGCACAGGAGTTGGAGACAACTGGGCTTCAGCCACACATAACCACAGCAATGCTGCAGCTGTAAAATTCAGCCTTTTTCTTTCTGAGCAGCCCAACGAGGTGGCAGGGAATTTCCCCACAGCCACTCAGCCAACAGGCAACCCACGCTCATACCACATCTCAGCAGGCACCACTGACAGCCCCATCGCCTTCTTTTGTCCCAGCCAAATCCCAGTACTCAACATGGATATCTCCAAGACATTTACTACCACTTAGAAATAGGCTTTGGCTCGGTGAATTATGAACGTGAGAGGAAATAAGGAACTTCCCCAGCTTAACCTCTCCCCCCTTTTGGCCGAATTGGTGGTCCTGGGGGGAGGCCTGGACACTAATATGAGACCAAGGAAAAGCATGGCTTTGAAGGCTGAGAGGAGCCATCCAGCCATGTCTCAGCACTCTGCCCTTGGTTCAAGAGTGCCAGGAGTATGGGCACAGGCAGCAGCCACACACAACCACCTCACTGCCCCTCTCTTTTCCCTGAGAGCAAAACGGGGATAACAGTGGCGGGACAGGAACAGGACCAGAGCATTGCTGCAGCTGAAACTTGTTCCTCCAAGAGCAGAAATTCTGGGGAATATTTGGGCCTTTCCAGTCCTTAGAGCAGAGCACTGATAAATCAGCACGCTCAGTGTAAAGTCAGAAAAACTGCTGCAAGACCAATTTGTCTTAACACGCTGTCTGTCGTCCAAGAGCAAGCCCGTAAATGCCATGGGGTGGGGTGGCGTGGGTAGATTTCACTGTTGGCTAAAGCACAGGAACAACTGCATTAGGAATTTAACACAACATGATAGACAGCCAAGCAGCTTAGATGGCTGACAAACCTGTAGCTGGCATGCACTCTGCCCTGTTAAAGCCTCCACGCAGGAGATGTGCCTGGATATGTGCTAAGAAGAAAACTCAGAACCCCATGCATGTATGTAACTCATACATTTGCACTTTCCCCTAGATGTTGTACTTGTGGTGCCAGAGGGCTTTAAGGAATGTGCCACATTCACAAGCACTGCTTGAAGAAATAAAGCCATCAAAACATCCACTTTTTATTTCTTTTTCCTAATCAGATAAAAGCCATTCTGTAAAGCAGCCCATGTATACGTATGCTCTTACTCTGTACTGCCCAGATGAGACAGAGAGCTGTGCTGCCACGTGACTGTAATGTGTGCCACTGGATGCAGCCGCAGTTCTTGGGTGACTTGCTCTGCTTGCTTTTGGTGGCAGCAGATTTAATTTCCACAATAGTTTGAATCGAGTTTGCTATCAGGGCAAAAGAAATGAGCTCAGCTATGCCAGATACACATTTCACTGTGCCAAATCCACTGTCGTGAAGGAACGCCTGTGACAGTTCTGAAACTTGGGCAAAGCAGAACTCAAGTTCTGTTCATGCATTTTTTGCTGGAGCATGCTACTGAAAGGTGGCAGAGGGGTCAGAACAATGTGCATCCAGTCCTTCTTTCCATTTTCACAGCAGACATCAACATCTCTGGTAATTACTGCGTCCCATCAGGGCATTTCCCACTGCTTTGAGCTCTCCTTCCCATTTCTGTACTCTGCACTTTCAGTGCAATTGCTCACCTTTGCAAAACGAGCTGGTCAGTGTTCGGTTACATGCCCTTTGCACCCTGCTTTTTTTCTCTGTAGGGAAGACAGGAGCCAACCTAGAACTTAATACCGAGTCCTCTTCATTGCAAAGGGGAGAAATCATCATCAGCAAGTATAAAACGTATAACCTGATGTGTGTCAGTGGCAAAGCAGAGAGGCTCCCTCAAAAACATCACCTTCCGATGGGATACCAAGGACTTAGTCATGCGGGTTTTGAAGTCTTTAAACGTCAAAGATGACAGAGCTCTGCATAATGGGAATAGTTTCAAGTGGTCTGCAGCTGCCAGTTCCATCTCCTGGGCTCTGCAGATGCAATCCTCCCAAAAAGGATTGTCAGCCTCCCTCAACCAACAGAAGGCAGGACAGAATTCACATGATTGCACACACAAATGAAAGTGCAGGAATATCCACAGTAGGGCCATGCCAGCACAGGTAACCATTTACAGCTTTCCCTTCTGTGCTGGCACAACATCCTCAAGGAAGGGAAGGAGGGAACCGAATCGTTATGGGGTTATAAACTGCCAATATCCAGGCAGTGTCCTGCAGGACCACCATGTGTGCAGGGACATCACAGAGAGGTGCAGATGACAACAAACCTGACACCAAGCTGCTGTGGAAGCTCACAGACTCCTGCCTTTTGCTACACAATGATGCCTGGATTAAGGTTACATTCCTCTCTGCTGCATTTTGTCACGCAGACGCTATTTTGGTCAGAAAGTCAGCAAGCCCATATTTGGGAAGCTGTCCTACTGAAGGGCAACATGAAGGGCGGCATGAAAAGGCTGCTTCGAGGCAGGCCTGGGGAAACTGTGGAGCCACTGGCAGACCATTTTCCATTTTCTGCTTCTCATTAATGTGCAGACTGCCCTTTCTCAGCCCAAACCTTGTCCCTCTTCCCTCAAACCACATCCTATGGGTAAGATGCTCTCACAACACAAGCCCCCGGAGGAAGATACATAGACGAGTTAAAGTCTCTCTTCCCTGACAGAAACACCTTAGAGCAAAATCCATAATGTAGAACTCAAAGCAGAATGAAGATTTGCAGACACACAGGTGAAGGTGCAGAAAAACCAATGCCAAGTCCCCTCTTTAAGGTTTGTGCTTTCTTTTACTATTGTCACCATAGAGCCCTGCAGCACACTGACCTTCATTTAGGCAGCTGGACCAGCCACTCCACCTCCTCCAGCACCAGCAGCATCTCAAGGTGATGTGCATATTGACTGAAACCACAACTACGTGGCCATGCTTTTGTAGACAAGCTCACTGCACTAAGGAAGGCAGCTACCATGCAATTCAGAGACCTCTGATCTCAGTTACCGCCAGTACCACCAGGATTTAAACACTGTAGAGCTGTGTCTAGATAATGTAGCCAGCTGCCAAAAAAACTTTGCAAGGATGATTGTCATCTCCAGGATCCTCTCCCCAGACAAGCACAGGCTTTTGGCTCATTTGAAGGCTGGTTCCTGCTGCCTTTTTGTCTTAAAGATTTAAAAGATTTTATCCAGTGATATGTTCCTCATGACTGCTTTCTTCAAACATGACTACACTACCCTCCCTACCAGCACGTTGCTCTTGCACAGAAATTAAGTTCTTCAGGCTGAGAAACTTCAACCTTGAGAAGAGTCCAAGAGATGCACACAGCAGGATTCATGCAGATTGAGGCTGATCATCTCTCTAGCTGCAAGGACACTCCTGCAGTTGCAGTAAATCTCTGTGTTGGTTGGCCCAGGGCTTGACCAGTTAAATAATAATAATAATAACAACAATAATAATAATAATAAATATATACAAAGATAAAAATCATTAGTAAACTGAGAAAAGTCTTGTAGAAGTGCTTTGGGCCACAAAGAATTCAAAATACTTATTTCAATGGAGTATTTCATTATACTAATTGGCTAACGTGTGTATATATATAAAATCATATATATATATAAAAAATTTCATTAGTTGGATGTTTCAGTTGAAATACTTATTTTTCATCCAGCAGGTCTTTTACTGCCATACTTACGTACTTCCAGCATTTGTGTTGATTCATGGATTTACACCACCGGGTGGACAAGTGCTGAAATTGCAGTTTCAAGAAGGGTTTGGTGCATTTTAACACATGGTTCTCTTCAGCAACGAAGATACTCATCTTGTCTGCCACGATACTCAACTCAAATACTCAATTGCTGACTGGTAGGTCCAGGAAAATCAAGTCCACTATTTAACCACAATAGCAAAACCTTGTGATGGTACCATCTCTTCTTGTGCTTTCAAATGACTTCCCTGATCTGACCAGCCAACTAGCTTCATCAGACAGGGACTCTTGTGTTACTGCTATGAAAGACTCCCATTGAAATACAGTAGCTATGAAAAATCTGGCTATTTTATATAGTTAAATTACTAACTACTAACACTTAGCACCCTTTTAACACTTTATTACTTGAAGCATTTTAAAAGACAACACATACTACTGCTATTAATTGCTATGATCTCTCACACTGCAGTTAACACTCAGTACTCTTCCTGATTTTCCAGGATTTCCATTGCTGTAGCTACCTGACTTGAATAGTAATGCAGAGGGCGTGTAAGGAACAGCCCTCAAAGTCTGGCTGTGCTCTAACAGCACTAAGAACTGCTGCACAAATCACAGCATGAGACAGCTTTGAACACACATCCATTATCAAAACCAGTTCTACCTATACTGAATACTGTCATCTAAGAGCCTGTATGATTCAAAATATTGCTGCTTGCTTGTATTTTAAAGCTTCGCCCAGTAACAGTTTCACAAATTGAAAACAGCTGTGAGATGTTCACAGTCTACACCAACAATTGCAGTAAAACAGTACTGAGGAAGGAGCAGCTGCTCTATCTAGGACTTGTGGAGACTGAGAAAATCAACACATAACCTCTGCAGCTCATCTGACAGGGAACAAAACCACGCACTGGTCACTACATGCAGATGGGATGACACACAACTGTCATTTACAATAAAACTCAAGGCACTTTTGAGGGTTCTCCTCAAATTCAGGAGGTGAAAATTTTGTTGTGTCCAATTTTATTTGTACAAAAATGCTTTAAACATACATGCTAAAAGGCAAACTGGTTCTTTGCCTTAAACCAGGTCAGTCCTTTTTCTGTAGAGCTGCCTGCTTGGCATTGTTGGCTTGCATCTTCTTCAGCCCCTTCTTGTTGTGTTTCTTGGCAAATCTCATGTTCCTCAGAAATTTGGGATCAACCTGTGAAAACAAAGGAAACATGAGCCCCACTGTCAAAGGGACACGTATTTCCATCACATTTCAGTTACTGCAATTCTAGCTGTGATTAATCAAATCAGAAAATGTATCTGAATATCAACAGAATTATTTTAGCCACCCACAGCCATCCTTTAAATTATTTTCCTTCATTTCTAAACAAAGAAGAACCCCAAAGCCAAGTAATAAATATACAGAAAGGACAAATTAAGTAATGCTGCAAACAAGACAAATTTCATTTCTGTGTTATGAAGAGCTGCTCCTGTCTTTTGCCAGCTACTGGCTCACTAACACATACTCTCAAGGCTAAGAGCAAACCTCAGATCTATCAGTGTCCCACTGAGATGCATCTCCTACTTTACTCCAAGGAACATTTTCCCCAGTACACCCAGCTAGCAGGATTTTTGCCAACTTAACTCACGTGTGCTTGGTACGAGGCAAAATTCATGGATAGCATGAGTATTTGCCTAGCACTGAGCCCTCACTGAGCTTGGCAGAAACTTCTACATCACCTCTGAAAAGCAAATTACTGCATCTACAAGTAATGTAGATACATAAACAGACTCACAGAACTCTCCCAAACCAGAACTATATCCTTTTTGCTTTTTCTCTCTGTTGTGTGGAGAAAGTTACTGTTGTACCAAGTGTTTAGCATCAAGAAAATGCACAATTTTGTCATTTCCATGTGTATCATCCGGCAATGCCAACTCTTCTTTTCTGAAGGGAATTCTGTGTATTAGTACAGATGCTGTAACAACACTGAAGGGTAGGGAGGAGATACAGCAGGATTTAAAGTGAAGGGGAGCAGCAAAATGCTGACTTGTGTTTGCTTCACTGGAAGCAGTATTTAGTGATACTGATCCCAAGGAGAACAAAGGTGGGCAATAGGTAAAAAACAGTTTTGTAGAAATACAGTGTGGATTTCACATGGTTTAGAACTAACACAGCAGCAAGTAAGGTGAGTAAATAATGCAAGAGAAGCCCACAACTATAATCTGCAAAAACACCGACACTAAAAAGTAAGAAACAACACTAGTGGATTTTCTGAAGTCTGAACAGGTTGGAAATGTGAACAGAAATACTTACCCCTTTGAGAGACTCATATCTATGGGATCTGGGCTTCTTGATGCCATTTCTGTGCCACTTACGGGCTATGTGAAACATAAGAAAACAATACAGATTACAAGCTCAATTATTATTGAAAAGCTGTGTTAGCTTTCTGTTAAATACTGATGAGAGAATAATGCAGAACAGAAAACCAGCCAGCCCTCCAAATCCCAGCCGAATTCAGACAAGGGGAGCACCTCCATTCCCATCCCTTGGCACACTGTGCTCTCAGCACTGTAAACCTTTCTAATTACTGACTTAAGGCTGCATGTTTATTATTAAGATACAAGCAGCACATCCACGTGCACAGGGAGAGGCCTCGGGCACTTTCCAGTGGCTGTGTTCAGCATTACAAGGCACTAGTGCTGGCCGTGCCAGGACCAGCAGAACCTGACCATGAACACTGCAAGCTTACACCAATTAGTATGGGGGAAAACAAAAAAGAAAAAAAAAAGGAAGAACAGGAATTAGTTTGTGACCACGCTCTGGATGCGATGCATCACATCGGAACACGCAGAGCAGTGATGCGTGCTCTCCTGCAGTTATGCAGTCTCTACATTAAGCCCCGGCAGCGGCAGCCACCACTCAGCTCCTGCAAACTCCTCCCCCCCAGCTGATCTCACTACAGCATAAGAAGGCCCGGACCGGCGCCGCGCGTCCCCGGTGGGCTCCACCCACGACCCCGCGCCGGGCCCCGACTCACACTGATTGTGCGTGGTGTGGTTCTTGGACTTGGCCATGGCGGCACCTGCGGGACAGAAGACACGACACAGCTCAGCTCGGCTCAGCGCAACCTTGGTTTGGCTCGGCCCCGCCTCCCGCAGTGCTCCCGCAGTCTGTTGTGCCGGAGCCCAGCGGCGGGAGCGGCCGACGGAGCGCGGATGCAGCCGGATTGCGCGGAGCGGCACCTACCGAACCCACAGCAGACAGCGCCACACCGGAAGAGAAAGGCTACGCAAGGGCCCCTGGGATATGGGTTTAGGCCGCACCGGAAGTCTGTGCCGTAGGTCAGTTGGTCGGGTGCGCAACAAGCGCCGCTGGCATGGCGGTTCCGCGCCGCGGCCGTTCCTCCCCGTCCTCTCCCTCGTCTGCCCGGCCCAGCGGCTGAGTTACTCCTGCTGCAAAACAGTTCAAAAAACAAACAAACAAACAAAAACAAAACAAAAAACAAACAAACAAAAAACCTCCAATAAACTCAAGGTTTCTTTGACAACCATGTCCTCTCATATCACGCAATTCAGTGGCTTTTGTGCTGAGGCCCGTGGGTACTGATCAGAAAAGCGTTGCTGCGTTTGGAGGAACAACCCCAAAAGAGAGATGAAGAGGGCTTCCTTGGCATGTGATGTCTTTGTGGTGTCCTGATATTTATGGACGTTTGGCATGGGATAACTCTCTCCCAGTGTTTCCCAGGCCTGCCCCAACTCATGGTGAAACACACAGGGTGCCTGGGGTGCCAACAAGTCTCAGTGCTGGGAGATTTGACTAGATGACCTCCAGAGGTCCCTTCCAACTCCTGTGATTCTGTGATCCTGTTCAGATGCTGGCTAGAAGGAGCCCAGAAGGACTCTGCTTTGGGCTATGGCGCATTCCTTAACACTGGCGAGCTACTGTCCTGGGGAAGAAGGCAAGCAGGGCTTGGCTGTGGTGTAAGCGCACAGTAGCAAAGCTGGAGGGGAGTGGGGACGAAGGACACCCCCCGGCGACAAATGGACCCGGAGAAGCCACCTGGAGGAGCAGGGACACATAAAAGGCACTAGAGGGAGCCTGAGCATAACAGATACCACTCCGGGCTCGGAGTGGGAGTACTAGTCCCAGCCAGAGAAGGGACACCTCCAGCAAGTAACAGAGGGACAGGCTGAAACTTCGCATTTGACTTGGCATCTTACCCGACTGTGGTATTCTGCCCTGACATCCACTATACTTTTCTTAAAGATACGAAGAAGAATATTAAAAATATCGGTTTTCTTATTGAAAATGCCAGCCAATCTGCAGTAAGGCTCTCCTTAAACCTTTCCCTCACTGAGACAGCAAACACTGCATCTGCAGAGTGCCTGGGAGAGCTGTTCCTAACGGGCTGAGACAAAGTGGTGACAACTGCTGTCAATCATCAGACCGAGAGAGTCCAAGGAAAGGGGAATTCCTGAAGCAGAAGTGTCCCAGAGTGGTTTGAGAGCTAGTGGTGCTGCCCTGAGAAGGAGCATCCCTTGATGCTGGTAAATTCCTCCTTGATCAAAGAGGGAAGGCTTCCCAGTGCACCATGATATGATGGGAATGGGGAGAGTTTTTCAGCATGGTGCTGTGAAGCCCAGGGAGCTTGATGGAGTCAGCATGGTGGGTGCAGGAGCTGCTTCAGAGCCTGGCAGCAGGAGTGGCCCATCACAGACAGTGCAGAGGCTGCTGCATCCTTGCTGCGTCCTCATTGGAGGTGCTGGGACATTCATGTTGGCCATCTGGAAGCTGCTCTGGATGGCTTAATATGGACTTTTACTGACTTGCCCAGAAAATGACTTAGAATTCAGTGAACCCAAAGTTACACATAAATTAGATATTCCCCATTTCAGGGCTTGCAACCAAAATATATCATCATAGCAATAAATACGTAGAACTGTAGGGTAGGTTTGTCTGTTTATTTATTCATTTGAGACATTCAAATGATGCTGTTGGATTTAGGGAGAGCTTAGGGATTTAAAAGATTTCCCTCTGTGTCAGTCCTGTCCAGCTGCAGATCTGGCTGGTTGCCACCAGAATCAACTGATGCCAATGCAGTTGCAAAAATGGAGCTTAGGGTGCCTGATAGGAGGGGAGATAGGCAAGGGTAGAGGTTGCTGGGGAGTTTACTAGCACAGAAAAGCAGTCAGGTGATGAACGGCCAAGATACTGCAGCAGGCTGGAAGCAGGTTGGCTCCTCCATGCAGCTCTGCTGCACCCTCTCCACACTCCAGCTGGCTTTAATGGGCTTTTTTTGGCCATTCAAGCTTGTTTCCCATTTTATACTTTTACCTTAGAATAACTTGGGCACCATCAGCAACAAGCAAATAGAGAACTGGAGATTTCCGTATTCCTGATGACTCCAGGAGCTGAGTAAATGGGGCCAGGGGAAACAGGATGTGTGCAAGGAAATGCAGCCAATGCTGACAAAAATCACCAAAATCACTCCAATCACCAACACAGCTCCCTCCAGAGCATCACTAACACTGGAAGAAATTACATCGAGGTTGTATTTTGCAATGGGTTTCAGATCTGTCACCTAGGCACAGCTTTTGTCTCATGCTTCGTGGCAGGGATGGAGGGGACAGACCTCAGTGAACTGCACTTCGCAGCAGGATCAGGTAGCTTTTCAGCAACAGTAAAAGGGATCTGCTCTAGCTCTGCCTTATCTGCATGGCAAGGATTACTGAAAAACCGTGTTGACAAATACCATGGTCTCAAAAGGAAATATGAACTTCCGCACAAAGACGGCTTGTTTGTGCAAAGCAGGGAGGGAATAAAGAGGCTGCCAAAAAGCTGACATCAAACCCTGTGCTTACCTGAGATTCGCCTGATACAATGACTGAAGCCTTTCATTTGCAGCACCATAATCCAAGATGTTCTTTCCACAAAGTGAGAAAGTAGGTTAGCGTGGAGGCAGGGCTGGGGAGGAGGAAAGGGATAAGCGGAGCCTGATCCTGCATATACTCTGAGCAGAGCTAACACCCTGGTTTAACAGTGGGATGGTTGTTTTTTGTTAAAGCCCACAACACTCAGTTGGGTTCTGCCGGAGGCAGCCCTGCTGCCAGCTCCTGCCGCCCCTCCTGCAGGCAGGAGGCACTGAACACCTACCACTTGCAGCATGGCTGTCTGAGTACCAGGAAGGAGGTTGAAAGGATGTGTCTAGCCTGGGACATCACAGTTCCCAATCACATTTTAAATACCTACATTGTCTCAGCTCATTTCAGCATTTATTCTCACTGCTGCAGTTGAGCATGTAAAACAAAAGCTGATTCATCAAGAGGAGCTTGTGTTGCTGAGTTCCTTCTGTAGCATCCCAGGGTCAGGCATGAGATCTGATAAAGCCTGAGTGTACTATTAGCCCATTAGCTCATTTTACCAAGTTGTTAAGAATTTGGAAAATAGAAAATAACATTTTTTTTTTTTTTTCCCCAGCCACAAACTAAGCAGGCTAAAAAAAAAAAAAAAAAAAAAAAAGAGAGAGAGAGAGAGAAAAAAGAGAAAAACAGAGAGGAAGATGAAGATCTCCCTTAACACTGCAGCTATTTATCACCAGTGACATGGACTTAAATCACTCAAGTAGTCTTCGCTTAGGGCAAGACCACAGTGCTAAAATCAAGCTAAAGAGCTTGGCATTCCGTACAACAGGCTGTACAGTGTGTGGACCACGGAAAGCAAAGGTTCTGAGTGTGTTAATTCATACCTGTGGCACTGCACTGTGCTCAGCATCATCCTGCAAACCCTGCTCTGAGCATAGCCTATGCGCTCCTGTGCCATTCCCTGCCTGCAGTGGGCATGGCACACTAAGGAATGGGGAGAGCAATCACACTCAGGGCTGCTGCTCTGAAACACCAGTGCTTTGCTTAGGGACTTCACCCAAGGACATCGCCCTGGTTCATCGGGGAAAAGCTGATGCAAGGCACTTCCCCAGGCCTGTGCCAGGTAAGGACAGTGACAGTGGGACATAAACATATGTAAAAAAAAGATGATCCAGGTAAGAACAGCTTTAGAGGTGTCTGCTTTCTGCCCTCATTAGGACTTTACACAATTCTGAAATAGATGACTCATCCATTAAAATAATGCTCATATGACCTTGACATCCAGGAGGGGCACCACATCACTGCTCTTTTGCTTAACACGGTAGGATGCCTCAGGGGCCTATATGGGACACAGGCTTGGTCCTTCCCAGGACTTTTTCCAAACTCATTTTTCAAACCTGTCACCAACACTCCCAGAACAGGCAGATGACACAGGGCATTCCAGGTGCCAGTTGCTCTCTCATGCTCAGGGAAGATGAGCACTGCGGGAAGGGTTTTTAATGACCATCATCCCTGGCTGGTGGCTCTCAACTCTTTCTCTATGAACACAGATGATATGGATATGGGCAGGGGATTTGCATTCAGTGTCAAGCAACACCTCAGGACATCTCTTGCAGGATTTACAGCTCTGCAGCGCTTTGCCAGCTATCTGACAAATATCTACCCAGGCAGTGCAAAGACCCATCCACCACTGGATGCTGCTGCTGATTGTGTCAAGAGCATGTATTTGGAAAAAGAGTCAAAGAAGCCTCTCCTCTGGCATTTTCCCAGTTTCTAGAAGCAAGGGCATTTCTTTACTCAAATTTAATGTTCTTCTATGGAACAGGGAGTACTGCCCATATCCTGGCTATCTAATGCACAGAAATCAATAGGTAACTCAGGTGATGATTTCTGCAAGTCAGTGGTGCTCTTTGCACCTCCCTGCTGTCCTCTGTCTGGATTGTTCCAGCTCATCCCTCTTGGCTTTCCTGGGATGCTGAGGAGAGATACCAGCAGCAGGGCAGACTTCCTCTTCGTAGCATATCTCTTGTTCTGTTTCTTTTCCTGCTTTTAGCTGCACTGATGCATCAGATGCTTTATTTTCAGGTGCAGCATCTGCTGCTTGAGCCTACCGGTGGTTTTGTGCTGGGATCTCTTCAGTAGGGTGTGCTAATTAAGAGATCATATTTCCATCAGAACCTCTAATGCAAATGCACCTTGGTGTGCTTCATGAATGCTGTAAGAGCTTGCTGCAATCAGACCAGCTCTCTTGGAAGGATGCTTAATATCCTGCTGGCAGCAGTAGGAACTTTCCCAAACATCACCCCTGATTTTAAGGACATAAATTATTAAACAGCCTAGTGATGTTGCCCTTGTACAAAGTCAGCATTGAGAAAAGACTGACATCCTCCTTGCACATAAGTAAACTGAAAACTTAATTGCACTATGGCTGTATGGGATGAGGTTTGCAAACAGATTTGTTGCAGAGTTCAGCATCCCCACTGGGAAAGCCTGCATTTTCATGACATTTAACATGGATTTGAATATGTTTCTTTGTGCCCCAGCTCAGTGTGGACCACAGTGCTGTGCTGTGCTTGGTGTCAGCATCAGTGAGAAACAAATAGCACTTGTGCCCAACATGTTTTGGAAATGGTGCTTAAATTCACTGTTTTTAGCACGATGCCCGCTGCCCCACTGTGAAGTGGGCTTCATTAGGAACTTGAGATATCCTGGACTGTTGCATCCCAAGTAGGAGGAGGACATCAGCATGGGCACAGCTATGCTTCATCCACCAGCAGTGCCTGAGCTGCATCCCACAAGAGCAGATGCCTGGGGCCAGCTCTCTTCTTTTGCATCAGCCCCATCTCAAGCTGTCATTTGTGCTAAGGCTGGCCTAATTGATGGTTTGACAGTGATAAAAGCACATTTGCTCCTGCTGCAATTTTAGGCAGGCTTTTCAAGCCACTTTAGGGTGAAGTGCAATAAATCTCTAGGAAGTTTCTGGCAGGTGGATGCCCTTAAATCCCCGTCTGTAGCACATACCCGATGCATTCAGGGTGGAGGGGAAGGGCAGAGTGCCCAGCTAAGGTCTGGGGACAGGCAGTCTTCAGGCATTTTCCAATCTAGTGTAAGAAAGCAGGTGACAGTTGCATGGAGTAGGAGACAGCATGCAGTGCAGACACCAGCAGTCCATTCTCCCTCCTTTTCCCTTACCCTGCTTCATCACACCTCCACTCTTTCAATTGTGGAGCAATCTTCAGAAATTACAGCTAAAACTCCCTCCTTCCCCCCCCCCCGCCCCCGCTCTGGCTACCTGAAACAACCTTCTGTTTTTATGCAAGCCTCAAAGTATCTTTTACAGCAGCTCTTCCTCCTGCCATTAAATATTTATATGAGAAGCCACATGGTTTTGCTGCAGCAGGATGGTGCAGTGCTGGGAACCTCGGTGAGCCAGATTTAAATAGCAATGAGATTGCAGGCACTCATGAAATACCGGGGTTGTTTCCTCCCATTCTCCAACCTGCTGCAGTGCTTCCTGGAGCATCCCCAGCATCACATCCTCATCCCCACAGCCCGGGTGCTCAGCAAGTGCTCAGTGTTTTGACCAGCAGAGCACTGTGGGGAGAGAAGGCAGGCTGAGCTGCTCGTGTGCCTAGATGGGCTGCAGATGTAGGTAATGAAACGGAGACCTGGGGATGGACCTGGAAATCAAGTGCTCGAACGGTCTGATGAGCACGGAGCAGCGCATGAGTACCATCTGCTGCAGGACAAAAGCATCAGTGCACTGCTTCTGTGGGTCTTCATCTCTCACACCCCAACACCTTCCTTGCTCTGCTTTATTTTTGGAAGATGAGGATGGTGGAGGGAGGATACTTGTCTCAGTGCTTTGCAGTTGCTGTAGCAACTGTGGTGTCCCTGGCGGCAGGAGCACATGCTTCCTACAGCCAGCATCAGTATGAGCCTGCTACTTGCATTCAGATATTCTATTCCCTGCTAGAAAAAAAGCCCCATGCCTGTCTCCCAGCCAGCGGCAGCTAGAGATCAGACTGTGCTGCTGAAGCAGCAGCAGTGGCACAGGGGAAGCATGCCGAGCTGGAGGGATGCTGCTGTGCCTGCCATCTCCCAGGCGATCTTCTGAACACGAGTCAAAGCCTCCTCCAAAGCCTCCACTGCTCCTCTCTGGCTCCTAAGCAAGCACAGCCCTGCCTTACAGCTTCTGCTTTGGGGAAAAAAATACAATGAGTCTTGATCAAAGCATTCTCAGCAGTAGAGGATCTGCACAAGCTTTGCTGAGTTACTTTCCTGATTAATGACTTCTAAATAATAGAGCTTTGTTCACAGACTGGATTCATTTAATGTCCATTTCCAGTCATCTTGTAGGGCTTTGCCTACTCAATTGAAAATCCTGTTACTCCCCTGTTCCCACCAGCTTTGTAAATCACAAGCTGTGACCAAATATCCCTTCCTTTCCTTTGGGAAACCAAAAAGACAGAGCTCCTTGGGCCAGCTTCTTCTCAGATCCTCAAGAATCCATTTGCTCCCAAGGCACCAGGCGTGAGGTTCCATGGCAAAACCAAGCATGTTTGGCCAGGGGTGTGCTCACACAGCCTCTGACGCCTACCAAGGCTGCCCTACTTGTGTGTCTCAGGTCATAGCAGTCCTTTGGCCCCATGCCATCAGACACCTACATCCCTTCAGAGCCCACCAACCTCTACTCTGTGCCCTGTATGCGAACCACCCCTTCTCCCTGGAAAGGGCTTTAGCCTCAGCTAAAGCAAAGCACACACTGCTGGCCTCTGTCCCACACAGCTAACAATCCACATCAGCCGGTGGGGATGGAGGAGAACAAAACAAGCAGATCTTCATAATTTCTCCTCATCCATTTTACTTGGGTTAGGTCTATTTTGGTTTCATTTGCATAATTAAGCCCTGGGCTTTCAAAAATGGGGAGACCTGCCTTGCTTTTCCAGAAGGTACTGATCCAGCCTTTCCACCACCTGCTTTTGGGATGGCCTGAGCAGGCAAGAGCTGCAAGTTGAGATGGTCTTCACAAAATGGGAAGGCAGAGAGATGCTCCCACCTTGAGGCTGCCCTTTGAGTACTTGCTGGTGGGAACAAAGATTTCCTGGCGTCTTCTGGTGCCTTGACAGAAATGAGCAACAGGTGGGCCTGTTGTCACCCAAGTTAGGGTTTTCCACCTCACTAGTTGCTTGATGAGCTGGTTTTCTGGGCTGTAGCTGAAGCTTTATGTCCCCTGGGAAGCTTTTTTTAAGAGCAGGTTTGCAGCTGCGGAGTGTTTTACTGTTATTTTCAGCCTGTGATGTTTTCTTTTTCTTTTTTCTTTCTTCTTTTTTCCTTCAAAACACAAAAACAACAACAACAGCAAAACAACAACAAAAAAAAACCACTGTCAGCAAGTCACAAAAGAGTGACCTCAGTCTAAAATATGAGCCCTGGCATGGATTGGTATTTGACTCAGAAGCCACTTCCCATCTTTGGAGACTTGAAGTATGTTCCACTTCGTCATCCTGAAAGTCTTTAAACGCTTACTAAAACAGAGTTTATTTATCCACAGTCAGAACAGCCTATCTATTATCTTGAAGGCTGAATTCAGAAAGTTTTTACAGAAATTTATTGGTCTCATTCCTACCAGTCTGAACAGAAGTTTTCCACTGAGTCTGTCAAAATAGAAATGTTTCAATTCCGATTTCCTTCAGTCTTCAGCAAGACATCACATTAATTGTGCTAAAAAGCACTTTTATTAGTTACTGAGAAAGCAAGAGTCTGGCAACTCTTCTTGACCACTAGCTATTGACTTCTGTGAAGTTTCCTTTAACATTGATTTGATCCAATGCAGTGGTTTTCTCCACCAGCAAGCTCAGCAGTGGCTGGAGCCAACGGGACTGACTCCAGATGAGGATTATTGGCATCGGGGCTCAAGGGCTCCTATTGCTTCCTGGGTAAATCTTGTCTGCCCCTCTCAAGGCTTGTTTGCATCTCTGTTGGAAAAAAAGATGTGGAGGCACACTGAGAGCCAATAAATGCATACAGAACAATTTCATCTACACTTATGATGCTTTCAACAGGACTCAGGCAGCCATCTCGTAGCTTGCAGGAACTTTGTTTCAGTCTGACTTTGTGCAGGACTACGTTTCAGCCAACAGCTCAACACTGCAAGAATGCAGCATCAACTTTGCAAGGTTAGGAGAAAACCCAGCTCTTCCATCCTGACCTTCACAGAGTGCTCTGAGATCACTCCCACTGGCGTTTTGCCATGCTAGCACTACGTGGGCATCGACATTTCATGGAACAAACTGTGATCTACCTCGTATTTGCTACCAATTGTCCCTGTGCACACTTGGGTATGGCTGAGGCCTGCTCCTTGTGAAGCACCAGGAGGGGTTAGCACAGGCTTGATGCCTTCAGAAGTGGAAGCAGGGTATGTTTGGAAATGTACACCTTTAATACAGTTTGGTTTGTTGGATGCTCTGATGCCTGTGAAAGGATCCATGTAAGCAACCAGTCAATGGAAGCCTAGGCAGATGAACTTTCAGAGCTGAAATCCCATTTGATCCACTATCACTTCAACCTGAACTCACCTGAAGAAAATAAACTCTGCCAGGCTTGAGGATGGGTATCTGATGCTGCAAATCTTTCAAGAACTTGAAATCAAAATAGAAATGAAAAAATTTGGGTTGGAAAATGTCTTCTCTGCCTCCCTTGCTGTTGGAGTACACTGGAGGATTTGGAAGCTTTGCATCCACAGGACAGCAAAAGATCAAGACCTTGTGCATACAAGCACCAAGAGAGGTCTTCAGAAAGCACAGACCTTCATCTCTGCCCTTCATTTTAGGAATTCACTCAAGATTTTAGACTAGAAATGTAGTAACTGAGGGCTGAGATAGGCCTGCTCATGGCTTCTGCACAGACTGCGACTCTTGCAGTGCCAGTGGAAGCACGTGCCACAGGGAACTCATTTCACATTAGCCAAAGAAAGCCAGCCATGCTTTCAAGCACTAACATACCCATGGTTTCTTAAGACTGGATAGTGTGAAGTGTTGTGGCAGTCTGATGACACCTGCTGTTTCCATATGTCCTGGTTTAAACCTGAATTACTCACTGGCTTGCCCTGCCTTCTGCCTGGATGAAGAGGAGAACCAGGCTCCTCATTTCCATTTTTCGACCTTCTGGGACTGCCACATCCAGCCCAAAGCACAGCCCTGCCACGTGCCCTTTGCACAGCTGGCGAGAGCCTCAATTATAGGCCACTAGACCCGCTGTTTACAGGAAGTGCCGGCACAGAGCATGGAATTAGAAAGACCACAAGGTAATGAGGGATTATTTACTGGAGATTAAAGGACATGGAAAAACCACAGGACAAATCAGTGGGGCCTCAGCAATGGCAGCTGCTATTTCGGTCTCTCAGCTGCTGGCATTTGCATAGGTCATTCTGCAATGGGAGAATCTGGGAGGAATTCAGTGGGATAGATGATGCTTGCTTTGTTTTTTGGGCCAGTAAAACACACCAAAGCAGGTCCTAAACCTGCTGAATAGAGAGGAGGGATGTCCACTCCACTTTCTCCCTTCCTCAGCCAGTCGCACAAGACTTTCTTCCCCTCCAATGCAATTTCTGCTTTTGGGCAGCATGCCCAGGCCAAGTTGCTCGACCCAGCCCTGCCGACTGGCATAGCCATAAGGACACATCCATGGATTATTCAAGACAAAGCACCTCCTTAAATCTGGAAATAAATGGGGCAGGAGTGAGGTCTGACATCTCAAGACCTTCAAGACAGTGTCAGTGGGAGCTAGTGTTTCTTGGTAAGTTCTGAAATATTCAGAAGAGGGAAAACTCCTCGATGAAGGTTAATCCCAATCCAGTGCAGTCCAGTGCCATTTGTGATAATTTATTCTCCAGGCTTCTGCCTTCATGCACCTACAATCTCCCTTTTCCCTACAAACTACAAACCCACCAACACTGTCTCCAGTGGGAAGGGATGCTGGCAGAGGTCACAGACAAGGTGTCCAGAGAACACGTGGCTATCACAGGTGACTTCTGCAAAGATGTCCCAGAACACCTGTAAAACAATGCAAATGTCGCTTCATTTGTTTGAGCAGCCCACCTGCACTGAGATGCTCTTACCAACATCCCTTCGGGTGTGTGCTTTGAAGGACAGCAGATGCAAATCAATCCTATATTACAGAGTGACATCACAGCACCCACCCTACAATACCTCCTGGGTCTTATTGCTAAGGGTATAAGACTTGAACTGCAAAGATAGAGCCACATCCCAAAAGCACAGGGAATTCCTGCACTTCTATAGCAGAGACACCTTGTTCCAGTGTTTATGAGGCCATTTATTTTTTGGTGAGGTCTGCTTTTCAGGTAATTTAGGCTACCAAGATTTCAGTGGCTGTTCACAAGCTCAGAAATTTGGGGTGTTATTGGATCAGTTTCGTGCCAACCATCCCCACTCCTCCAGGTGCAGACGTACCATTTCTGCCCTGTCAGATACAGGATGGGCTCCAGGGCCCCCTGCCCCAACACAGGGCATTGATTCAGTCCTTTCTCATTAGAAATGTGGCCATGGACTCAAACCCCAGCCCTGCCCCTGTGGTTAGTGTGGTGCTTCTGGGAATCACAGTGACAGTGTAGCTGGGAGGACACTTGGTCAGGGGAGCAAGTGGGAGCTCAACAGGGTTTTCTTTTTTTCTTTTTCTTTTTTGTTCTGGCTGCAAGAAAGAGAGAGAAAGTAAGAATGAGCTTATTTTATAGCCTCAGAGGAATACCCAGCCATTGTTAGCTTGACATAAGCTGTCATGGTGAAGAAAATAAAAGCTTATTCTTGCTTGAATGGGCTGGCTGAAAACAAATGACCCTCCAAACCCTCTTATATATCATCATCAGCATTTCCATCATCTATGTGCTATGCGCCTGATCCACAACCCAGCCACTCCTAGACCAGGACCTGGTCTGTTACTCGCAACAGGAGGAAAGCAAAAATCCAGGTTTTCATCATTCAGGGGGAATCCGAAGGGCACTCCCACCCCTCAAAACACCAGCCTACACCATGGCCCCATTGAAGACGAGGCAGTGGCTATCTCTCTAATGACACTAATACAGGAGTGGCCGGAGTACGTCCTTCTCTCAAGTTTTTGCATGTAGAAAATGCTATCGCACAGTCCAAAATTTCCAAGCGATTTCCAATGGAGGCTCAGACAACTGTGATGAGCATCTCAGAGCCAGCAGAGTGGCCGTGCTGAACAAATGGGACAATGGGGACAACAGCGTCTGGCTTTGGAGTAACACACTGCTGATTACCAAGTTCAACAGCACTTTCTCTCCTTGGAGGTCAGCACTCAGATGCAGGCCATGCAGAGAAAACAGCCGTGCTGCAGCTGCTCAATTGACTCAGTTTTAACCAGGACCTTCTGGGTTTCTTCTGGGGAGTCAAGTGCCCTGTCTCAAGTGGTGAGCTCACTCTGGAGCTGTATTATATTTTCTTTACATAATTTTCTTCCGCCATCAAATCATGTAATTTGCCTTATAATTTGCCCCTTTAAAGGGGCACAATCAGCTTCAAGAGTTCAGGATCCACAAACCAGAGATCAGAGTCTGTGTGTGGTTCAGTG
Organism: Gallus gallus; assembly: GCF_016699485.2. Taxonomy (NCBI): domain Eukaryota; kingdom Metazoa; phylum Chordata; class Aves; order Galliformes; family Phasianidae; genus Gallus; species Gallus gallus. The sequence continues at coordinate 622,197 of NC_052543.1, read as the reverse complement.
ACACATGAAGGGAATGAAAAATATCCCCATTAATAGAAAAAGTCCAAACAGACACCACCCGCTTCTCCCCTTACAACTCCCTGACCCTCCCTGCCCCCCCCCCCCCCAAAACAAACAAACAAACAAACAAAAACCCACCTTTTTTAGAAGTGTTCAAAGTATCTGCAAAAAAGCTGAGCCAGAGACAGGTTTCTGCTCCGGGCTCACTCCCACCCTGCATAGGATCGAGCAGCCCGGAGCAGCAATGGATGGGATGGTGGTGGCTGACATTGCATTGCAGACACTTTTTTCTTTTTATTTGTTATTCCTACTGAATATATTGTGGTTGGAACTAAAAATGGGATTTTTCCCTCATCTTATATAAAAAATCTTTATAAAAAAATTTTGACCTTGTTAAGGGGTGAGGGCGTTTCAGCTAGAATGGCGAGAGCCTCCTCCTGCCGCTGTACCACAGTGCTGCCGTGGGTCACACTTCAGCACCCAGCTGAAGTGCTCACAGCAGGGGACCAGGTTGGGGACAAGAGGTCTCCTCCGGCATTTTCATAGAAACTGTCTCCAGTTGGCCCAGCCTGGTGAGTTTTGATTTAAACTGCAGTTAGAAGGTGCAATTAGAATCTGAGGTTGCTGTGCCAAGAGCTCATATGTGAAGCATAACAACAACAAAAATCTGTCCTCCAAATCTGTGTTTTCCCAATATTAACTCTTAGTTTGCTGCCACTAGAAGGAAATCCAGGGCCATCTGAGGACAGTCCTGGTGAGAGGTCTGTCAGTACCACTAAATATTAACATTTATGGGCTTGGTCATAACCACAGCTTTGTAGAGAGCTGCTGAGCCTTTTCTAGCACTGAGTGTGAGAGCAGAGGGAAGAGATGCTCTTTCTGGAGCCCTGGTGCTGGCTGGCTATGGATGGAATTATCATTGCTTTCATACACTGGGTAAGGAGGCAGATCTTCTCCCAAAATGGTTTGTCCAAGTCTCTCCCTCATGTTTCTCACTACACTCAATAGTTAATTTTGCAAAGGGAAGCCTTTGGAGATGGCAACGTTGTTCAGACCTTCAGCCCATCTGGAAAAAATTTCAATTCAAGGGAATTGCTGGTTGTTTATCTTCAGGCGGCATCATTGTGCAGTTAATTTCAGGTCTTCCAGTAAGCTGTAATGCATCTTTTAGCCTAAGAGCTCTTTTGCATGACACTGAAATAGGCCCCAGTCTACATACATCTGCTGCCAAGATAAATGTATGGTTCAGCAGCAGTAAAGAGGATATAAAAGACTCCCACGTTACAAATGTAGGAGGCAGAGGATATTTTAGCATGACAGTGGTTACACTTTTGGCAGTTCTGCTATAATAAACTTTGTTTTCAGAGCCTTAAAATATTCCCTGTGCTGCAAAGACTGACATATCTGCTTTCAGAGTTGTTTCAGGGTCTGGGGATGGTGAACGGAGCTTGGGAACATGGGGAAATGCAAAGAAGATGGAGTTATTAATGCCCTACATTTATAGGTATTTTCTCACAAAATGCCTTGGGTCCTGGTAGGCAAGGGAAAGACACTGAGGCAGGCTAAGGGCTAAAAACATAGGAGAGAAAGAGGATGGGAGACACCAACCTTGTGGAAGAAAAGGCCTGAGGGACCTCCTCCACCTCCCCACCTGGCGGAGTACTCTCAAGTCTTAAAGATCACCCAGTTCCAACCCCCCGCCATAGGCAAGCTTGCCCTCCGCCAGATTAGTCTGCCCAGGATCCCATCCGGGGCCTTGGGCAACTCCGGGGGGGGCACCCACACCTTTGGGCCTCACCACCCTCCAAGTAAAGAACATATTCCTAACATCGAACCAAAACCTCTCCGCTTTTAGTTTAAAGCCACTCCCCTTTGAAGGCCTCGAAGACATCTCCCCAGAGCCTTCTCCTCTCCAGGCTAAACACCCCCAGCTCCCCCAGCTTATCTTCATAGGAGAGGTGCTCCAGCCCTCTGAGCATCTTTGTGGTCCAACATCTTGACATCCTTCTTGTGCTGGGGACCCCAGGTCTGGATGCAGTGCTCCAGATGGGGCCTCATGAGAACAGAGTAGAGGTGGGCAATCCCCTCCCTGCCCTGCTGCCACCCCTCTGCCGATGCAGCCCAGGATGCAGTTGGTCTTCTGGGCTGCAAGAGCACACTGCTGGCTCACGTCCAGCTTTTTGCCTATGGGGATACCCACGTCCTTCTCCACAGACTTGCTCTCAAGGAGTTCTTTTTGCAGTCTGTATGCGTATCTGCGATTGCCCCAACCCAAGTGCAGCACCCTGCACTGGGCCTTGTTGAGCCTCATTAGGTTCTGGTGTGCCTACTTCCCAAGCCTGTCCAGGTCCCTCTGAATGGCACAACTTCCTTCTATTGTGTCAACTGTACCACTCAGCTTGGTGTCATCTGCAACCTTGTTCACGTACACTAGATCTCACTGTCTACGTCATTGATAAAGATGTTGAAGAGCACTGGTCTCAAGACAGAACCCTGAGGGACCCCACTCATCACTGGCTTCCATGTTGACATAGAGCCAATGACCACAACCCTCTAGCTGTGACCATCCAACAAACTACCCCCTGAATAACAAAGAAACTTTAACATATTCACCCTAATACAGCATGCAAGAGCTTTGCTGGCTGCACCTGGCTTGGCTGAAGACGAGATGTCTAAGCACAACCCAGCAGCCATTCTGGTAATGTATCTCACAGCAGACAAAGAGGAAGGATGGGTAACAGGGAGTAATCTGGCTGGGGGAAGGCACTGATGCCGCAGAGCTGGATGAGGGGCATTACCTGTACCCAAAGCACAGACCTGGGTTGAGCAAACTGGAGAGTAAGTAAAATGTTTTCAAGAGTGGGCCAGAACTAGAGAAGAACATTTGCTGAAGACTTCAAGAGAGCTGGCTTCCATGTTTCTCATGTCATCTTGAACTCAAATGACTAACAAAGGCACCAGGGTTGGTCAGAGGTGAGTGGTGAGTACCCAGCTGTCCCTGTTAACTCCTTCAAGGCCAGCACTGCCAGCATTCAGAGCCGATGTGCAATGCTGGGCTTCGGTCTTCTCCAGAACATCACACTGGGAAACACTGGCAGCTGGCTGGGAGGCAATTTGTGCCACAGAGGTACTTACGGAGGTAATTAGTGGTGATGACTCATACCTAATGCACTCTAGGGTGCCAGGAGTAGCAGTGAAAACCTTGATCTAGGGACAGCATCATGTCTCGGGCTGCTGCCTGGCCCTGCCTGCTCTCTATGCTCTCCTGGGGCAAGGAGGGGCTGTCCTCAGGGTTCCTGAATGCCATCACCGTGATGCACACATGTTCTTCCCATGACCACCATTTCCCTTTGCTCTGGGAGCTCAGCCCAAGCAAAAAAAGATCACTCTGCAATGTCAGGAGGGGTTTCCAGCTCTGGTTTTGGAGTTTTTCACCCACTTTTGCCATGACTCTTAATGGACGTGTTCTAACCACAAGCACTGCATGCTGCTTGCACAAAGTGCACATAGAAGGATTGGCTCTAAAAAAGTCTTATGACTCAGTGTGATCCCCTCTGAGCCGACAGCAAAACTTTGATGAGTCCTGCCGAAGGCTCTTGGTCACACTCTGAGTGTTTGAGGGCTGCCGTATTTACTCTTGGCCCACTAAAAGGGACAGGTATCACCAGGAAATCACCTCAGGGCCTGACATTTTAATGAGTTAACTGGTTAGCAACACTTCTGCAAGACCCTTGCCTAAACTGGGAGCCAGTGTAGTGGAGTGGGAGCGAGGTGGTTTCCTGCTGCCTCTGTCCTCTCTCCCCTTACCCCCAGCAGCAAGGGGTGAAGGTGTTGTGTCTGCTCAGATCAGTCTGATCCATCAATTAGAGCAGGTAGGATAGATGAGCTAGATCTGAATAGCAAAACCTTGCATGAAGCAAGAAAACTCGGAGAAACAGCCCAGGATATGGGCTTAGCATTAAACCCAAAAGGAACTCTGGCCAGTGGGTGCAGTAGGACTTAACGTGTCAGACCCAGTCTGGAAACCTACACATTTCTGAGGGTACAGAGAGCCAAGTTTAACAACAGGGAATCCAACCCATGTTTCTTTGTGACGCTCTGTGTGTATGTACAGCCCCAGAAATCCAACCCTGGTCTAGTGAGAAAAATACTCCTTTAAAAAGCTGCTTGTGCTGAACTTGGACGGGGTCTCAGTATTGAGGATTTGGAGAGCATGTGACAGTATTATAGTTTCATGCTAATCTGTCCTCATTGTGTGCTATGAAAAACAAGTAAAAACCCCTGCTTCCTAATCCCCAGGTTACTAATTGTGGGAAAACCATGTTGGCCACGGCCTTAGCAAGCGCTTATAAGTGTCATGCTTTTGTATTTATTACTAAGGGAATGCATAGCACGTTGCTGCTAACCTGAGTACTTGGAGTGGGCACCCCAGGCAGCAGGATACCAACACCCACTCCTCATTATTGCGGCGGATACCTCAGCAGCACAGCTCACCTCACCTCACCTCGGCCACAGAGCACAGCAAATCCTTGTGCAATGAAACCACGCAGAAGGAATTATCCCAATCCGTAATTGCTCCGGGCAGACCAGAAAGCAGCTCCTGCCGGTGGAAGTATCCACTCAGAGGTAATAACCCGCTGAGTAACAATGATGGCAGCAGATCCGTGATAAAAGGCAGGGAACAAAAAAAAAAAAAAAAAAAAGCTCTCTCCATTATACAAAGAACTGAAGCTTTCTGTTTGCTTCCTTTTGTTCAGAAATGCATTTAGCTCTTTGGAGGGAGGCGGAGGACAGATCAGCAGCACATGCAGAAAAAGCAGAAGCGTTGTTTACCATGAGTGAGATCATAGGCAGGGAAATTATTGTCTCCTTTTAATCTTTCCTGGATTTCTACCCAGTCCCTGTCCGTTTTACTCTCTTCAAGAGACATGTCTGCATGCGAGTGCTAAAAGTCTTGCTCTGGGGAGCCCGGAATCGCTGCCTCCATTCCTGTTGCCTCTGGGCAGAGACAGAACGTGAGGCAAAGCCAGGTCCGGGTTAGAACCGTGCTCCTCAGAGTCCATTTGAGACCTCTGCAATGGCCTCTCTGTCCCCACTCAGACACCTGGCAGCTTTGACATTGCTGAGGAGGGGAGGCGCTCCTCAAGCACCCTTCTGTCCTTCCTGAAGACCACAGCGGGAAGAAGGAAACCCCCTGTGTTTGCAGTTTTGATGCAATCCCCCTCCTTGTGCTGCCCTGACAAGGATGCGAACTAAACAAGACGCAAAGTAGAACAAAGAGAAACCATAGGAAAAACGAAGCCACAAGGACTGTAGTGGGATTTAAGGGCCCGGGTGGCTGGCTGGGCACACCGCAGGCCGTGCCCGGGCCACAGCAGCATCTGCCCTGCAAAATGCACGAGCCTGAGCTTCAGGATGGCCGTCTGCAGCCACAAGGTCATGTGCTGGGTGCAGGCCCTGCAGGACTATAGGGGCACAGCACTGCTCATTAAAGTGCCACGGAAATGTGAATGAACCAGATGAATGGATGAATAAATGAATGAAGAGAGGAAGGATGAGTGAATGAATATTGCACCGAGCTGTGCCTTTCATCCTGGGAGCGCGGAGCTGCAGCTCAGCTGCAGTGCGGGAGCTGTGCCCGTGCTCCCTGTCAGATGGTTTTCCAGGGCTGTCAGCACAGCCCTTCTGGGGAGGCAAGCGTGGAGATGTGGCTTATGGACTCTCATTATTTGAAGCATAATACTTCCCCTAACTAAATCCCCTTGGCTTCCCCTTCATCAAAGGGACAGATCATTACTTTTGGAGTTGCTTTCACTCTTGCTTTTCCAAACACTGACCGATTTCTATGGCAACGGTACCCCAGCCCTTTCCAGGCCTTTTCCCAACCCCTGCCATCTTCTGTCAAGTCACACTGTTGCAGAGCTGGGAGAGGCGGGCAGCAGGGACACCATGATGCGTTTTGGCACTGGCAGGGTTAAGGGCCTCCTGACAGCACAGCTCACAGCCATGCGCGGCACAGGGCATGCAGGCAGCTGTGGGGATTGTTAAAGATATCTCAGTTGAACTGAGATATTGTTTTCTGGAGGTTTTGTTGTGCTAAATGCAACATGCAGTGGGCTGAGCCCAATGGCTGACGTGAATGTGAGCAGAGCCACAGGCAGAGTGCTGCCTGTCCTCTCTGACCTGCCCAGCTCCTGCAGAGAGCAGCCTCTCCTGGGAAGAACCGGGAGGACTGAGAGGTGCATCAGCTGACAAAGTGAGAGCTCAGGGCATCTCCCCGCATCCTCGAGGAATCATGTCCAGGTCCAGCTGCTCTCCCAGTACATTCCCATTGGTTTCATATACAGATTTTATTCTGACTCAAAGGACTTTGCTGCCAGTGGCCTGCAGTCATGCCTCATCCCACCAGCGTTTTTCACAAGTTGCCTTGAATTTCATGGTAACCCCGCAGAGGTATTGGCTTACAGCAAACACAAGCACCGCCCTGGATGAAGCATTCTGCTTGTCTAATCCAAATATTAACAAGCACCAAATGTAAGATGTGGGGCTTGCCTCCTGCCCATCTGCAGACAGTCTGGCCATGGGTTTTGCTGCTTGCAGTGCTGTACTTAAAGATATCCAGCTGAAGAAGGGCAGAGAAGAGAGCTTTAATCCCTGGGGATCACATAGGGGCACAACCCTTGCATGGGGATAACCCAGCTTTGGGGTTGCTACACCGGGATGGGTGACCCTGGTGTCACTGAGCCTGGAGGGCTTTTGGGGATTGGAATGTTTGTTCTCAGAGCCGGGCAATGCTCTGGGGAAGGAGTAGAGCTGCGGGGCCCCTCTTTTCCTTCCATCTCTGCCAGTGCACTGCAGAGCCAGGCCAGGAGCTCTGCTGCCTCCACCCTGGCTGGGACAGAGGAGGTGGGGTAAAAACAGTTGGAAGACAAACTGAGACTTACCTCTGCATTTTCTCCTGCCACCCCCATCACTCTCCTCCAGTCTAATCATTCTCTTCCTCTTCAATCAAGGCCAATTTACAAGAGGAGCAGCTCCCAGAGCCCGAGTGCAAAAGCCTTTAATTACTGTCATATGGGAGTCTATGCCAAGCTCTCCTCTGGTGCCTTTTTCATACTTCCTGGAAGACAGTGCTCCAGGACCTGACAACCCCAACATGCTATTTGTCAAACTTGATTTTAAATCAGCACTCAGTTAAAAATGTGGCTTGTGAGGAGCAGCTTGCCGCGCAGAAACCCTGACAGCTGCATCTTTCCTCCTGCTTGTCAGCTGGACTTGCATCACACATTCAGCCAGCAGCAGAGGCAAGTGCATCACTCAGGAAAGGACAGAGCACATTCAGAGACACCAGGCTGACCGCCGTGCTATGCCCTGGCAGGAGAACATCCATCTGTCCTGCAGAAGTCCCCAGCACTCCCCTGCTGGGACCGTGCTCCCCATGGGGATGCACACTTATAATGTGCAGTGGGGCATTCAGAATCAGCCATGGTTTTGTATTTTCTCCCGTGTGGGAGAACATGAACACAGACTCCTATGCAGACTGTGAGACTTGGTGTCACCAGCACAGCAGGGAGGAGAAGGCAGCTCACCACCCGCCCTGCTATGCTGCAGGCAGGACGCAGCACTGCACCATTTGATTGTCCTTAAACACAGCCTGAACCAACATCTGGCACGCTGCAGACCCAGCAACTGTGCTGCGTGGGCTCAGCAGACACTGAGACACACCAGAACGGATGCCAAAACGCTTCCAGATGGCCTGGGCCAGCACACGTGGGGTCTGCTCCATGAATGATGCCCACCAGAGCTACCCTTCTAATATTTCATCACTGGAACGTCAGCTGCGGCAGAGCAGAGCTGCGGAAGGGGGGCCGTGGGAGCCACTGCCAGTGGGTGGCACTGCGAAACCAGCGGTATGGAGCTGGAAGAGCTGCGCAGGATGCACACGTCTGCTGCATGGCTTCGGCAGCTCAGAGCACTGGCACCGGGAATTGGTCTCTGTGGGGACGCAGAAGATGCTGACTGGCAGGGAGAGGGCTGCAAAGCCTCGTGTCCGGGCTGCCCACCTTCATGCTCACAGAAGCACCTCACTACAGCCCCTTCCAGAGTGGGAGAGAGCCCTTCTGCCATAGATGGATCTGGTCTTCCCCTCGTGCTGAGCACTTGGTAATTGCAGTACATCCCACTTAATTGGGCTGTGCTTAATTGGGAAATCCACTTACCAGGATGTCACCTAGGGAAACAATTTAAGCTTGAAAACACTTAAGAGTAATGCCTGCTGCTTTATAGGGAAGGAAGTTCTCCTGCAGAGAGATGCCTTCAGGTGGCTGAATCTCACTCCCTCTCCCACCAGCACCCAGTGCTCCTGCCTGCTTGCTCACATAACAGATTTCAGCCTTCTCCTTAAGTAGGTTACGGTCGGGGATGGCCCCAGCTGCTGCCACCTGCACACCCAGCATGTCCACCCCTTTCCTGGCTCAATATATAGCTTTCCTTCTGCAGCCAGGATCTTTTTGATGAGGATGATAGGCTTGACCGAGGTGCTGGAGCCATCACATGTGTGATAGCACAGGCCACCACACAAAGTGGGATTGGGCAAGAGCTCTGGAGAGAACCAACATCCATCACCATTAATCCTAATGCTAGTCTTCCTCCCTTGTTTCTCTGACAATCCAGTACATCAAATACCCAAGTGAAGGGAGCAAGGGGAAATGGGAAGAGCCCTTAAAAACAGAATGTTTAGTTAAGCATGTGGGGATGCCTGGTTTCCTATGGGAAGAAGGTTTACATGATCACACCAAGTATTTGTGCATGCACGTACACATCTGATAGATCCTGCTGACATTTGCTGAACCTATTGATCACATTTGGACAGAGAAGTGGCTTTTTCAAAGACAAAATATTCCAAAACATTTTGTAATAATTAGGGGATTTGGGGATCCTATTAATCCCCAACCCCTCTGTAGCTCCTGGGGACAAGGGGCCAAACTCTCCCAAGCCAAACCCCACGAACCACATTCCTTTGTTTGCAGAGGGAAACAGATTGCTCCAGAACCATCACTCTTCCAGGATTTTGGCTTATCCCTTTCTCTATAATCCCTTTCTCTATAATCTGACTACTTGTTGTTTTTTCTTTTACCTGGGTGAAAGCATTTCTGCTGCTCTCCTCTTCAAAAGGCACATCCTTGGATGGAGGCTGCATTTGCTACCAAAACATCTGTATTGTGTGGCAGCAATACAGCAAAACTTGTTGAGATGCTGCACTGATGCTTTTGTTCTCCTCAGCCACTAGGAGCTAAGGGGAGCTGAGCTGAATGCTTTGGATCTGTGATAGTGATTGTGATCTGTGATAGTGATAGTGATAGAGAAAGCATGGGGTACTCCTGTAGCACCATTTGCCTCTCAGGCACTGGAAAATGTGATAGCTTGGCATCAAATGAAGGATTTTTATGACTGCACATGTTTTGCGTTTCTCTGAACAAGCCAACTTCCACATTAGCTCCACGTGCTTTTTTAAGTGCTATAAAATATGCAGAGGCACTTGTAATGTATAGTGATTTCTGTAAAAATGAGAGGTAAGTGCTGAAATACTTCTCCATTTATCCTTTTCTTCTCCCAGGCTGTGCTGGGAGCAGGGATAGATGTGATACTCTGCTCCCTTTTAAGCTTCTCAGTCTCACAGCCTTCGGCACTCTGCAGTCAGGTTCAGACCAGTGCCTCTGCAATGGAAAATGAGGATTTATGAACTTGGGTTTTTTACTACTGTGCATGTTCAAACCCATCCACTCCCGCAGAGCAACTGCAGATCTCTGCTGCCAGTAGGAACAGGTAAACCCACGCAGGCTCCGTCCTGTGCCCATTGTACATATGTAAAAGATATTGTGCAATGAGCAGGAGGGTCATCAGACCTTTGTAACAGCCCCAGACATCTTCATATGTAATTTTCTTAAGGGCTGTTTACATGAGGCAGATTTGGTGTGCTTTTTTTTTTGGTATAAATTAAGCGTAATTGTTTAACAACTGTCAATGGCACTCTTTCCAAGCAGCAAAATAAACCATAACGTCCTGAAAGCTTTTTTACACAATCAAGGTTTAAGTGAAGACAGTTTTTAAGATTTTCAGTGCCAAGGGCTCCTTTGCTCAGCATCCACTACATCAGCAGCTCCTGCTGAGTGCAGCCTGCCTCATCCTTGGGGTAAGGAGAGGGCAGATGAGAGCTGTGGCTGTCCTGGTGAAGCCCTGGGACCTGAGCATCTGTCACTTGTTTTTGAAAAGGCTGGGATAACAAATTCTGTGTTTTCCAGCTACTGGCAGAATACCAAACAGTTAAGTCCTTACTTTATTATCACCCCTCTAGCAGCCACCATGCACTGAAACAATGGTGAATGGAAACAGAGCTTATTTGTGCTGCAAGTGAGGACAACGGTTTGGAAACCTGACTGGCACAACCGGGCTGATGCAGGGGTGGGGGCAACCGGAGAGGAGTTCAGCTTTAGGCACTCCAGGAGCTCACATTTAATTAAAACAGGGAGGAATTTGTCTCGGCAAGTTGTGAGACTTCCTTCCCAGCGTGACTAAGCCACTGTGTGTTATCTAACCCCTCCAAGGGGACTTTGCTGCCAGCTAACCACGTTCCTGCAGTCAAAGTGGGCTCATTGAATCTGGTTTGGTGCTTTGGGGCAAGCCTGCTTGCCAGCCTACCTGTACCTCCACAATCCCAATCAACCTTGCTAGCCACAAGACAACCCAGTGGGAGTTTTAATTGCAAAGAAGTATTCAATAAATCCTGACAAAATCCAAGGGCTCGACCAGAATGACAGGTTCTTGCAGTTTTCTTCATCTCTCTATTTCCAGCAATACAAATAAAATTCTTCCCTTGTTGCAACATGCACCTACCACTTGCCCTGCGGCTCCCCACAGCTGAGAGCTGTCCTTAACTATGGTAGGAAAGTCCTGGTGCTGACTTTTCTTGCAATAGTGATGCAAACGTTGAGACAAATTTCTCCACAAATAGCTCATTGCACACAATTCTTTTTTTGTTTCATCTTCCAGCTGAAGACAAGGACGTCGTTCTGGCAGGAGCTGCACGTGCTATAGCAAGAAGATGCTGCTCAGAGGGTGTGACTGAGCCACAACAACCCTTGGGCTTTCTGAGCTGCTCTCTGCACCCTGCAGCTCTCCCTGCCCCAACGAAGGGCAGCTGAGCTCGGAGATCTGGATTCCAATTCGTTTTCCTACTTGTATTCCTGGGCTGAAAATTCTTTTTTTCCTTACTTTTCCAGCCCAGCGTTACTCACAAGTTGTGCTCATCCCAGCTGCCTGGCCCATTTCTGCATCTATGCTGGGTTTGGCTCATTTGTGGAAGCATCGGTGTGGTATGAGGGGGTAAGAAAACCGCCAACTCCTGGTGGCACTTCTGGAGGCTGCTGCTCATTGGCAGTCCCTGAGTACCTCTCCTGAGCCCCCAAGACCCCCCCAGCCCATTCTCCTGGTGCTGCTCCAAACACCTCCATGGATTATGTTCTTGCTGCTGTGTGCTTTCACATCGATTTGGTGGCAGCCAAACAAAGAGCGTTGTAGGCACACGGGCACCATCCCTGGAGCAGAGAGGATGGGCAGAAGCCGTTCGTCTGGAGACAGAGTTAATTTGTAAAGGGAAATCCGGCTTGCTTTTCCAAATGAGGGAGATGTCACCAAAATTCTTCTCCAGCCAAGTGCACCAGCAGTACCAAATATATTGCTGAAAGAAAAGCGTTCGCTGTGTCAAAATGAAGCTGTGGTTTACAAAGCTAACAGGGAGAAAGCACACTGTAAATATACGGAGGAAGCGCATGCATGGCTTATTAATAGGCACTTGCTGGGGACTGCAGGCTGCATGACAAGGCTCTCACTGTGCTCCAGCGTCCTCATGTGCCCCTGCTCCTGTGCTGAGCACCAACCTCTGCCATGCCGTGGCTCACCCATCAGACCTGGCGGCTTTCAGGTGGCAGCTGGGGCACAGAAAATGGTCTTTGTGTGGCTGAAATTGGTGCCTCTGCCACCGAGGCAGCCCACCATCCATCCTCAGCTGGTGGGAAAGCATCATACAGAAGGAGCTCATGCCCCTTCTGCTGTTTTAGCATGGCCTGAACTGTGAGTGGAGCAGGAGTTGATGTGGTTAGCTTTATGCCCTAGCTCAGCCATTCCCCAAACAGCTGCACAGATTTTTCTCCTATGCTGCTGCTGTTGAAATGGCTCCAGAGTTTTCTACCAAAAGCAGCTCCCAGTTATTTAAGGCTATCATGAACTGGGCCGGGTTTGTACATTCCTGCACAGCAAAGCGTTGCCCAGCACGAGGTGTCTGTAGCCTCTGAGTTCTTCCAGCCTAATGGAAAATGAACACCCTAGTTAAGGAACAGTATCCAATCGCTATTGCACTGTAGGCTTCTAAGCACCTTCACACATTGAGGTGCTTTTTTTAGCCCACTGGGCTCTGGCTCAATGCCTAAAGTCCACAGGTGCACACACATGGACACAGACGCTAATGCTGTCAGCTAACTGATAGCTGACACACACTTTTTCCAGGCCCATGATTGTCCCAAGGTCCACCTGTCGCCCAGTGCTGTGTGGGCCGGCTGTCACCTCAGTGCCAATGCCCTGTGCCAGGCAGAGTGCCAATGCCGCAGCGAGGCCACAAGCATCCTCTCGTGCAATGCATAGTGCCAGCAGTAACACAGAGCACTTGACCACAAAGCCCCAAGACATGCTTAATAGCACTCTTGTGCTGTTTGCTCACTAATAACCTTAACTTCTTACTGCATTATGCTAGAGTTTAGGCAAAGCAGGGCTCCCAGCAGGACACTCTACAGACTTCCTTTCCCATGAAGAGACTTACGTCTTTGCATTTGTTCCTTGTGACCAAATCCCATTCTTTTCAGGTAAAGAAGAGAGGAATTTGTTGGATTATAATTAAAGAGGTGTTGTTCTGATCAGGAGAGGGGCAGGAAGGTTAATGCGATACGTGACTGTGGTGCAGAAGGAAGAGGTGCTCTAATGGGAAAAGCCTTGCGAGAGGAGCACGTCAGGGCTCTTCCATCCCAGGCTGGATGTGGCTCTGGGCAGCCTGGTCTAGTGGTTGGTGACCCTGCCTGTGGCAGGGGGGTTGAAACCAGATGATCATTGAAGTCCATTTCAACCCAGGCCATTCTATGACTCTAGATTCCCTGCACAGCACATGCCATTTGGGGTCTTATTTTGTCTGGAGGCAGACAATGGGGCTGTGCAGGTCCCTCTCTTACTGTGCAGTGATGCTCAGTGAAGGCGAGTGGCTACAGGGGAGGGTATATGCAGTACTTGCACTAGGATGCCCCACATACCCAAGCATCAGGAAGGAGCTGTTGACAGGTCTCACAGTGCTCACATATAGAATGAAATATAAATATCTGCCAATACATAATAAAACTCTTCCCAGGGCTCCAGCACCATTCCCTTCAGAGCCCCAAAGAGCTGCATAAACAGTAATTAAAAATTCCCAGCCCCTAGTTTTGCCAGCGGTGCTGAATTCACTCTGCAGTGTGGTAAAATAAGCCTTGCTTGATTAACAGACAGCACAACTTCAACGACGGGAGAGATTGGTGGTGAAATGTAAGCTGCAGTGTGAACCCTGGCCCCTCACTTCCAACAGAAGTCTCTTCAAGCCACGAATGAGCAGGTGGTCTCTTCCTCTTCATGCAGACCACTCCACTCTCACTGTACACACTGGCAACAAAAGACTAACATGCCTAGTTCATCTGTTCAGTCCCAATGGCTGCAACCCAACTTCCTGCACAGGAATAGGGGCTGCAGGTAAGTGGGGATCTCAGCATCAGAGCAGACTATCCAGGAATCCCTGGAGAAAAGCCACGCATGAATCAAGACTTCTATCAAGACCTTGGCCCGTGCTGCAGCCAAGATTACATAGCCATTACTGGGAACAAATCACTTGTTCTGTAAGGGGAATTTCAGTGTTGTAAAACCTTATACTGTCTCTCTGCAGAGCATGAATAACATTGTGAGGATCTCAGGAAACTACTTCTCTTCAAAGATTGTCTAAAAAAGCAGTATTTAACCTAATGCACTCAGGTACGCACTCAGATTCTTTGCAACTCTCTTTAGTCACAATGCTTCAACTGATGTTCTGCATTTCATCCCAGGATGAAATGTGCTCTAAAAGAAAAAGGTCTATACACTTGCTTTTTTTACCTGCCCATCAATGTCTGCTGGGAGGATTACAATGGCACCTCACATTAGGGTCAGCACACAAGAATTCAGCACACATCAGCTTTAAGCATCTGCACAGGACTGAGCTCAGGCTGATGCAAAAGCTACAGGCAAAGCTCACAGAAAATGTCGGTGAGGTTTGCTTTCAAATAGACTGAGGCAGCTTTACAAACGATCAGCACTCCACTGATGCGACCCACTGCTTCCCAGCACACTCTGAAGTCACACTGTGGAATTGCTGGTGCCTGTGCCTTGGTGGAGTCATATCCACCACAGTGTCCTGGTGTGCTCAGCTTGGATGGGGATGCTGAGTTCGGGAGATCACATCTGCCATGCTGAGCCCTGACAGCTGTTACCTGATGTCATCCAGCAGGACAGTGGCAAACTCTGGAATACAGCCCCTGTTATGATCACAAACAAAAGAACAGGAATCAGCAACAACTGAAAATGAATTTAAAAGAGCTGCTCTTCTCCTCAGCTAGCATGCACCTCTGCAAGGACATACGCTACACACACCTTTCTCAACCTGACTGATGGGTGAACGCAGTTAACTCTGCAGTAACACTTGTCACACATATGTGAGCACGCTCAGTGTTTTTCACCTTGTTGTTGGGGGGTCTCTAGCCATTAAAAGCCAAGTTCTGCTGATCTAAGAAATGCATGAAACAAGTTGCACTCAGGCAGTGGGACTCTGGCAAAGCATTTTCCTATTTGCCTGTCTCTCAGCACAAGGTTGAACACGTGCTGACGTGCTATGACGTCCCGAGCTGTGGCTTGGTGTCACCATGTTGTCAGAAGCCAGCAGTCAAGGATGGAGGGCAGGCCAGGTCGCAATGGTCACAGCAGCACTGTGTGACACAGCTGTGGGATCAACGTGGTCACAGTGCAGCTGCCATCAACAGGTGATGCTTTCATTCTGGTGGACAGGCATTGAAGTGCTGTGTTGCCCCCAGCGGAAGGTTTTGTTGGAGCCCTCGGACTTCCCTCCCTACCCTACTCTCTTAGAATCACAGAATCATCTTTGTTGGAGAAAATCTTCAAGACCATCAGGACCAGCCATCAAGCTGACCTTCCAAGCGCCATCATTAAACCACGTCTCTTAGTTCTTAAATACTTTCACTTTACTATCCCTGCCTCTTGGTGAATGCTTCAGAACCCCCCAGGAGGAAAAAGAACATTCAACACGAAATAAAATTTTTCCTTTAGGAAATTGGATCTATTCCTGCTCTGTTGCCACTGCCTTCAAAGCAGTGAGGCCAGAGCCCTGGCCTGCAGTAGGACATCCCAGGGATACACATCAGGCTGTCTGGCCATCTGGATAACCCAGCAAGGCTGCTGGATGTGCAAAGAACACACTGTAGAAGGAAGGGGAAGACAACCCAAATCTCAGACTCCCCCACATTTGCGCCAGCAACATCTGTGGTCTCCTGGTCCTGCGAGCATCCCCACGGTCTCTGAGCAGCTGGGGAAGTGCTTATGGAGCTGGCAGCCTTGCAGGGAGGGTAATTTACTTATTCTTAATGGATTTTCCATACCTCTTGATATTTCCAGACCTGGGTCAAAAGAGAGGAGCACTAACTCTGCTGGGGGACAGGTGGGCTCGAAGGGCTTTGCTGAAGCCTGTGGTTTTGCAGTTTAGCACTGGGTACCAGCTCCATTTGTCTGTTCATCACTGCACTCTGATCCCCAAAGAAAAGAGAGAAACACACTGGTTTGGACTTTCTATGCTTCGCATTTGAAAGGGATTCTCTTCTATAAAGGGAAAAGAGAGACCTGGAAACCTTCTGATTCCATTATGCTTTCCTGGGGCTAATTTAGTTGTTGGAAATCGATGCAACTATGAAAAATGCAGCCTGTGGGACTCTGTCAGAACACCTGATTCCTACTAAAGATCCAGGCATTGTGGGGAGTTAAATAGTGGCATAGCAACAGGAAAAGTTCCCTGAAGATGATGTGACTTCAGAAGCGTTTCTCTGCAGCTGGGACCTCCTGCTCACCCAGGAGATTTGGTGGAGGCTGGGAAGTGGAAGTTGAGCATGGACTGCTTCACTCCCTGCTCGCCACCTTTCCAGGACTCTGAGCCAAAACAAGGCTGAGCTAAAAATATAAAAATCCTCCAGGCCAAACTGGTGCTCTATTCGTGCTTTATCCTGAAAAGTTATTTCCTATGAAGATGCACTACCAGGACAATCCCTGTAAGAGCCATCTGCAGTGTTCTCAGTGAGACCTCACCGCCTGTTGCAGCCATCACAGCAGCCTCGCCACCGCCTTCATTTCATTTGCAGCAGTAGGCAGGAGCTGGCAGGACACAGTGTCTGAACATGCATCGCTCCAGGAGCACCAGCAGTCGGCTGCACAGGAAGTGGTTTCTCAGGGTAAGGCAGCTGATGGCCACTGCTACCAGGAGGGCAGGTGACGCCAGGATGAAGAAGAGCATTTGTCTACACGAATGGGCAATGGAGACATGGAAAGGAAAGCTTCCCTTGGGGCACGTCTCTGCTGTCACCACTACCTGCACCCTGAGTGCTCATCTCCTCCCTCAGCCAATGTCCCATCGCAGAAAACACTAACTGCATTCTCCTCCTATGATAAGCCAACGAACAGAGAGGCTGGACTCAGGGCAAGGGACTTCCCTGCAGCCCCTGAGAGTCCCCTGTAAGAATAATGCTCACAAATCCTGGCAGCTCCTGTGTGCTGAGCAGGGACTAAGTGGGCAGCAGGGTTTTAGCAGATGCTGGCCAGAAAATAACCGTGAGAAAGGAATAAACCAATTAATTGCTGACCCACTGACAGCCAGTCCCTCTCCCCCACTGTCTCCCACACAATAAAACCTGTTTCCAAGGCTCAAGCAGATTTAGAGTGACTGCAAAGAACCTGGAGGAGGAAAAAAGCCCTTTCCCACTCCAGCTAATAATATTTCCAGATAATCTGTTCAAGGCAGCACCTTTTGCAAAGTGGGAAAGCTTTTAAGAGCCGTTAACACCTTCCTTCAGACTTCCTCATCCTCCCCCAGACAAGCTGTGATTAATTACCCAATCCACCTTGATCCCCTTGGGAAACCATGCTGGCTCTGGGTGTTTCAGGCAGATCTGCCAGGCACACAGAGTCCCTCTCTGGCTAAGCAGGGGATGAACGGCTTCCAACCACATGCTTACATTGGCAGGATGGTGGATGGCAGGACGAAAGGTTAACAGAGATCTAGGCAGCATTCAAGGCTTCTTTTTTTGCCTGGTTTCCGCAGGGCTCTCCTCATCATCTTCTTACACCTGGAATAATGCGTAGGACATTTTCAATAAAGGCTAAACAACTTCAGAGCTATCATCTCATATGCTTTCTGAAAAGGTGCCTAAGAGTGAATGAAGAGGAAGAGAATGTCTGCCAGATGGTATAAGAGGACTTGGGAGTCATCTCTCCCAGGAGCTTCCCAGCCCCGGGTGTTGGTTAGCATCACACCTACACACTGTACTGTGGGCTGGGCTCAATTTTAATCTGCTTTTTATTTTTAGCTGTGCTTTCAAGAAAGGGGAAAAAAACACCCCTGAATCTCTGCAGCTTCCTCAGGCCTTTGAGGAACAGAGAGCTGAGGAGCAAACAGGGCATTAATGACATCCCAAGACAACTACTTGCGGTCACCCAAAATCCCACGTCATGCAGGAACAGAGGTGTTAGCTCTGGTCATCCTGACCAGGCTCCAGTTATTAGCAATTATTCTCTGCTGAGCCAAGAGCTGCAAGAATCATAGAATCATAGAAAGAACGTCTGCTGGAGACACTATTCTTCTCCCTCTCCTCCCACTAGGACTGCTGAGCAGTTTTCCCAAGTGTCAGAGAACAGTGTTGTACATGTGTCAAATACAAATGCCCTGAAAGCCCTTTTCCAGTTTTGTCCCATGCTTTCTGTTTAAGGGCCACCAACCCCAGTGTCTTCTTTGCCTTGCCTGTATCCCTGTTCCAGCATATGTCCCTGTCCATGTGCCTGCATGCTCTTTCAACCC
Source organism: Gallus gallus (assembly GCF_016699485.2). Classification (NCBI taxonomy): domain Eukaryota; kingdom Metazoa; phylum Chordata; class Aves; order Galliformes; family Phasianidae; genus Gallus; species Gallus gallus. The sequence goes on along the minus strand of NC_052543.1, from coordinate 603,968 downwards.
TGGATGCATGAAAATTAGAGAGAACAAGGTGCCCAGTGCTACTATCATGTATGCCTTTCAGTCCAAGGCCCATGAACCATTCACATCTGGAACTGGTCTGATCAAGTAGTGGTTGGTAACAAGTGGTAACTTGTTACCTGTTTATTTTGCTTTTGCCCCTTTGTCGCCGGGATGCTCAGGCCAGAGCCACCCTAGCTTTAGCAGAATGCATGCATCATGCTGGATCCTGCTGGCTGGCAGCATCTACAACACTCCATCTCTACCCAGAAAGGTACCAAGCACGCCTCAGCCCTTGAGTAGAGATCCCAGCTACTAACAGAAATCACAGAATCATAGCATGGTTTGAGTTGGAGGGGACCAGATCATTTGTTCAAATCCCAGTGCCATAGACAGGAACAGCTCCTGCTAGCTCAGGTTGCCCATCCAGCCTGGCCTTGAACTTATCCAGGGATAGGGCATCCATGGCTCCTGTAGGCAAATAACTGATCATGAGACTGATATAAATGAAAGGTGAGATTGTGCCTCTGGGCAGACTAAAGCCATGGAGAGTACTTCAGTAATTCACCACTCGGGAAGTAAAGTATATTACAGGGAAAGAGGTCTTTTCACAGTGGCATTAACTTCTGTACAACCAGAGTGGATTGGAAAATGGGACTTCTGCTCAATAGGGAATCCTGTCATTTCCAGATGTGTCTGGAAATCAGCCCCCCAGCCCTTCCCACCCCAAAAAATATCTGTAAACATAAAGTACTTTGTTTCTGTAGTACCTTGTGCAAGAAGATGAAACTCAAACAAAAACACAAAACGCTGAAACAAACTGCAAAACCTAGAGCAACATGCTGGCAAAAGATTTAGTCAAATCATTGCCTTCTGCAAAATGTTTCTATTTTGGCAAAGCCACACTTTTGGGGGGTGCAAGCTGTTCTGCTGGAGGCTTTTGAACCTGCAGCAAGTTGTAGTGGAGGCTGAGGTCAGACGCTGTGTGGGAGGCAATGTTTAAAATGCTGCAGTTTGAGTTCTCATTTGAAACTCTTACAAGGGCAGTGGGAGGGCTGCTGGGAGCAGGAAGTGCTGTGTGGCACTCTGCTGTCCTGGAGCATCTCCGTCGGGGACTGGGCAGAGTGAGCCAGCCAGGAGGCAAGTTATTTGGGGAAGCCCTACTGGTTTTCCTCTTGAAGTGAGAATACCGTCTGGGCAATGATTTCAAATCTATCTCATTAATTAAACATACGCTCAGTCATACGGCAGACACACTCGTATTAGCAGTGTATCTACGTGCAGCACAGGAGGTTGCTGAGGATGCTGTGCAAAAAACGCACAAGTGACACGAGTCTACAGCTCACATGGCACAGGGCCAGGTTACATGCCTGTGAAATCTCCTCTGGGACAGCAGAAGGGAGAAAGTTCCTCAGCCTCCCTTGAAGGTCACATGGGCTTCTGTGCATCTGCAGACACAGATGCAACAACATCCTCTTGCACAACCAAGCCTCCGTTCCTTCCCTCACTGTTGAAACTACTGCAGAAATCCCTTTGGGAAACTCCTCTGAGATGTGTCAGCTGACGGGGCAGCAATCCCGGCTATGGACAGGGGAGCTCCATCCAAGCAGAGTGAGGGGACACCTATGGAATAAGCCTCTGCCATGGTTTGACATTAGGAGCCAGCGATATGTCGTGTGACATGCTCAGAACCTACCACAGATGACTCAACAGCCAGCAGTAACAGGATGGCAGATGGTATCATCCTCCCTGTACCAGGCAGTATGATTTGCTATGATTCATAATTTCCAGCTTTGTTCGGATTCACAAAGGAACCTACCAGAATCCCTCAGTTTTGCAACAGGAGCTCTCACGTGTTTAGATAACGCACACGGTGTTGGTTTGAAGACCTCAGATCTGGGTTCACTTGTATTGCCACTCTCGTGCAGACTCCCCTCTGGAGAGACAGGAGCTGTGGGAGGGGCAGGCTTGGCTCGTGGCAGGAGAGATGAGACCCACGCTAGGGGAACGCTGGCTGGGCACCGGCCTCTCCCCCAACCCCAGCTTGAGCTGCGAGGTTCATCAGTGGGGTTTCTTTTTTATTATGCATTTTTATTGTTTTTATCATTTGGGTCTCATTCAATTACAGAGAACGTGGTTTTCAAAATGGACGCAATTAAAACCTTGGATCATCGGTATCAGTTTTAGTGGCTGCATTAAATTGGATCAGCTCCTGTGTCACCACATGCTGTGGAGCAGCTGCTTCCACTCCTCTCCTTTCTTTGTATTGCTCTTGTTGTAACCTGCTGCTCTCACGTTGTGTTCCTCCAGAGGCACTTGCTCTGGCCACTTTGCAAGAGAAGGAACAGGGCTAGCTAAACCCTGCAGCAGATCCCATCTGGTTTTTAACTTAGATAAGAGAAACAGCGGTCCATGATGTGGCTGGATCTCAGGGGAGCTTCACAGCCACTCTGGATGCTGCTGGCAAGCAGTAACTACCAGTTTGATCCTAAACGGCAGCACTGAATCTCCACAAGGAAGAGGAGACAACTCTGGGCTCAGGAGCAGCAGCCACATCTCACAGAGCTACACACACCTCAGCCTGCATCCTATACTGACCCAAAGAGAAGCACCAGCAAAGCTGGGGAGATGGCAGCTCTGTCTCCATCCATCCCAATGTCATTACTATTTTCTCTTTTAAGACGCACCACTATTGCCAAGTCCATGGGTATGAAATCTCATTAAATATTTCATTTCGATCAATTGCTTTCGGTAAATGCTTGTTGAGGAATTCACGGCGAAATCTTCTCTCAGACACAGAGATTTCAATTATGAAAGATGGCTAAAAATAAAAGGAAATTATACTGTTCAGACATCTCTGGAGGTGGAGACGGGAGGGGGAGCTGTCAAGGAGAGCCAGGGAAGAGATTCTGTTAGATATCCTGAAAGGCTACTTATTTCTACAGAAACAAAATGTCAAGAGGAAGCCTGACTTGAGTATCTGGAGTCTGCTGCTCACCTTCTGTATTCATAGTTTGGCCTCAAGTATGTGGAATCTGAACACCAGAATTAAGTCATGGCAATCTTTCTCTCACTGCAGGTGGTTGGACCACCCTCCTGAATCTTTCCGTTTCACATATATATATATATATTTTTAACACATATTTTACTTCTTTTTTTAAATGAAAAATCCCAGCCTGTGACACTGCAGTGATGTAGTGTTGGTTTTTTGTTTGTTTGTTTGTTTGTTTGTTTGTTTGTTTGTGGGAGAGGCTCAGACTGAGGACGACCTAGGGCTTGTTGCATCCTTAGTAAGTCTACAGGATATCCTGATGTTGGTATTACGTTTACATTTTCCAGCTAAAATGACCTGGCTGAAAGCAGAGCTTGGACCTTCAATCCTTTACAGACTGAGAGTTCTTTCTGTGACTGGCAGGCCTAGCAGGCCACTCAGCATCTGCTATGGAGGCAGAGGGTCATGGATGAGAAGCCACAAATCTGCTAGGTTTCAGGAACCATCTCCACGCACACCTGTAGTCCTGAACAACATTCCCAAGCTTACACTTCTTTTAATGAGAGCAATGTGTTCTGCATCACCAGGGTTCCCCTCCGGGCTGAGAGCGCACTCACATCACCCCAGGATAATGCAGTGAGGTGGGATTGCTTCTGAAGCTTCCCATCAAGATGAGTATCCAATAAGCCCAACCTTAATTTCTAGATGACATAAGCTAGGTAAGATGAATTCCTCTGTTCTTCAGCAAATCTGTGTCTTACTGGCTATTTAACAGAGTCTGCCCATCATTTCCCCCTACTCAAAGCCAATTTCCAGATCAGGAGATTTTCTTAAACATGCTCAGTTCACTGAGATCACGACAGGGGTTTGGATGACCACTTCCCAGACTCCATTAGGCCAGTCAGTTGCAAACATGAAACTAAACCTCACTTCTGGTGGAGTCCAAACTTTCCTCTAAAAGAACCCTGTAGATTTGCCTCTGGTCACCTCATCCCATTTCCAGAGGTTAACAAGTTCTCTTCACATGTCCTTGTGTTTTTTTTTATCTTATTTATCCCTTACCTTTTTTTTTTTTTTTTTTTATCTTTTTTATCCCTTACCCTGTGGAGTCTCCTTGCTGAGGATGATGTCAGGTTTGATACAAAGAGTGCTCACATCACAACCTGTTCAGCTTCTCAAAAGACAAAAGCTTACAGTGTTTTTTTGTTGTTCGGATGCTTTATTTAGCAGGCACATCTGCTGAGAACAGTGAAACTCAACCCCTGCCTGAGAATACAGCCAGACCCACATGAATGAACATGGCCCTGGGCAGAGGTGTCCTTTTTAGGCAGGTCCTCTGTGGACAGTGTGCCCTGCCCAAGCCACAAAGAACATCAGCATATTGAGAGGCCCCTGATATAAAGCAGCAGGCATGTGTCCATTTGCCTAATGAAAGCTGAGATCAGCTCAAGCCCAGATGTAGTTTGGCTTCAGAGAATGTTCTGTGTCCTTAAATGAGATATTGCTTTCAGCACACGCCAGCTTCCTGCAAGGAAGTGCTACGCAAATGCCAATTTGCCAAACAAAATGTGGACAACCTCACAGAAGATGATGTCTGCAGGAAATTTCAGACGCATGTTCCATCATCCCTTTAATTGAATGATGCATGCTCACTCAGTGCAACAAGCTCCCATCCTTAATACAAATCAATTTTAATACTAAAAATAGAGAGAAAACATCAAATTGGTAGGGGATGCTGGAGTTTAGGAAGTTAAATGTTTGATTCCTATTTAGTGTAACTGCAGAAGTGCCTTCAGCACAGCATACTTCCAGTAAAACCACCACCAAGCACAGACAGGACCCAGGAAGTCTCTGGTACAACCTCTTGTATCAGCAGAGGTACCAAGCCCTGGGAGTATGCCATCTTACTGCACACATCTAAGCCCTGCAGAGCTGGTGTGGACAGTGTTGCACTTTTCTGGTTGAGTTTATAATGGACAGCAGAGAAAGACTGCAGAGTGGTGCCAAGGCAGGCACTTTCATATTGTGCACGAAGGGGTTTTTGTCAGGACTATTCCTTGCTCTGGAAGTTTGGAGCTCCCTTACTCCATAAGCTGCAATGAAAGTGCAGAATAATGTTGCCTTGGGAGGCAACAGAAAACAGGAACTGTAATGAAGCTGGATAGCAAGGGAGAAATGTTCTGCAGGAGCTGTGATGTAACTGGGCTTGCGATCAACACTAACCCCCAGAGAAGACCTCCTGTGACAAGTGGGTTATTTTCCACCATTCTTCTTTTGCGAGCTTGCCATCTCTTTGTCAGGGCTAAAGAATGCCAGGGCTTCAGACTCACATGCTTCATCTGAAGTCTTTCCTGGCAAGTCAAAAGAAGACTGGCACAAAGAGCAATTAGGAAATAATCGTGCAAAAAGCCACAGGAAATGACACAGAGATCACTTGGGGAGTTCTGCCTGCCCTAACTGGCTTTCCTGGGCTCAACAAGCTGGTAAAGCCGCACTTATTTGATACGCACATGTCCATCTTGCTCCTGGACAACCAACAGCAATATGTGGGGTTTGCCCTGGAGACAAAGGGAGGGGGTGGGGTTGACATCTCAGAGTGTGCTAGATTGGGATTTCCCTTCCAAAGGAACTCAAACTCCTTCACAGCCTTCACCTTGCATCAATCTTGAACAAATACTTTAGATCTCATGGAAGCACTGATGTATAGTGATAATCAGATTCTAAAAATATTGAAGGTAGAAGATAAATCATCCTAGAGATCAGAATTGTATGCATCACATCTAAACGAGCTATGAAAGACCATTTCCCCTGTTTGATGTGCTTTTTCCATTCATTGAACACGGAGCTCATCTTTCTACTCAACTGTTGCCAGCTTCTAGCTAGGAGAACCCATTTAACTTTGAGAACAGAGTGCTGCATCAACAGACAAGCTATCAGAGTGCTCCAGTTTATGTACTTAGCTTGTTTTACCAAGGCAGCAGCTGGGAAGAGCTAATTTCCAGAGAGTTGTGTTGGCCCTCGAAGGACCAATAAGGCCAATGCTTTAGAGCTGGAGCTAGCCAGCAAGGAGCATTGATATACAGCAGAGACTGACTGTTGCTGGAAGGAAAACCCTAAGGAGATGTTGTACACCACCAGCTACACTGAAGCTAGTTGACACAGGAAGATTCCTCGCTCCTTCCGTTTGCTTTCTACTCTTTCTCTCTGCATTCTATTCTATTCTGTTCCTTTTTTCCTTCTCTCAGCAAGACAAGGCAACTATAACATCTTCAGGTCTGTGCAACCTTAGCATCTACTTAGAGATATCTTTCAGTGTACTTCAGCAATGGTGGAGGCCAGCCAGCATCAGAAGACTTGTGGCAAGGGAACAGAGCAAAAATTGCCAGGTTCAAGCAAGCTCTCTGTAGGATTTGCGCTCACACAGTCAGGAAGAAGGCCTGCTGATCTTCCTGGAGCCCAATGGTACTGAGCTCTTGCAGGGAGATACTACAGGTATCTGCTGGGACAGACACAGGAGATCATCTCCAGCAAAGAATACATTGAGAACAAAGAACAAGTTGTCTGGTGGAAATCAAATGGAAGATCGACACACCAGAAGATGACAGCTTGCTCCAAATCTGTCACGTACCTGCGAAGGAACTCCAGCTCCCATAGTGCTGGAAACAGGGAATCTAGAAAGGATTCAGTAAGGCTGCACAATATAGAGTAAGTGGTATGCTTTGGTCAGCACTGAGCTGAGCAGAGCACAGAGGGTTCCTGACTGATGATGGTGCTGTAGGTCATGAACAGTCCTCAAAGAATGTCCTTTAAAGAATACAGCAAGGTGAAATTTGCCATTCATGCTTATTGGAGCTGTTCAGTGAATGAAGAATTTAATTAAGATAATGTTCCTGTGCAGGAAGCTCAGAAATTAAGATTATCATTATTGTAGAGGAAGTAAACATTTCCAATGTATTAATTTTTTTAATGACATTACTGAAGGCAATACACTTATTCTTGAGGCATACACAGCAGTAAGGACACTCAGGAATAGTGGCAAGGAAGTTACAGACAGGCAGGTGGTACAAGGGACATCTTCTGCAGGACACAGAGCTCTGGAGGACACCAGGGCTGGATAACAGGTCCTGAACTGTGTGATGGAAGGGATGGCAGTACCAGGTGCATGGGTTTGACCCGATTATTTGCCTCTGATTATTTCTGTGTCTTTTCACACTGAAAGCCTGCCCCAGATGGAGGCCAGGGAGCCTCCCTCACACCACTGTGCTATGGACATACTGCCAACACCTTTTTGTGCTTGTGGTGGTCTGTCTACATGCTGACCAGCAGAGCTGATCCAGACAATGTGTGTGGGAGGTGTCCTCTGCTGCTTCCATGCCCACTAAATAAAGCACCAATTCAGTGCAAAGCAAAAGGTGCTCCCAAGAATCTCCCCAAAATAAGTCTTGGATGGAGGAAGAGGGAATTTTTATTTTTTGCAAGGAAGAGATATCACATGGAAAGCCAGGAATAGAATCAATTGCAGGGGAAAGAGAGGAGGAGGAGATCACTCACACACTGTTTGCGTTTCTTGTTCCCTTTCCAAAACCTTGTGCATGCCACTGTTTTAATTAATAACTGTCACCTGTCTACAGTTCCCACACAGGAGCACAAGGAGGAGGTATTCCAGGCATGCAGGTAACCAGGGAAATGAAGAGCTTGCTTTAATATTTCAAGTTTCATTATGAGGCTCTCACTCTTACCCAAAAGTTGTTCTCTCCTAAGAGTTATTTGAACTGCTTAACTCATGAGGTTCCTTTGAAGCTGGGCTCAAATAATATTTAAAATGAAAAAACCATATATACATGTGTTATTTGGAAATTAATTAAAATAAACACAATCATTGGTGATAACATTTCCACATAAGGCTGCTTGGTCACTTCTTCCATTAAGCCTGCTTCCCTTTTTGTCTGCAGTTCCTGCTAGTTCCTGCCCTTCTATCCTGCTTTAAAAGGGGATAATTCAGTTTTTACTGATTTTCTTGTTCCTTGCTTTCACTGGGCATCAAGTGATAACTGCCTCAACGTGGCTGTATGCACCAAAGGAGAACAGGCAAGGAAAGAGTCAACAAAGAGATAGGGGTATTCCATACAATCAGTTTTGACGTCTGCTAATGGGGGGATACAGGGCAGCAGAGGCTCCTGTCCCTCATGCAAACACCCAACTCACACTCCATGCTCTGTGATGTGCCTGAGGAGGCAGGATGTGTCCCTGCAGACAGCAGGACACAAGCACTGCCACGAGTCCCAAGAGGCAGCACCACAACCAGACCTTTGCTCATTGCTTCCCATCTGCAGTCAGAGCATTCTCCTTGTACAGGCTGGGAAAACGGGACTTCTCCCTGACCTCCTTATTTTGTGGGCAACGCTTCCTTCTTTGGGTAATAAAAAGAGTAATTAAAACAATCTGCAAGAACTTCAGCGGAAGCGGCAAGTGCGATGTAGGAAGCTGGTGATGGAGGTGCATACAGGCTGTCGCTGGTTGTTGCCTTCTGAGCAGACAGATCTGATGATACTGCTTTCCTTAATTACATAAAAAATTTACGTCAGGAGATCAACAGTGCCATAAAGAATTAATGGGGAAAAGAGAAAAAAGACACTGTTCATCCAGAGCCCAGATGGCTGGCACATGACATGAAAGAGGGAAAATTCTCTGAAACCAAGAAAACAGCAGGCAGGATAGATTGCCCCATAGCGGTTACCAACAAGGAATGACTAACTGGGTGTCAAATTAGGTACGGGCACTGCCATAACTGAGCTGCAGAAACACTCCGTGGGTGTATGAAAGCATGAGTGCTTATGACACAAAAACAAAAATGGAAAGACCCAGGAGAAAGTAAAAGGCTAAGCGAGCCTAAGAGAGAACTTTGCCTTTCAGAAAGTCTTTTGTCTGGATCACTGCACCTTCCCCCCACATCCTGAAATTGCAGTCTTCACTGATCGCATTTGGGCTGAGCCATTGCACAAGGATGGAAACGAGGATGAAAACCTCTATTGGCTTCCAAAGACCAGAGAAACTAAAAAAAAAAAAAAAAAAACAGCACAGGCAAATGCAAAACCATTTTCTCTTTTCAACACCTATGAACATATTTTCCTTTTCACAGTCCATTTAGAAGACAATATTTTCTGAAAAGAACAAATACAATCTCCAGTCAAGCACCCCAAGGCATGGCCATGCTCCCAGAAGCAAATCACCAGCTTCAGAGCATTATGAAGCTTAATGAGGGTGACATGTACTGCCATGTACTGAACACACCTCTGGTTACAACAATGAGGCAACAGCCCTCTTGAAACTGTGCTACAGCTTCAGTCTGCCCAATCCCATTGTGTTAACTAACACAAGGATGACAGCCCATCACCCTGTGCCTATTGTGCTGGTGAGCATTGGAGAAATCCTCCCAAAATATGATGCTTGACTGTCTTTTTTTGTTGTTGTTTTTGGTGTTTTTTTGTTTTTTTTTTTGCATGGCCACACCAATCTCCAGAACATCCTGATCTCTGCCTTGTAGATTTCTTTTCTGAACAGCCTCCAGTATTTGCTCTGGTAACCAGAGGAGTCTGTGAACACATTTTATGGTGTGTCCTTGCAAGATTTTGAGGGCAATTTATGTGTAAACACAAAGTAAACGTGGTTCTGTGTTAAAAATATAACTGAAGGGTGCTTCACTTTGAGGGGACATTTTCTGAGCAAACTATGCTACACCATTACTACTCCTACAGCCATGCAGAACAGTGGCTTCTCAAATGAATGGAATCTGTTTTGCATTCAGATTAAAGCAAGAGAAAATTGATAATAAAGTGGAATAGAAAATATTTATGAAACCCATTGGCATGAGGTATATGTCTCTCAGGCAATGGAAAATGAGAAGGAAATCGAGAAACTTCAGAAACCAGTGTGTGAAAGGAGACAGATTATAATGAATTTCTAATGCTTTATACTTCTTTTCTTTTTTAATGTGAGTTTGGTGCTCATAGAAGACAGTAAAGTTGATAAGCTTGAGGGAGATGATGAATGTATGAGGGCTGCTCTGAAAGTAATGCCTACTATTTTATTATGTTGGGCCACAGTGTCAGAGATAGATGGTGGTGGTATGGCAGTAGAGGTCAGACCTTCCAGACAGTGTTCTGTTACATTTTGTTGCTGTGCAATGGATGGCAGCAGAAGGGCAGTCAGAGAAAATGGTGTCTGACATGGAAGTGAGTATGGAGCAAAGGTGTAGAATTGAACTCCGTGCAGAAAAAATGGCATCCATTGACATTCACTGTCAGTGAACACAGTGAGGCAGCATGTTATGTGTTTCAGCAGTGGTGACAGGGACATGAAAGACAAGTCACATCAAGCCATGCAGGTTTCTGCAAGCATGGCATGCAGGCTCTTGTTCACTCTGAGCAAAAATGCCTACCTAATGGTGGTGACTATGTTGAAAAACAGTGGTCTTTTTTTTTTTTTTTTTTTTGCTGAGAATCAAATAGTATTTTTGTGTTCTTAATATCTGTCGTAGTTTCCATGGAAATAAGTAGGAGGCATTACTTTCAGAGCAATCTAAGTAGCAATGCATTTTCTAAAAAGACCTGATAATCTCACAATCTTAAAGCACTTTTCAAACTTGGGGTGGTCCTAGGGCAAGAACAGGAAGAAAACTCAAATAGCAAACCCACAGTAGGGTCAGGAACACCACGGCCTTATATCTCATAAGTCTCTTAATGCAAAAACCTGTATACACAGTGCTTTAATTTCTAACTCCCAGTACTTGCCAAGAATCTGCAAGCAGAGTGGATAACATGGCATAAATCTACGAAGAAACCAAGCAAGAATGCACTTGTTTCCCCCTCTACATGGAGTAAGTTTTGAATACAAGAGGCTACATGACATTTCCAATAATTTACCATAGGAAAAAAAGCCAAAAAACCCACAAAATCCACTAGAGAACAGGTATCTAAAAGCACTAAAGAGCAGAGAGAAAGTAACAGAGAGTCTGAAATGCAAAAGGAAATTTAATAGAATATTAATACAGTGTTTAATAAAGACTTGATGGGCAGAGACGTAACCCAGAGGTTCTACACCTAGCTTATTACTCACTTTATTAATTAGCATTGCTTCCTTTATTTGAGAGTAATTTATTGTGGTTCAACACCAGCTCTTTCTTGATCAAATATAAATAAGTGGAAATGAGCCTTATTTAAAATGTAATAGACGTCCACCCACCGTTTTTCACTGGGGTGGCTGATGTAACCTCACCTCCATTTATGTCAGTGGAGCTACGTGTGTTGGCAACCTTTTCAAACCCGAGTTAATATTCCAGCACAAAGTACTTTCAAAGGAGAGCAGTATTCCTTCCAATTTCCAGAAGTACTCAAAACTGTATCAGATTTGGCTTTTAAAGCCTCAACTCTCTGACTGAATTCATGCATACCAAGGCACATGCACTAATTGACTTAGGTAAGCTTCCTCCACAAGCCTCAATGTGTTTTATGAAATCACACACCCTTTTCATTTATGGCCTTTCACCCAGCAGGCTGGGTGTGCACTGTTGTTCCTCTGTCCTTAACTGGGCAGTGTTACACAGAATCCAGTGTTCCCTGCATCACATGCCTGAAAAATCAGAATTAACCACATTTTCCTGCGTCTCTGCAACTCCAAGGTAGTTCTGTCATATTCTTGATGCTCCCATGTTTTGTCTCTTAAGAGGTAAAGGGCACAGAACCAGGAACCAGCATCCAGGATATGCCACCCAACAACCCAACCACGTCCACAAGAAGCTGCTGTCTCTCTGTGCCAGTGTTGCATGTGCTAATAAGCAGTTGTGCTAATAAGCAGCCCAGCCCAGCTACTGCCATCTCTTCCTCCCACTACAATGTCACACTGCTACTGAGGGGCACCACTAGACTGCATTTCCATCTGCTCTGCTTTCCCTTGACCATTACACCACCAAAAGGACAAGGAGCTGCACCGTGGCCAAGGTTCCTGCTCACCTCCTGCTGAGCCTTCAGACCTTGTGCCTATTGGTGTGTGCTATATCAGGAAGAAGGGCTGAGGGCACTGATGTGACTGGAGCACTGGCAACACAAAGAGGCTGCTTCGTTCACTGCCCAGGGGTGCCCAGCTATTTCACCTCAACTTGATTCCTTTCCCAACCATGCTTTCTCTGTAAGCTAAAGCCGGCTAAAAAGGAAAGATGATCTTTATAACCCCCACCTTTTATGCATATGTCAAAACCCGCTCTTCTAGATGTATCTGCCCCTGCCTCGCCTGGTTTTGTTTTCAGGACGCTTCCCTGGCTGCTCCAGTCCTGTGCCCTACAGCAGATCCCTGAAACATGTCCAGCACAAGTGCAGGGCTGCAGCTGGAGTCCTATCTATTTGGGATGAGATCCAATTACAGGAAGCAGCAGTCTGCCCTGCAGCGATCATTTCCACCTTTGTTAGTTTTTGGCTTCAGCATCTATTTTGATAGGTGCCAAGATCTGAAGGCTGTTAGTACGGAAATGGAAGAGGCGAATAGCTGTGCTTTAACCCTTGCTTGGCAGTAACTGTGGCCCACAGTGCAGTTTCCCTGCACCAGTGTTAATATATCTCTATAACTGAATACATGAGTATATATTTATATAATAATAATATATATAATGATATATAATAATAATGATGATATGTAATAAGAAGAACTAAAGAGCAAGTACTTTGTGCATGAAAAAAAAGCCATCACTGAACTATTTTGCAGTACTAGTCTGAGAACAGGACAACCAGCCACCCCCCAGGACTCTTCTGCTGAGACACCCACAAGTCAGGCATGGTTGCAAGGAAAGAGCCCCCTAAGCCTGGCTGCTTTTATGCAATTCCATTTTGTGCTCTCTCATTTCTGAACAGAGGGAGCCTAAGAACAGAGCATTGTGCCCATGCTCAGCAAACACAAATAGGCTTTTGAGTTCCCTTCAGGTTTCCCAGAGGAACATAAAGAAGTTTAGCCATTAACCAAATATGGTCCTAAGGGACAAAGCAATGGAGCCCAGAGGGTTGAAGCTGGGCTTTGCTTTTCTGCTGGCACTGCAGCAAAAAACATCTTACCCCTGCTTTAGTGGGAGTAGAGATGCAAAACGTGTTTTCAACTTCAGTGCAAAAACCCTCCTTCTTCAAAATGAGTGGTTCTAGTCATGGAGGGGAAGGGAGACTGTCATTCTCCTGACTGAAGTTTGAGCTGAAAAAAGGAAACAAACTTCTGAGGATTTAAAACCCAAACAGTATTTAAAGCTCCTGCCCTTCTCAGGAAGGGTGAATTCCTCCCTGCACTCACAGACCAGGGTCACTGCTCTTCTGCCAACACATCTCTGCTCCATAAAATCCCGAAGAGAAAATATGCCAACTTTCTCGATGTAAGTAATCGTGTAGCAAAATGGTCTTTCTGTTGTTCCTAGCTGATATGGTTTACTTCATCCAAGTAACACTGAAACAAAAAAAGAAATCAAGGATCTCAAAGAGAAAGAGGAAAATCAGAGAAGCTGGAGTAAAAAAAAAGCAGAAGGTAACTTTGCTTGGTGTGAGAAATGCAGAAGATTACATCCATATTAACTAATGGTGCAAAATAAACGTAAAATAGGTCAATCATAATAAATGCCTTCATGGCATCCTCCTATGAGCACTGACTTCCACAATGCAAAGAAAAAGTACAGAAAAATGCCTCAAAATGGCCAAAGAGGTTGTTAATCTGTGTATCACACTGGACACTGAGCACGACACTGAAAACATGACAGGAAACCATTGTTTGGCAACAACAAATCTGGGAAACAACCAAGTTACCATCCAGCTACTGCCCAAGCTAACGTGCATATGGCAGCCACCCTGTCCTGCAGAGGTGACCCTGCAAACACAGAGTGAGGACAGAGGACATCTTTCTGCTTATGGCCTGGTGCAGAATATGCACTTCAATAGTGAAGACTTCCACTGGGGCAGAAAATGGAGTAAAGCATCTGTCAGTGCTGGGAAGCTCTGCATCCCCACTGCTTCCAGAGGCAGAGCAGCATGCAGGTGCCTGCAGACCCAAGGCTGGCTGCTGCTGGCTGGGGTACATGAAAACATCAGCAGCACAAGAAAAAAGCCCATCATGGCCTTGTTGGCTAGGAAAACTTCAGAGAAGCCACCTGCGTGACACAGCATGTGTCCATGTCACCTGTCAGATTGCAATACCAGATCTGCTCAAACAATTGTAAAGAAACACTGCAAACAAGAACAGAGCTTAGTCACTTGTTCAAGTCTTATCCCCATTTGTTTTTACAGATGTGCAGTTCATGGAAGTGAGATTATTAGCTCATCAAAGCATCTGTCAAGGGGAAAGACAAACCAGCATTTTGCAAATGCATCCAAGTGACAAGACCTGTCGGATATGGGTTGTAGTGAATCTCTCTGAGGCTTATTTTTGGATCTGTTATACTCAGCCTTACCAGCTTATTAGTTACCTCCAACTCATCACTGGGGAAGGGAAAGATAAATATATAAAATCTTATCAAACATGGCAATCTGAAATTTTTTTTTTTTTTCCCATGAAGGATGTATGTTCTCGTAATTTTCCTTCCCTTCCTTTCCTTTCCCTTCCCTTTCTTCCCATTCCCATTCCCATTCCTTCCCACTTCCATTTCCATTTCCATTATTTCCAATTTCCCTTTCCATTTCCATTTTCATTATTTTAATTTCCATTCCTTTGTTTCCTAATAAGAGCTGTGCAGCTTGGCCTTCACTTCTGGAAGATTTAAATGACTAGCTAAACCATTTGAATGGACTACATTCTTTTGTTTTCAGATTCTCAAATCAGGACACCTTAAAATGAGTGCTTTTCAGGCATCCAGCAGTCACTGGTGTTTGCAAATCAGCAAGGCAAAATGCTCACACGCCTCACTGCTTTTTCAGATCAGGTGAGATCAGGCCGGTCAGAATTTTAACAGCTCTCTACCAGGGCTCGAGGGATTCAAGTCAAACACCAGCTCCCATCTCAGACTTCCCATTCCCCTCCAGACAAACCACACCCACCCTCTGGTGCGTGGTGACAGGGATGATGGCAAGGATATATGGCGGCAATCAAGTGCAAAGGGCCGCTTGGTGGCCTTCAAGAGATGAGCAATGGAGCACAAAGGGATTGTTGTAAAAACGACAGGCAAAAGAGCTGGGACTGAAAGGGAGATTACTCATTTGTTCTCAGATCTTTGTTAGTCACACCCCACCTACATGAGAGCAGCACAGAGCCCTCAGCATTACCACATGGTTGGGTTGGTGCCACCCAATTGCCACGAGGCCAGCAGTGACACACCAGCAACAGAAGAACTGTGCGGCCAGGCCCATGGCTCTGTGCACCTCACAGCAGGAGGGAGGGCAGCCCAGACGAGGCGTAGCCAGCGGAAACAAGCCGAAATGACACAGCCTGGGCATGAAGAGGCACGTACAGTGGGCACAGGGAAAAAAAGAAGTTGCCAGGTAAATCAAGTGTTAGCTGCCAGTTCTGACTGGCTTGTGGCAGCTCCTGGAGAAGCAGAGCCGGCTTTCGGCCTCCAGCAGCCACAGCTGCGAGGCTCCTGTGTGGGGAGTGGCTGTGAGCCCCTCACTGACCTGCGTGGCTGCTGCTTGACTCCCATCCCCTCACTGCAGGAGGTGGTTCTCTCCTTGCTTTTGTTAAATTGCCCATTTTCATCTCTTTCTCAGGAAGTAACAAGAGTTTGATTCCCAGAACATCTTCTAAGAGAAGGGCTGATTTTTACCATTTCCCCAGAGCACATTAGGGCTAGGAGCTAATCAGGACTAATCCTTAGTCTTGTTCACAGGACTAATCATTAATCTTGTTGCCCAATTTTCTGCTGAAGACACACTAACTACTCATATTCAGGAGGTGCAGATTGTCTAGGAGTCTCCTTTTCCCCTTGACACACTCATGTCATAGGAAAAGGAAACAGCTGCCACACACTTCAGGCCGCCACAGCTTCCTCTTGGTTCATCCCTTGACCAGATGCAAGAGAGCATGTCTCTCACTGAAGCAGAGATAGATGCCTCCTGGCCTCCATGGCCTTCAAAAATGCCCACAGATCTCACCATGCTCTGCTACTTCCTTAATGCACTCAACCTTGCCACCGTCCTCCACAGAACACTCCACCAAGGTGCAGGCTGAGGTGTAGCACTGCTCTTCCCATGCCCCACATTATCTTCTAAAGAAAATAAGACAACTTTGAGGTTTATCATCTTTCATCAGTGTGATTAACAAAGCTTTCCACCCTCGGCTTATTTGTCAGTGCTCCTTTTACCAGTTTCCTGTTGAGCGCTGGATCTTCTTTGTGTGACATGGATGATGGGAGGGGGCCTTCACGTAGGCAATTGGATAGCTGTTGTGGCTAAAGTGGCTCTGCTTCTTTCATCCCTTTCTCTCAGTATCTTTTTCCATTCCTAAGAGAGTGTCTGAAATGTCCAACTTGGAATCATACAAACATAGAACCATCAAGGTTGGAAAAGACCTCCAAAATCATGCAGTCCAACTGTTCACCTACCACCAATATTCCCCACTAAACCATGTGCCTTAGTACAACAACAAAATGTTTCTTGAACACTCCCAGGGACAGCAACTCAATCACCACTCTGGGCAGCCCATTCCAGCACTGACTACTTTTCCAGAGAATAATTTTTTCCTAATATCTAACCGGAAACTCCACTGGTGCAACTTCAGGCCATTCCCTCTAGTTGTGTCACTAATGTGCTGTGTGTTGAATCCCTTTTTCCTGTTGGCAGGCAGACTGGGATCAGCAGCTTACTCCTAGAAGAAAGCCTCCCTTGCCCAGCAGGTCTCCCAGCCGCCTGCTTCCTGGGATCTCTTGAATCTAGTGAATTTTTGTCAGGACCTGCAGTGGGAGATGATTCAGTGCAAGGAGCAGACCTAAGAGCTATGGGGTGGCTTTGGCAGGTCCCTCCTGACTGACTTCACTAGGTAGGACGCAGAGCACTCTCTGTGGGTGAGTGGAAAGGGCATGCTGTCAGTCATCTTGAGTAACAAAAGCCAGCAGGGCAGATCCTCTCATCCTTTTCCATCTACTTTGTGCCATTTGAACAGTGCCAGCCCTGGGATTAAATAGACAGCTACCACTTCCTTAAGTATGCAGGTATTCACTGCTTGTGAAAAGCTGCATGGCCAAGTCCTTTAAAAAAAAAAAAAAGAGAGAGAGAGAGAGAGAGAAAGAAAAGGAAGATATTTGCCAGCTTCTAAACAGTACGACCCTCCCATGTGTCGTGCTGTCTTTAAGATTGGATTACCTGTGTCTCCCACTTGAAGCACAGCTCACATCCCAAATAGATTGCTTCATTATGCTTCAGTGTCTCCTTGCAAGACTTGAGACAAGATGTCAACACTTTTCCTCTCCAGTGGGAGCCACTTCCCTAACGACACAGCTCAATGGACATCAGGAGCCTGGTACCAGGAAGCCACAGGGGCAAGCAGGGGCAGAGAAGATGCCTAGAGGCATTGGTGGCAGCAGTTAGCTGCCCTGAAAACTGTGACCATGATGACTTAACTGGTAGACAGGACAAATGCCATTTTTTTGTCTTTAAACATCCATGATTGATACTGTGAGTTACCTAATAACTAGGTGAAAAGCCAGAAAAATCTTGTGCCCAGCAGTTTACTGGACTTCTAAGACAAGCAAGCCAATATTGCATTTTCACTGTTTTTATGTTCATTTCCCTTTTCATCCCATCCACAAAAATAAATGGAAACGCTACAGCAATTGCTGAGTGTCACAGTCCTCTGTAGAAAGCATCACATTGGGTCTGCAGTGGCACAAAACAAGAGAATTAGATTATAATATTTTTCATGAAGTTGGGATAGCTGGCGCCTAAGGGCACATACCAAGTCACTTAACTTCTATCCTGACATAATAGCTTTCAGCTTTCCAATATAACTTTTCCTGGGTTTCCTCCAAAAAACTAATATGACTAAGGGTGCTTGGAACAATCTCATTCTGTAGAATTTCCTTAAGTTGCCACTGGACAGCAGATGTGTGACTGCAGGGCTGATGCATTTGAGGATTTATACTTTAACTAGGTGGTCTTGCCAGTGATTGCTCGCAGAGCTTCCCTTGCTGGAAGTCTGCACAGTCAGGCAGATTCCAAAGGCAGCAGCGGTACCTCTATGCGTGACCAGCCACACTATTAGCAATGCACCCATGCCACCCCTCTACAGCACAGAATTTGTAGTCAATACTTCATATGCCTGAGAGTGGAAATGGATTGAGCAGCCAAGCGCTAACAGGCATGAATTCACTAGAGGATCCCAAGCAAATGTGGCACTTAGCTGCTAACAAAAGTCATTGAGAACTGGGCAACTCACTCCCGTAAATCAAGTTAGAAACTGCTACCCAGCCATTCCCACCATAATCAAACAAACCCAGAAGGTAACTGCTCAAATTATCACTGTGATTCAGGGGTTGAAAATTAATCTTTTACACATGGATTTTGTACCAGTTGTTTAGAAGCAAAGTAATACTTGAAGTGGCCAAATCCCAAATGCGGATGCCTCTGCTTTTCATATGTCACTCTTAGTGACTTCTCAAATAGTTATTATCTGCATGAAGATTATTCTGAGTGGTTTATTGGGCAATTATAACTTGTCAGCAGTTAGCATAAAATGACTAGGATCTAAAGACATGACTTAAAAGCCCATCATAAAGGGCTTTTGAAACACAGCTCTGATGCTGCTACTTAAATGCAGTACTTAAAGAATGATTCATAAACAGCTACAGGAAATGCAGTTATATTGTATAAAGGTGCAAGAATGACTGATGGTCTGTTTTACAACCCTAAAATGTTTTTTGCTCTTGAAAAGATAGTCTATCTTCGTATTTCAGAATTTCAAAGTAATTCATCTTTGGAAAAGCAAATCCCCTTGCAGTATGCACCTGGCTTTTCATTTGAGCTCTCCAGAAGGTCCTAGGGAGGCACCAACAAAGACAGCTCAGCTGGTTGCCTATGTACTTCAGACATATTCTGTACATCTCCTTTGGAAACCAAGTGAAAAGAAGAGGAAGAATTGCACTTTTCTCAAGGGATGAGTGTAAGAGTGGAAAAGGTGCTACCCCTTGAAGTAGGGCTTGTGTATACAGTCCTTTAGTCATAGAATCATAGAATCACAGAATGGTTTGGGTTGGAAGGGACCTTTAAGGTCATGTACTTCCAACCCCCTCCTATAGACAGGGATGCCTCCCTCTAGACCAGGTTGCCCACAGCCCCATCCTCCCTGAAGCTTGAGTGCTTCCAGGGAGAGGGCACCCACAACCTTGTTGGCCAACGTGTGCCAGTGTCTCACCACGCTAACAGTAAAGAATTTCTTCCTAATATCTAGTCTAAACCTAACCTCTTCCATTTCCCCTCATTCTGTTGCTACCTACCCCTATAAAAAATCCCTCTCCAGCTTTTTTGTAGGCTCCCTTCAGGTACTAGAAGACTGCTGTAAGTCACATTCTCTCCATTCTGATTTTGACAGCCATTAGGTTTATTTGTCGTCTGTCAAATCGGACAAATAGGGAGAAGATGTGAGAGCTCCCGGGGCATTTTCTTTGTGCCATCACGTGACCTCCTCCATAGCAGATCCTGAAGTTTGGATGTCATCCCTTTATATGCTCTTTTATGCAGAGAAGGTGGAGGTCAGCAGTAAGAGAAAACTTGCTCTGTTCTTTGTAAAGACCCAAGATAATTAATCTTGCTACTGTCATGTGAGTAAACATATAAAAACTGATACAACAGCCTAGAAGCAGCCAAGAGACCCAAGGTGTCCTTCACCCTATTTGCCACTGCTGAAATCTACTGGCTAAAGTTCCTCTGTTCCATTTCAATCCAAAACGTCTGCCAAATTGCCAGTGCTTACCTCTTCTTGGTCTATGATGCAGTCCTTCCTTAGTCTTACAAACCCACTTCCTTCTTAGTTGCAGGGGATTAAATTTCTTTCAGAATCAGTGGAAACAGTCTATGCATTTCCAAATAATGGATTGGTATTAGGGTAAATTAATCTCTGATCTCATTCATCATTTATTTCCATTCTCTTGGTAAAGTAGACAACGTACCAGTCTTTTGACAGCACAGATTTCTTGATGTCTTCGAGAAAAAAGCTTTGGCATCTGGTGTAACCACTGCAGCTCCAGCAGTATGGAAGCACAGGGTGTGGAGACACAGCTCTTGAATGCCAGCAATATGTCTGTAATGACCTGTGATGGATTTCACTGAATGGACAACAGTGGAGGACCTGTAAATTTATTTATTTTTCTGTGGCTTCTTATTAGCAGCATTCCTGAGTAACTTGATGCAGGTTCACTAATATTAGGCTGCTCCCCTGCATGACTTTCCTTCCTGCATGTCTCACTGTGAAGTAGTGCAGAAGGGCATTAAATAAGCTATCATTTTGGTTTGTGATAATGAGAAAACTGAAAAAAGCTGTTACATAAATGTGATCATTATCTAGTAAATTAAATAAGATATTCAAAATGTCCACCCAGCAGTGGTCTTGCTTCTCCTACTCGGCATTTCTTTTATCTGGGAGAGAGGAAATGATCACAACCTCCCATGAACCAGACTTCAATGGACACGCTGTCATTAGAATCATCTGGCTTTCCATGCTTGCCACAACAGAAAAAGCACAGTAAATACTGGCCGTTCAAAAACAGAGCAATTCATCTCTGGATATTGCTGGTGTTAATGGCTAGTTAACAGGGTCCAGATTTTTGAGGTTTGTCTTCCTGAGAGCAGTGCTGGGGACACTGTATGTTGCCAGGGTGTGCAGTGAGGATTGCTGTGGTGCATGTCATGCCTGGAAGTCTGCTGCAGATATCAGGGGGGGAAAAAGTATCAGAAAATGGAAAGAGAAAAGCAGCAGAACAGTTCTGTGAAAGATGGAAGAAAGAAAGGAGCAGTCTGAGCTTCGCACATGATTGTTACTGGGGTGGCACTGAATATCGGGCCTTTTCTATCTAAATACCTTAAACTCTAAGGCAAAGAAAATCAATGTACTTCAAAAAAAGTACTGAGGAAGACGGGAGTTTGTACTTTCTCAGTTGGTTTAACATGAAAAATGTTGACAAAAGTAAGATAATTTTCCACTGTTGGTGCATTTCTCTCTGTGGTTCTTTTAATCCCATTTCATCTTCCAGAGAGAATAGCGACATTCCCCACCCAAAACCAATTCCTACTTGTCCCTGATGAAAGGTGATCATTGGAAGTGCTCTCTCCCAGGTCAGTCACTTGGTCCTGGTTCCCTGTTTCTTTCTGGAAGATAGGGTTGTGTCCAGGAGACAACATGAGTGTCCAGAGGCTTCCCTGTAGCAGAGTGGTGGAAATGTCCCCTGGTCCATGCCAGTTCAGTCTGTTCTCTTCACCCACTTAGCAATACAGCATGGCATGGGGGTGACCAGACCAGCAGCATGGGATCTGAGTGGGACCTGGTCCCAGAATGGAGGAACCATCTTGCAACAGGAGCACAGCAGATGTTTCCAGTGGGCTTGTGTCTAACTGTGCTTCAGCCTGCACATGCTTACCTGGTGCACTCAGTGAAGTATAGCAGCTCAAGGTCTTTTGTAGCTCAGACAAAAATCTCAACAGACTATAAACAAGTGACCAGTCTGTGAAATACAGAACAGGTCCATTATATTCCCAGGAGACCAAAAGGAAGTGTGATGTGGCAGGAGGTGGCATGGGGCACACTCCATGAGAGAGCTGTGCTCTGGCAAGACCCAAAGATCATCCTCGAAATGGAATAACAAGACAAGTGAGGAGCATGATGCACTAAACTGGGCTCTGGAGCCATCTGATTTTCCTATCTCAGCGCAAGGGCAGGAGCAGCAAGCTCCAACTGGCCATCAGAGGGCAAACTGCTCCAAGCATTGCTATGTTGTTCAGTGCTGGCATTGCTAACTGCCTGCAACTAGCCTTCTTTCTTCGAAGATAACCAAGGCCAAGCTTCCAAGGAGTTTTAATTGTTTGGAAATTTTGGAAAGGTTTTAACAGGCTCTATTTCAACCAGACAGAAATGTTGAAAAAGGCAGTGAGCAAAGCAGGACACACTGCAAATGTCCTGCAGGCCTTGGGTCAGCACAGGAATTTCTCTTTTCTCCAGTGGCAGAAAAATTATTGCAAAAAGTTACAGTCAAAACAGACTGCTAGTGAATGTCGGGACTGCTAAAAATAGGGACTGTGCTGATCCAGATTTAACTCTTAAAGGAGAAGGCAGTGATTTCTCTTTGGAGAATAGCCATTTTTGCAGCTGGTCAGCTTTCAGCACACCTTCTGGCCGGCCTGAACCTCTGAGGACAATTAAGAGCACTAATTAACAAGGAGCAGATACTGTAGTCCATCAGCACAAGGAGAAAAAGGCTGTCAGACACAGCCTGAAGATCTCTCTATCCCTCTGATTTTGCCCAGCAGCCTCTTCATCTGTCTGCACAAGTCTTTACCCCTTAATTTCACAGGTCTGTTTGCCATGTATAAGCAGTAAGGTGACTTCCTGGCAAACATATTTACCTTCCTTGATTTATTGGTCCGTCCATCTGCAAATATTGCATCCAACTTTTATCTTCTTAGCATAATGTAAGGATAGAGAAAAGATTGTCGTCCTGAAAATCAAGAAATATCCCTGTACATCTCCTTCCTCTGCTGCATATGCAGTGAAATAACAGGAGTTTAGGTCAGTTACAAAATTAGGTCAATACAAAATTAGGTGCAGGAGGTCCTGCACCTGCTCTCTCCAACCAGCCATTATTGATGCCTGAGAGTCCTTGGAGATAAGAAGTAGACTTGCTGTATTTCTCCATTTCTTGAAGTGTCACAGAGCAACTGACTGGCAAAGTTCATTCAAACACCTGTGCTCACGTGGAATGCCATGGAAATATAGCACTTCACAGCCAAAAGGCACAGATTGCAGCTGGGTTAGGACAGGAAGGTTTCCAACATCAGACAATGCTCTTAGCACAGTGCAAAAACCAAGCTACAAGACTACTGAAAGCTGCTACAGAAAGAACTTACGCCCTCCCACCAGACCTGCTTGACAGAGCTTGGGAACAAAACCACCCTGCCCTGTGCTGGGAAGGACCAGCAAGTCCAAGCTGTGATGGGGACCACATGAAGCTGGAGGTGCAATCCTGGCAATGCTTCCTGCAGATATAGCAGCCGTCCCATTGCTCTTAACAGTTCTACTGGAGTAATCAACCCATGAGGATCCAGCAAATGACAGTGAGCACCAGCTTGGCTGGGCAGAGAGGCAGAATGGTGGGAAGGGAAAGCAGCTGGCATTCAGAGCAGGAAAGTGGTCACTGGGCACAAAGGCAGCTGCCCTGTGCTTGAGCCTCTTCAGACTGATCGCAGCTCAAACCTATCCTTAAATCCCCTCAGCAAGGAGCTCAGGGCCCTGTTAATCCCAGGCTTTCACATCTGCACAGCTCTGCTACAACGCATGAGGCAGATGATTACACTGATCTGTATTCACCACCTACACTTTCAAGGCGGTTTTGTTACTTCTGGTCTGCCTGGCCCTTTACTGTGCTATGCAGTAGCAACCTCCTTGTGATGTGAGGAGGCCACAGAGACCACACAAAGCACAGGGTGGAGGTACGGGCTTTGCAGGATGCACCCCTCAGCCCAGAGACCAAACAACCGGATCAATGCCTGGGTGTAAATGTGGCACAATCCAGGTATCAAACCCAGACTGCTTGAGCACTGTGAGGCTCAAGCCCATGCACGTTATTGCTGTTAGAGCTGGTTAAGACAAGGCAGCAAAAGCGCTGTCCTGGCACTGATAACAGTGGGGTTTTGGCATCAAGCCCTGACAAACCATGTACCTTCAGAAGCAATGGTCAGCCCTGTTTTCTGTCCCTGTTTGAGGGAGCAATGGGCTGGATCAGAGCAGACTGTGTGTCTTCTCATTTTACTCCTGTTCCAGCAGGAGGTGGAGGCTGGCGGATCCAGATCCCAGACCACATTATTAAAGAAATAATAGTAATATTTACAAAACAATAGTATATTCATGGAGTAACAGGAAAACATTGCTTTTCTGACTCCAGTTCCAGGTCAAAAAGAGGTATTATCAGCACTCACATGTGAGCTCAGTCGCTTTACTAAGAAGCAACTCTCTAATCCCTGCCTGGACTCTGTCCTGGGTTTTTAATGCCTGATTAACTACCCCCTGCCAGGATGATTGTGCATCTTTGCATGTTTTGGAGCTGTCTGTTTCTATTTATCACTACAAACAAGGAACTTTTTAAACCAACACTCATTTGCATTGGCAATTTCAAGTACCATGTGTGTGTTTGTAGCTGAGTGGTAGCTGGAGCACATTTCAAGGGGCTTTTAGGGTGATGTTCCGTGTTCTCAGGGAGCAAACATGACAAGACACTCTCACGTAAAGATAAGGTATTACTGTAGGTCTTAGTCCTTGTAAGAGACACCACATGTCACTTCCATAAGTCAGCAAATTGCCACCAGTTTCAATGGAAGTTGTTGGAAAACTGGTTCCTTACCCATGGAACATTTGATCCTTTCATAGGAAATAAAAAAATAACATTGGTTTTAGGTTTTGGTGGGTTTTTAAAAATTAATTATTTTTTAAAAAAATTATTTCCAGAATAAAAACTCAAAATTGCTGTATAAAATACAAATTTTACCATGGAAATTTTTACACATCAAATTCAAATATTCCTTCCAAGAAAAATTCAAAACTGGCTGGAAAAATCCCTTCTTTACCAGCTGTAATTACCTGTCCCCTCAGCAGCCCACTCAGAGCAGCTGGATCTTGCCATGTACAGGCACGTGCCCTAACTACATCCTATACCTTGGATCCAGCACCTTCCTCCTCAACAAGCAGAAGCCCTCACACCCCTTGTGAGACCTCCTGGAGCTATTTGCAATCTCTCTTCCCCCACTATAAGTCAGCATCTCATGCCAACAGCGCACACACTGCACCAGATTTTGCAGTACCCTCCTGAATGGAACTCATTGCACTGGTTCTGATCCAGAGCCGCATCTTCTCATCAGTATGCCAGGCTTCTCCATGGGACCAGCATAATTTGCATGTACTAACTCTGGGGAAGAGCTATTCTAGATAGAAACAAGGGCCTTTGCTGGAGAACAGCCAACAAATCTACAGCCCCTCTGGTACAAGGTACTCAGATAGCTTGGATAAAAGGTTTGGAACTGTGAGCAGTACCTAATGCCTTAGATTGGTCATCTCTTCCCCACAGCCTCCTGCAGTATTCCTGTCTTGCAAATACCACATTAAAGCACATAGGTTTTGTTGTGGTTGAGGCATTTCTGCACCGAACAACAGGAATTGCAGATCAAATGCTTTGGGGTGGCAGTGGAAAAGACTCTCCTCTGAAGAGAGGAGCACTAGGGGGTCCCTTCCAGCTGCAGCAGGCCCACTGTTGTGCAGCCACCTACCAGAAAGGGCTCACTCCTGTGCTAAGGCAGTTCTGCCCCAAGCCTTTGGCATTTTTTTCCTTCCTTCCTGTGTTTTTGCATGTGATTGTAATTATTGAGGATGTTCAGAGAGAGAGAGAGACAGCATTTCTGTTCCCAGGAAGCCATCTGCTCCCGCTGTTTATTTCCTTCAGTTGTAACAGTTGTAATGAATTCCAGTGTCACAACCGCACTGGTGGGAATACACAGGGAAACCACCTTGCTGCAGGAAGGAGGCCCAAAGGACCCTGAAGTCCCTGAAGAAGGTGGCCTCATCCCTCATGAGGTGGCCACCAATGAAAGAGAATGTGAGAGCCAGAGAGATCTGATGCCCCATTCCTGGAGGCATTCAAGGCCAGGATGGATGCGGCTCTGGGCAGCCTGGTCTAGTGGTTGGCAACTCTGTGCGTAGCAGGGAAGTTGAAACTTTTCAACCCAGGCCATTCTATGATTCTATGATTCTATGATTCTATGATTCTGTGACTTGTCCCCTCAGGCTGAGCACTGCAAGGACACTGCACACTGGGGTCCCCATAGCCACCTTCCCAACCATAGCCACTGGTAGGGTCAGCCCACAAATTGGGCTGGGCTGAGTGCTGAAGCAACCAGCCAGAGAGAGCCATAGGATTCAGCTGAAAGGAGAATAGCAGCAATGGGATTCCAAAGGCTCAAGAGCTTTGGGGTGGACCTATCCACACTGACCCCTGAGTGTGCCAACAGCAGCCTCCATAGCTAGCTCCTACTGCAGCACCTACCTGAGCAATGGACTCCTGAAGTTATTCTAGGACCCACAAAAAAGGCTAACACCGAAAAAAAAAAAAAAAAACCCTTAAGAAAAATCAACAACCCAACAACAACAAAAATAACAACAACAACAACAAAAATCATCCCAAATCTATCTCCTGTTCTCCTGATCTTGTCTTGTACAACAAGCCCTTTCTTGGTTTCACTGAGCCCCAGACTCAACGCTCTCAGTGCCTCTCCTCCTCATCTCTGTGCCCTGGCCCTGCATCCACTCTCCACTCCTCTAGAGCATCTCTAGGTGATTTCTGCAGCTGTCTAGTCCCCCTCAGACTGGCCCTGCCTTTTCTCCCCTTTCTGCTCACTGCCCTGTAGTCATCTCAGATATTCCTGCCATCAGATGGAGAAAACCAAACTTCCCAAGAGAATCTATCCTAACATGAGTGCACATTCTGTGGAGTAGACTACAGGGTGGACTCAACAGAGGAGGGAATACAATATTCCCCAGGTCTGTCTAAAAGCTTTCAAATTAACCATGCACGCATCTGGTTTCCACCTGTTCTTCATCCTCCTTTCCTGCCCACAGTGTGCCTTGAATATCTGGGAAGGCTTTGCAGGGTTACTGGCCAATAAAGCAGAGCTGCGCTCCCCCTGCTTCCCAGATCAGCACTTGGCTCCCTGATGGCCAGCTCCCAGGCACAGAGGTTTGTCCCTATCCCTTGTGTGCATGGCTGCTCCAGTCTGCTGTAAACTGCAGAAGTGATGCTTTTATTTATGTAAACAGAGGAAAAAACCAACATATGTCATGTCATATCATATCATATCAATCATATCATATCATGCCAACTATATATTTTATATAGCCCTTGTAGGAGACACCAAACCTCATCTGCAGAAGTCAGCAAGTTGCCACTAGTTTCATTGGAAGTGAATATATACCTTTATATATTTATATCTAAAAGTGATACATAGATCTATGAACATGGTGAATTGATTCTATTTGCTGAAAACCACCCAGGAAGAGACATGATGGAGGCTTCCTTGCGGCACGATGCTCGGCTGGGCTGTCAGGGTGGGCCCATGTGATGTTGGAAGTGCAGAAGGTTCCCTTGAGGAAGCACAGCTCTGGGAATGGTTTGCTGTCTGGAACAGTGATTGAAGGGCTGATGCTGCCCAAAAGGAAGAACTCAATTGTGGCCATGCAGGCAGGAAGAGTGAGCACAGAGCACAGGTGTGAAGAGGCAGTAGAAGAGCCAAACACAGCAAATAAGGTAAAAGCACAAAAGCAGATGAACGTCATCAGTTTAACCTGAACTCCAGAGGAAAAACATCAGCTCTGATTGGCTTTGTGTCATTTAGGAGAAGGTAAAACAAAATAATGAATTAGTTTTCTTTGCTCTTTCCCTGAACAGCATTACTAAATTCAATCCAGCTGGTGCCTGAGCACAACAGGGCATGTGCGTGGCTTTCTTCTCATTGTGAGCTTCCTCCTTTCAAGACTATACATCCTCATTTCTCTGCTTTTCGAGAACAAAGACAGCACTGTTTTGTTATCATACAGCTACTTACTCAGAGCTGAGCTGTGCAAGAAACCCTAACATGGTAGAAAAAGTATGAATGAAGGATTTGATCAGAGCAAGGGGAAGAGGGAAAGGGGAATACAGATGAGGTTTGTGTTGCCACTGCAGTTATCACAAACAGTAGGGACACTTGAATTGCATTGGAAAAGGTCACAATAAGGCCCCTCACTGCCAAATTCTTGGCTGATGGAAATTAATACAAATCTAAGTTTAGATGTTGATGGTAACAAGGTGATTCACACTTGCTAAGGAGACAGCTCCTGAACTGGTCTGTTTCCTAATCTCCTTACCATTTATCCGCTGTTCACAAGGATAATACCTGCAGCACAGTCTGCCCTCTTCAGTCGCTTCAGACTCGCTGCCTACAAGTAAACAGGCAGCAAGCAGAGTGCAGCTCCAAGCTCGAGAACAGGATCTGGGGCCTCTGATTTCTACAGGCTGTTTCCCCATTCACTTTGAGCAGTGTGAGCTCCCCAAATCAGGGCTGACCCATTTCTGCCTGTCGTGTTGAGGGCAACCCTTCCACTAGTGCTGTGTGTCAGAGGGGTACAGGTGTAATACTTGTCCCTAGAACAGTGGGTTAAGGATCTGGCGAGCCACACATCATGCCCTTTAATTCAGTGTCAGACAAGGATAAGCCAAGGACCTAAGGCAAGGCGTGATCCCTTACAATTCAAAACTGGGTGGGGGCTGCATTGTCAGAAGTACAGCTCTGGCCTTCAGATGAAGAGCCAAGTCTGAGCTGCCGCCTGGCTCTATTTCTTCCAGACTTGGGGCATTTGCATTTTCTCCCTTCTGAAGCCCAAGAAAAGACTTGAAAGAGCTGAAACTAATGAGGAGCTGAAAAACTGTTATTAGGTATATAAGCAGCTATAAAGTGAGAAGCAATGCAATGAGAAAACAGAAAGAAATCCCTTTCTCCCCAAAATGCCAAGGTTTCAGCAGGGTCCAGGCAGGGTTCTGTGCCGAGGCAGAGGACTGATGGGCAGTGACATTCACACTCAGGTGATGGCTGCTGCCACCTCTGCCCATAGGACACCTTAGCTAGGGTGTCATGCAGCTACTGCCAGGTGCGTGCCCAGAAGTCCTGGATCTACCTGCACAGGCACTGCTCCCTGAGAGCTGGATTGCAGAGTTACTTGGGGCACAGCAGGCGGCCAGGGGGAGGCAGCCTCTGTGCAACTTCAGGCTCCAGGGCTTCGCCCTGCAGACTTCGCTCCGCCTGCTGGATGCACAACGGAAATCAGCAGCAGTACATCAGAAAATTCTGTAGAGCCTCCTCTTCATCATCCAGTGCCATTTTTAGCTGAGCAATGTGCTCTGGCTTCTGTAGGAACAGAGCAGAAGGCTATCTGGTTATTTGGGCAAGACATGCCTTCTTCCATTGCTGCACAGCAAACCTTAGACTCTCATCAGGATACAGAGCTGGTTTGCATACTGTCCGGCCAGGCAGAATTACCCCGTCTGACTTCCCGAACATCCCAGACAACTCATTCTCACACAGTTACCCTGTATTAAGCTTAATTACCCCAGAATTAAGATTAATGGCTTGTGTTGATTAAAGCCTATTTTGAAAAAGAGACTATTACAGCATCTGAGACAAAGAAGCCTCTGCTGGGGGCAGTTTGCCCCAAGGCACACCAGCCCTATTGCCAAAACCACAGGCCCTCCTGAACTTCCTTGGCTTCATGTTGCAGCCCAAGATGCTGGCTCTGTATCTCCTCCCACATGAAGGAGACTGGGTGTAGCTGAGGCTTCTACTCCATGAAAGTGTTCAGGCACAAACATCAAATAGCATCTCACCTCTCTTGGTCTGACTGGATGGGTCTCTCCTCCCTTGACAACAGTTTTCTTTAGTTTTGTGACTCTTTCTGGTGCCTTCTCCTGGTTTCCAAACAACTCCATGAAGAGCCCCGCAGCCTGTGGCTGCCAGTGGTGTGGTCTCTCAGAACACTACAGTCTCTGGCTCTAGCAGGTGCTCCAGGTGGGCATGTCTGCTTTAACTTCAGCAGCACCTTTCCTGCACCTGAAGAATTCTCCTCTGCTTCTGTTACATGAGGACCCAGGGAAAGTGGGAACGGCATTTTCTGTAGCCCCATCATGCTGATGTTAGGTGTGGATGGTTGTGATGTGGTTCATATGCTAACTCCAACATGGTTCCTGAGCCAGATTCATAGAATCATACCATCACTGAGGTTGGAAAAGACCACTAAGATCACCTAGTCCACCTGCCAACCCATCACCACCATGCTGACTAACCATGTCCCACAGTGCCACATCTACCCTTCTCTTGAGCACCTCAAGGTGCGATGTTCTCCATCACATCCCTGGGCAACCACTACTGTGAGGCCTGATAGACAAGTGCAGATACCATGTTCCTGTATTTCATAGGAAAATGGCTTTATTTTCTGACATATTACTAAGCACCACATCTGTTTTACATGACATGTAATCTCCTTAGTGCTTCAAGACCACCATCACCCGCAACACCGCTGTCCCGCAGTTACACCAGTAATACCTCTCTCCCCTGCTGAGATCTGGGATTCCAGGCGTTTATTTTTGCCTTTTGTCCACGAACCACTAAATCAGTGAGTCAAAAAGACCTTACCCAGGTGGTAGCATTGTCCGTGCTAGAGACCACCAGCTTGGGCAACGTGTCCTGGCAACATCGGAGTGGGACTAAGAAAGCATAGCTCGGCCAGAGAGATGCATTTCTAAGCCTCATTTCATCCATGCTCTTTCCATGCTGCCTTGTGCCAAGACTAGAGGGGATAAATAGAAATTGAAATCATTGACTGCTTCTTTTTTCCTGCCACCATCTTTCCTTTCCCTGGCCTGCCCAGGCACAAAACAACTTCCTTCTTGCTGTAGTTTTTGGGTGCTGACACTTGTTTCCTGCTTTAGGCTGAGATGAATGCCAGGCCAGCTAAGGCTACTGCAATGGCACAAGGAACACATTTAAATCTGGCAAGCCAGCAAACATCTTGAAAATGGGAAGAAAGGAGATGGGGTGTCTATCTCTGGGCTTTTATGCAGCTCTGTTGTGGTGCTTCAACCTGCTCAGCAAAGCCTCCACGGTTTCATTCCAGCCTTGAGCTAATTGAACCTGGTCCAGACAATCTCCTTAACCTTATCACATTTTTAATGTCAAAAATAACACTGTTATGTTAGGGATACCTTGTTCCCTTAATGACATGGTTCATAGTCAGCATGTGGACAGCCCAGTGCCTGCAGGTAGGTACCACCACCTCTCCCCTGGACTATTTACACTGAGGCTGGAAGCACTGTGAATGAGTGGAAGCACAGTCTCTCTGCTTTCTTTTCTATTTAACCAACATGGTGATATGGGTATCAAAATCAGGGAGCAAAAACAGCATTCCTGGATGCTGGTAGAACTCCAGGCCACTCGGAGCTGGTGCCCAGAAGGTTCATTACTGAGGGCTGGGGGGCTGGATGGTTGCACCCAAATTCCTGCTGTCCTTCATCCCACATCCCTGTGACCCTGGTGGGCTGCACAAAGCTGCCCCAGCATGTGAAGGGACAAAGCAGGTGCAACCAGTGCTTCAAGCACCAGGCAAATGCCTCCTGAGCTGTTCTGGGATGTGGCATGTGAGATGGGGCAGGGCATCACCCAAAGGTGGAGGCATCACTTCCTGCTGCACCCTGCAGTGAGGGCTGAGTCCTGGCTGCAGTTTCCAGCCTGGGCTTCATGGATGGGTTTGTCATGGGCTGGGGTCAGGAAGGTGGCACAGCACTCATGACCCATGCTGGCCCTTGCTGACCCCTTCCCAGCAGGAGGCTCATGGGCAGCCAGGACCTTTTCTCTCTGCTTTATGTCTTTAATCAAAGCACAAAAGCCCTATGTTTAAGTGGGTTTAAATCGTTAAAGGCACTTGTTTCTCTTAAAAGCAAGTGAGATTGCTATTGATACCTCCATAAAAGACAGGCTTTTCAGGCACAGTACAAGAGAGGCAGACAGGAGTCCTCGCTCTGCACACCTGTAGTTATTTCTTCAGCTTCCTTTTCCCTAACTATAGAAATAAGTACCGCTACCTTCAAAGGGAGAGAAATTTAATAGCCTTTTCAGCGGTTTGATGAATAATTAATACTGCTGCAGTAATCAGGAAGTTAACTAAGGCCTGGAGAAAGCCCATTTCGGGTGCTGAAAAGCCTCAGCCCGTGGGTACCAGGCAGGTTGTGGGGTCAGGGAAATGCATGCTGACCCTAGCATACACCAGAACAGCAAGAAAGTGCAAACAAGGGTGCTGCAGCGTGCATCGTGTCATGCTCTGGGGAACTTTTTTTATAGCTTCTTTCACTTACCTGACCACAGTGTGTGAGGTGGGCACCTGCAAAGCAAACCCGCATGTGCACAGCCCCATTGGGCATCATGGCAGAGGTTGAGGCTGTGAGGTTTTGCATGAAAAGAGGGTTGACATTTTTAGCTGAATTTGGGTGTTCTGCTGGAGATGCTCTTTAAAACTGAAGCCTTTTTCTGTCTTTAAGCAGTGACTCCTACAAAAGGCTGTAAGAAAAGTAAATAATATTGTACATTATTCACTGGTTGTACTTGGGAAACATGAGGACATAAGGTAACAGCCGAAACCATTTAAACACATTGGCCTGTTTGATATTTAAAAAAGACAACAGGCAACGCTGTGCCCATAGGAGCCTCCTCAGATAGATGCTAAATGTGCCATTGAAAATATAATCTGTTCAGATTTAATCATCCTCCAGATGCCCTTTCCAAAAATAAAATGGGAAAGGGAAGGGAAAGTAAGGGGAGGGGAGGGAGGAGAAGAGAGGTGACAGAGGAAAAGGTAAAAGGGAAGGGGGAAAGGGGGAGGGGGGATGGAGAAAGGGAGAAGGGGAAGAGGAAGGGGAAAGGGGGGAGGGAGTGAGAGGGGAAGGGAAGGGAAGGGAAGGGAAGGGAAGGGAAGGGAAGGGAAGGGAAGGGAAGGGAAGGGAAGGGAAGGGAAGGGAAGGGAAGGGAAGGGAAGGGAAGGGAAGGGAAGGGAAGGGAAGGGAAGGGAAGGGAAGGGAAGGGAAGGGAAGGGAAGGGAAGGGAAGGGAAGGGAAGGGAAGGGAAGGGAAGGGAAGGGAAGGGAAGGGAAGGGAAGGGAAGGGAAGGGAAGGGAAGGGAAGGGAAGGGAAGGGAAGGGAAGGGAAGGGAAGGGAAGGGAAGGGAAGGGAAGGGAAGGGAAGGGAAGGGAAGGGAAGGGAAGGGAAGGGAAGGGAAGGGAAGGGAAGGGAAGGGAAGGGAAGGGAAGGGAAGGGAAGGGAAGGGAAGGGAAGGGAAGGGAAGGGAAGGGAAGGGAAGGGAAGGGAAGGGAAGGGAAGGGAAGGGAAGGGAAGGGAAGGAAAGGAAAGGAAAGGAAAGGAAAGGAAAGGAAAGGAAAGGAAAGGAAAGGAAAGGAAAGGAAAGGAAAGGAAAGGAAAGGAAAGGAAAGGAAAGGAAAGGAAAGGAAAGGAAAGGAAAAAAAAAGAAAAGAGAAAATGCTTTGGCTGAAACATTTGGTTCTTGCTCAAGAATCTGGTATGAATTTTATAAAGGTTTCCTGGAAGCGAAGATCAAGGGGCTGGTTTGGGGCTCAGAAGAGGCCCTCTGACAGGATGAAGAAGAGAAAACTGCCAGAGACTGAGACTGATACTTTGTCATTCGCATATTGGGAACATAGCACTGGACTGTTCCTGCTAATTAAAACCAGCGGTGAACAAAGCTAGTTTGCAGAGATTGGGCTTTGGCCAAACATTTGTATGTGGATGAGGAAATGAGATCATAAAAGTCAGGACTGGCCTCCAAGCTTGGGGTTTCTAATTGCCTCTCACACCTTGCTTCCCAGCCTCCATCTACCATCCTTTGGAATAACAGCGGGATTGAGACTCCTCACCTCTGTTTTGAGCTGGCATCTTGGAACACTTGTGGACAAGTAGATAGGGACCAAGAAAATTCCTGCTCTGGGATTTTCCTTGGTACAAACTGATTAAGAACACCCTGAGGTTGGCTTCCATCCATCTGAGTATGGCTTCTGTAGTTATGACTTTTATGTTTTGTGCTTTTCCTCGGGTGAAAATTTGAGCCGTGGTGAGTTTGGCTAAAACCATGGGATTAGAAATGACTTGGTTTATAATTCAGAGCAGATGAGGCACTCTGCTGAGCACAGCTCTGTGGGTCATGAGGCACCCTACGGCACACATCTCAGCAATGGGCTCTCCATGACCACCCCCAGTACAGCTGGTGGATAAAGGGCAGAGGGACCAGCTAGTTCCTTCCCAAAAACTGAACTTTTTGGGGTATCCTTTATTGATGAGGCAGAGCTACTTGGCTGCTGTGAGCAAAACCACAGAATTGCTGCCTACTTAAGTATATGACTGTATGAAAAAAATGCATTCTGCCTTCAGCAGATACTGTGATTTAAGTCAGAATACGCCTACCAGCAAGTCCACCTCAGTAAATTTGCGATCACAAGTGACCCATAGCCTCACTCATACCCTGGAGTAAGCAATGCATCCATGCACCAGGGCTGTATCACATGTAAAGGCTTCTCTATACTGGTGTAATTCTACTGGGTAATTTCTGAGATGTCCTGAGATGCCATTAGACACTATTAGGCCAACTCTAACACAGTGTCTGTCTGGTAACACTTGGCCATACCCAAATTACTTCATATAAAGGGCATCCAACAGAGAGAACGGGAATGGCAAGCCAAAGATTAAGACAACTCATCTCCTCTAATAAGGCATTTTCTCATTTGTTTTCTTCTCAAAGGACAGAATCAAAGACTTAATTAACTGATTCCCTCCAACCATTTACCAGCTAATCACACTGGCTTTGCTTCCCCAGCTTATTCCATCCAAGTGTCATTTATCCCTAATGTGCCCTAAAATTTGGCTTGTATGTGGGGAGAGCTTTTTTCTCATTTCCAGAGGAAAGCCACATCCTTCAGTGTGGTGTTGGTTTACCTCAACTGCCTCACAGCTTGACCTCCCAGCTCTGTCTCCTAGAAAACAGCCTCTGGGACACCCAGGCTGAACCAATGGGCAAACACCCACCCATGTCTGCAGCATGTCAGGGGCTTGCGTGCTACTGGCTAAGTGGTGAGATGCAACGCACTGAGAGGGAAGATGTCACCGTCCTACAGTGGGATTCCACTGGCGCTTCTAGCTAAGAATGGCTGCTTTCATGTACAGAATAGCATCAAAGCCAGCCCCTGCACTACACCATCTGCAAGAACTGCACCATGCCCATAGTGCTGATGGACTAAGGGAGAAATCAAGGTTCAGGGCAAGAACTGTGGGAGAACAGCTAGTAAAGGGGCTGGGCACAGACTGGAGACGTTGGAGCCAAGCAGGGATGAGAATAAATCATACACCGAAAGTGACAGAACTGGGCTGAGTCAGAATCACACACCATAGAGGACAGAACTGAGGATAAGGGTGAGATAGAAGGGAAGGACTGGAGCAACCAGGGAAAGACTCCAACAGCTCAGTATTAGTGCTGGGGTTATCTGATTGAGGGGAAAGGAACAGGTGCTTTTAGCACAGAGACTGACCGCCTTGCCCTGTTTGCACAGTGCCACACTCCTCCTTCCCCCAGAAACGCAGCAGGTCAGGACAGATGAAGAGAAATGACCCAGCTTCCCAAGGCAAGAGGCACTGGGAGATGCAGTAAGGAAATAACACAGAGGCAGAGACAAAACAGTCCTTACATTTTATCTTCTATCTTTAGACCCACCAGCCAGTAGAAACCAAGTTATTTCCTCAGCTTCCCCTTGTCTCCTGTATTTCTTTTCAAGTCACCAGATTAAACATAGCTGTCACTGCAGTATGGGAGAAAAGCCAACTGCTAAAGCACTGCTGAAGCTCTCTGGTGGGGTCATTTCTTCTAGGATTCTCTGTACAGCCCCCTCTGGTCCTTAACAGGTCTCCACCACCAACCTGTGCCCCTGCAGCTGCTCCCCATATGCTTCTTCCTTTGGCTTCAGGACAAGACCCACAGCTGGAAAGACAGTATTTCCTCCATCATTCCCTCACATCACTCTCCCTCATCTCCTTGCAGCCTTCATCACAGCTTGAATGTGAGGAGACCCAGAGATAAAGCGGAGCTTCAGAAAGCAGTACTTTGCAGTGCTGGGGAAAAGCAAGTCAGACTGCAACAGAGCTGTCACTTTAAGTAGAAATTAGTTAAACTTAAGTTACTTTATCTAAATGCCACCGTGCATCAGTATATGGCAGTGAGCTGTGGTGGAAGGACAGAAACAAAACACATACAGTTTGTTCATATGTCTAGTGCAGGCAAAGGATAGAAGAGCATGTGGCTCTGCTTCTGCTAACTTGCCAATAACCGTGGGCCATCCTGTGAAAGCAGACATTTCATGGAATGAAGATAATTTTCAGGCATTTTACATGATGACTGACTCTATGTGCCTCTTATGTTCATTGCTTCATTTTCTCCTTCTGTAATACACTTTAAAATTCCAGGTACTTCTTGAAATGGCCTCCTGTTACCATTGTGGTGCTTGCATGCCACCTGCCCTGACAAGCTTTTTACCTCATGTATCTGAAAGAAAGTTAAATTCTGTGGGGAAGGCCCTTGGCATCTATTTGCTCATGACATTCAGCTCATGATGGGAAGAGATATTGCAGATGGCCTGTGCCACCATCTGTGGTTGCCTCAGAGCCCTGGTGAAGCAGCTTTGTCTCGTGTACAAGGTTCTGTGACTTCTTTTTTGAGGCCTAGGCTGCCCAGACACCATCCAAATACAAGAATTGTAATGTTCTTCTCTTGCAATGCTTCTCTTGCAAAAGCCTGCTGGGCAGGCACGGGCTGTGGTTCATGGTGGTTGCTATCAAACAAGGTCAGCTTCAGTGTTACCTGGTCAGCATAAGGGCATATTAAGAAAGTTTCTTGAGTGTTGGATATATGAAGGAGGCAGGTTTGCTCTCCTGAGGCCACGGTAGTGCTGCCCAGAGCCACCACTGAAAAGGGCCTGCAGACATCAGTCAGACAAATGTGACAGCACCTCAGTGACACTATGGAGAATGTCAATGCTTCTGGATGTGAAAAATTTTCCATTTCAATACAGAAAAAAAGATGTGTTTGAATCAATGGCAGGAATCAGTTTAGGGAATCTCTGGTCAACCTCTGAATATTTCCTACTGCCTTTAGCAGGACATCAGTGGCATCAGCATGGGTTCAAGGGACAAGAAGCAGGAAGTCTCATGGGGAGCAGCAGCACTGGGAGCCCTCCTTCCTGCAAAGTCAATCTGAGGATTAAGAAATTCTCATTGCTGCTGCTTGCAGTTGCATTTCTCAGAGCATGACTCATGCAGGGTCACATGGAAACTATGGGAAAGACCAAGACATGGGTCAAGCTGCCCTGACCCCCAGGGCTGAGTGCTAACCACTCAGCCATGCCTGTCAGATCAGGCGAGGAAGGTGCAGAGCTCTGGAGTCGTGACAAGGCTTCACAACCCTCCAGCTCAGAGCTTAGAAAAGAAAGTGGCATTAAAGACAACTTAAAAAATGAGAAACCTCCACAGCACAAGTGGTGAGTATCTAACAACAAAGTTGAACGGCACTAAAAGATAACCTACACAGCTAGCATTACAAAGACGTGAGAGAGAAAGAAGAAAAATGAGGAAATGTAACTGAAAGAAAAGCTTCTCTCACACTGATGTCATTCCTGACATTTGAGCAAGTAATTTTAAAGAAGATTAAAATAATATTTACATAAAGGTTTTAATCACTGGACTTTGAAGACATCTCTGTTAGATAATCTCCATGGAACCGAAGAATGATGGGCTAATTAGCTGTGTTTGCCAGAAATCGCTTTTGCTTGGTTTTGTTATCGTTTGCTATGCAGTCCTTGATTGGGCCGGGCCCCTCCAAGCACAGACAGAGCAAGGCCCAGCTCTGGCCGCCAGATGGTCCCTTCCAGCCAGCATCTGCCTCTGGTGGTTCTCCAAGGCTGTGGCCAAGAGCAGTAGCATCCCTGTAACAAAGGTGAGCTCACCCCCAGCGTGCGCCAGCCCTGCTCTGTGTGGGAGCTCTCCATTCACTGGTCTTACATGGCAAACATGAGTTGTGCTGCGCACAGTGCTGAGCTAATGGGAAATAAAAGAGGTCTGATCTGAACGTGAGTGCAAATCAAATCTTGGTTCAAGGCTCAAATAGATCATCTTGTTAAGTTGCTTTTGTACATCATCTCGTCTCCTGCTTCTGCTCAGATAAGAAAATCGATCCACAACAAGGCAAATTTAGGGTGGGATGTGCCAATGCTGGGGGGCTGACAAGAGCCAAGTCTGCTTGTCCCAAAATCCTGGATAATCTGCCTTTGCAACAAGCTCTGTGCTTTATTTGGCACTATGGAAACACATAAATTATATGGATAAAGCAGTGGGGAGCATTGTGCTTGCACTAAAGACAGCATGGGGAGAAATGACCAAGTATAACTGTATCTTCAGAACAGCCTAGTTCTATATCCACTGGGAAGGAGCTGACAGGTATTTTCCAGATACAGAAATATCTACTAGCCTGAAGCTAAGTCTTGATTGAAGGCCATATCCTTGCAGAGAAGTTATAAAGCTAAATATATGATTCTTGGGAAGCAAATAAATGAATGTGTGATTTAGGAAAAATATCTGCCTATAGTTATTGTAAATGAACCAATATTTACATGAATTCTAGCAGAAATTCACTGAATTTCTAGAATTCCAGGACAATATTCATTAAACACATCATGAATAACAGTGCTGGGATAGCTTTCTGCCTCTTCCCAATCTAAGATGATCATTAAAAAGCATTGAAGGTATTTGTGAAAATGTCTAGAAGTTACACAAGACCTCCTTAATTTTGACCAAGCGCTTATTCGTCCAAAGATCTTTCCTAGAAGCCTGTTACTTATTAACATTTTTTGTTGGTCCTTCAGCTCTAGCTCTAAGGCTTTGATTCATGAAGCAGAAACAATGACATGTGAGCTCACTAGCAACCCAGCCTTTAAACTGCAGAAAATAACCATAAGGAGACAAACCTTGGGGTGCAAATCATCTGAAGTGCTGAGAAAATGTTTACTGGGAACACAGTTGCAAAAACCAGGACCAGTTTTTGAACACAGGAGTGTGTGCTTTACTGAGACCTTTTGGGGAAAAATACCAGATCTTAAAGCTTGGAATGAAAACAAACTGTTTTTTTTTATAGCTTTGAGATCTTTCATGAATAGCTACAGAGATGGCATGAGCTGCAACTAGATTACCACAGGACACACAGCTCATGGAAATCAGTGTAGCTTCTTAAACTTCCCTATGGAAGTTAAAAGGATTTACTGCTCTCATGCATGCTGAATTTCAATAAAACATCTAACAATGGGAAGAACATCCTAGTGAGCACTAAACTGAATTAACATTCTCATATAAAATGCGTACATCAAAAGGGACAGAGAAATACTTCACTTACAATTAATTGCAGTCACTAATAAAGGCTGCAGAGGTGGACTCCAAACACAAGTAAGAAATTTGAAGAGATGACCTAATGTGCTCTTAAAGTGTGTTTCTACCCCCCAGAACTCGTGGCTCTCCTTCACTCAGTGAATACGTTTTCTGCTGGAGGACAGGCTACGGAGAAGTACCAAGAGACTGTTTTAACTCATGGGATTAAGGGACATTACAACAGCTCCTAAACAAGTTAGTTTGGAGTCAGATTTTCCCAAAACCTCAAGAATATAAAATGCCCAGTGCCCTCTGGGACGGACTGGCACACTGACACATATACATTCAGATCCTGATGGCACTTTCAGAAATCTTATTCTTCATCAGAAGCTGTATTTTTGAATCCTATCCTACAAAGCCTCTCCGAGTCCATGCCTGAGCTTTGGTTCATTGGGAACTGGAGGGCAGGTCTTTCTCACATGCGTATCCCAGGCACCAAGCACTTCCCACCTATCTGTTGTATAGCAACACTGCAGTGAGATTTCCCAGGAAACTGCACTCAGGGACAGGTCAACCAAGCAAACAAAAACACTTCGATCATTTCATTAGGGTATGATGTATAGTATTTCCTTGGGTTGAAGTAGAAACAGGAAATACAGACATGACTTCTGCAAGCCCTCTCTTTACATTATCCCCTGGAAGGACAGGAACTCTGTGTCTTAGCTAGTTGGAGATGCACAAGGCTTGCTGAACTCCTTCCTGCAAGTTAAACTGTCAGCCAAGAAGATTCTCTCTCTAGACTACTTGTATGCTTTTCCTTTGACCTGGTCACCTCTTTCCTGCTCAGCTGCTCCCTGTGGGAATGCATTCTCAAGTGCTCCTCTCTCATTTTCTTTAAGCTTGATATTACTGAAAAATCCCAAGACTTCTTTCTCCCTTCTGATGGTGTTCTCAGCAACACATGGTTGAAGCACCCCTCTGTGACACTCTCATCTCTTTTTTTCTTCTACAGCAGAAAGATGAGCCATACAAATATTACAGTCAAATGCAAATCACAGAATCTTCCAGCTGCTGCTGTGCTGTGAGCTGCCCGTGGCCAACCATGGGTGTTAGAAGAGGAACAAGAGCTATGCTTGGGTTCATGTTTCTGCTCTCCCAGCTCCTCTATACCCTTCTTTTCCAACAAGACAATAAGTTCTTAATGTGAGAACTGCAGGAAAAGGAGAGGGAAGGGACTTGGGCTGTGCAGCTCCCAGCCCTGGTTCCACACCCCACCAAGCCACACATTGTGGTGCTGGCTGGTACATTAGGTGCCAGGATGGAACCAAGCAGTGGGCGTTTGAGAGTCAGCTCTGCACCAGGAAGTGGGAGCCTAAGTCTATGCAGATTTGGTTACAAATAGCAAGGCTGGAAGAAAAAACTTTGAAAGTTCCCAAAAAGCTCAAAAGGAGCCCACAGAAAAGATTGTTTATTGTAATGATGAGCAAATGTGGTAGGAAGGAGGGGTTCTGCTTCGCTGCCTGTTCCCAGGATGGGTCTGAAGTAGGTCCCTCCAAGTCTGGTGGATGCATACCAAGACCAGTTAGGAGGAACCCCAGCCATTCTGCAGAGCACCCTTTTTGTGTTAACTCCTCACATTCCCAACTTGAAGACAGCATGATTGCAAGCATCACAATGGTTGGTGGGCCAAGTGCCTCATTACATTACTGAGACCAAAACAGAAGGACAAAAGACATGTGATCTTAAGAAGGCAGAGATTTTAGATACACAGCATGATCTCCAAAGGTCCCAGTGGAGAGGAGAAAGGCAAGGCCCTGGGGCAACTGGGACAGTTCCAGTAACAGAAAGTGCTACTTGTGTGCATAGTGCCAGACTAACACAAGGAGAGGTCTTATGACTGTCATCATCATGGTTCCACTATGTGCGTCAAGACCTGCCATCCTTGTGTTACTACTCCCGGACATTGTCTGTTTCCACTAGCTCTGCTCTCATTCTGCTGCCCAAGGTACTTCCACTCCTCTTCATCCTGCTCACATATTCCAGACCCTCAGAGCACCCAGAAAGAGCATGGAGAGACAGGAACCTAGGCGAAGGTCAGCTCTGTCCTGGCTCCCACCGAGTGAGATGACCTCAGCAGATCCAGATCCTGGGTTTCAAATCCCCTAATATTCAGGAAGGTCCATACCACTGCATTGGTCCCCCTCCCAGAGGCCATTACTCTGAGAGCAGAAGGGTCCAATCTACCCATCTATGGGTCCCATTGGCCCCATGATGCTCCCACGCATGCACTATACCCATGGTCCAATTGTCAACGATAAGGAAAAGCCAACAGCCTTTATTATTTTACAAGCAATTAACTGGGCAGCTATCCCTGAGCCTTTTCTGTTGCTTCCCAAGCACATCCCTGAAATTAACCTCAGAACTAGTGAAGACAATTAGCAACAACAGACGTGGTCTCCTTTAATTGTTTTCACTGGAAAGGTCACTCCATTGTGCAACCCAGCTAATTGCATTGTCTACTCACAATGTGCGCCAGCTCCTGTGCGGCTCTGGCTGGACCAGAGGGGAGGATCATGTGTCACTGCCCAACAGCAGGAAAAATCAGCTGTGGGAGAGGACCCTGCTAACAAAATCTCCTTGTCACCAACATCACTCATAGATACATACTCAGATGCTGGATTCTTCACATCCTTTCAGATGTGGCCAGTCAGCCCAGCAGTAAAGACAGAAGAGTAGTGGAATGTGCAAAGAGAGAGGCTAGATGTTTCTCTTTGGAAATGGTTTTGATTCCGTATGGCTGGTTTTTTTTTTTTTTTTTTTTTTTTTTGAGAAAAGAAAGGAATGGAGAATTTTGGTTGGAAAAATCCAAACTTTTGGCCTTTGCAATGTTTAGTGGGATGTGGTTTGTAATATCATCTATATAAGCACTCAGATTTCTAAATAAAGAATGGGGAAAAATTAGTCCCAGTGTTTTTGAAAATGCTCTAGAAACAACATGGTCAGACCAAACCAAAGGAACAGCACAGAGCAAGACAAGCACAGAGCATTGTACGTTTCATATTTCTGACAGCAACCACCAATGATGTTCCTATTGAGCTCATGCACGTGCAGAGTCTTTACTCTGTGGACATTATGCTGGATATACCCTGTTTTATTTCCATGATTACCAAAGCAGGACAAGCTACAGCGCAGCAAGCATCTGCTCTCACCAGCCCACAGAGCAACTCAGAAAAGGGCGAAGAGAGTCATGCACTGCTCAAAGGCCATGCAACTTCTCCTACTTTCCTACAAGAAGGAACAGTGCCACATTTGAGCCCCCTCCCCAACACCCGCACCAACAGAAAACACACCTCCTGTGCCCGACCCCTATGCACTGACTCTACAGATCAGAGCTCATACACATCCTGCCTGTCCCTATGGGACAGAATCTGAGTGGGAAGGGAGTATTGCAGCCACCTGCTGTGTAACTGAGCTGAAGCTCAAGGTCTCCCACCTCTCTTCTGACAAAAGTAAGGTGGTGTCTTCAGTGCAGTGGGCTTTCCTGAGCAGACAGCAGCACCATAATCATTCCACTATTGGACTCTAGCCCACTGTTAACAGCCAAGAAAAGCTTATCTGGTGAATAAAGAAATTGCAAGGTCCACTGCTCTAGTAGGAAAATCCAGGATGGAAATCCAGCTGCTAACCTGTGTGCTGAAGTTTACTTTTATAAGAGTTTGTTTTGGAGAGAGAATGTGTTATATCAAAAGTAGTTCAACAAAAAATACTTAAACCATCAAAAGCAATCCTGAGATGCTGCATTTTTGGCTTCAGCAGCAAGAAGATCCAAGTGGCTGCTGTCAGGGCAGCCTTGTCTCCGCACCACAGCTCGGGTGTCGTGCTCCTGTGCCCGATGTGACACAGCCGGTAATCACGTTCACATGGCAGGTCACACCAGGCGGGAGATGATGCGTGTGACCACATTAAAGAAAGGAATTTTTTCCTTTGAGATTTCTTTGTTGGCTTTAATAAAGGCT
The DNA here is from genome assembly GCF_016699485.2 of Gallus gallus. NCBI lineage: Eukaryota > Metazoa > Chordata > Aves > Galliformes > Phasianidae > Gallus > Gallus gallus. Next base: position 560,734 of record NC_052543.1, on the reverse strand, counting down.
CCCTCTGGGCTTTCATGCTTCAAAGGAAAAGGAGAGGGAGACCATCTTCACACAACCTAATTAACGACATTTAGTAATTGTTCTTGCATGCTGCTTTGGTTCTGTCTCTTTCACACAGCTCAAAAGAAGTAAGGCCTTTCTGAAAGGACTTAGAGAATGTCAGTGTCCTCCAGCCTCAATGGGCCTCAGAAAGTGCTGGTGCAGAGGTGGATATGCCAAAAGACCACGTGAAATTCAGCATGGATACTGCCCTGACAGGGGCATGTATCAGGGTGCAACTGCCTGCACACTAGATAGCATCTCCCACAGCTTCCTTCATAGGCTCGAGTATGAAAATACTTTGGTGGCCTCTCCTCTTAAATAGAAGATAGAGAAGAGCAGGTGCTCTGCTCTGCAGTTCATCTTGCTCTGCTTAAAGAAGGCTTTGGGAGTTCAGCAAGTGAGCAGTGTAGTCAGTGTGCTGGCAGCACACAGCCCCATCCCCTTGGACCTGAGTGGCTCGTGAAAGCAATCTCAGCACCTCCATGAAATCAGGGTCCAGACACAAGCTTGTTGTCTACAGTTTGGTCCAGGAGGGACCAGGTTATGCCAGAACCTGAAGCCAGTGGAAAATCAGTCATACACTTTATATTTTTAAATGAGCTTCAGCTTTCAGTAAGAAACTGAATTTCTCACAGCTGTGTGGCCACTGGGCAAAAAAAGGGTCCCATTTAGAAAACCAGTGCAGGTCTCTGGTACTGAGCCTCAGTGTCTGATGCTCCTGATGCACACCGCAGCACCCCAGAGCTTGGTGCCCACTTCTTACTTCAGGGCATGGATGTCCAACCTTTTGGCTTGCCTGGGCTGCACAAAGTGAAGAGGAATATATGTAGGTTACACTGAAAGTATTACCTCCTGTTTATTTCTATGGAAACCACAATGGAAACAAAGAGAACAATGACACTATTTGATAGAGCTACAAAACACTATTTTTTGACAGTCACCACTGTTAGCTCTGCATCTTCACCAGCAATGATCAGCAGCCTTCATGTCATGCTTATCAAAATCAGCACCAGTGGAGGTGACCCACTGTCACTGTTTTTTCTGCCTGGAGAAATTCAATGACACACTTTTGCTCCATGTGCTCTTCCAGGTCAGGCACCATTCTAACAGACTGCCCCTCTGCTACTGTCTGTCCCATGGCAACAAAATGTAATGGAATATAGGTGGGAAGTTTCAGTCTCTACTGTCATTCCACCAACATCTGAAGGCTCCAGCCCTGGCGGACAAAGCACAGATATTGATGGTACGGCACAGGGAAGGCACAAGAACCTCCTGCTGGTACATTAGTTTTAAGCTTATGTCTGTTAAGGCCCTTGGTAAACCAATGCTGCATTTGCTAACCAACTTGAAATAGAGGACTCTGTAGGAATCACGTTTTCCATCTATTCCATGTGCACCATCAGCTTCATGGAGTTAGATGATGCAGACAGGCAGTCTGAGATCTGGGTTAAATAAGTTGGACTGCTTTATTTTTCTCTTGGCATCGCAGCATGCACAAAAAATTCTCACAGGGTAGAACATCTGGAGTGCATTACGCATGAAGAGTGAAAGATGCCGTTGTTTTTGTGGGGGAACAAAACATGCTTCTTGCAAGCATCTGACACAGACCAGAATGACAATTAACAGCACGGCAACTTTCTTTAAAGGATATTAGTTCTGCCTCATGTTAAATAAAACCTTTGTCAGCTTAGCTGACAGCATAGGTTTCCAATAAGACATTTCTCTAGCCCATGAAAGAGCTTTTAAGTAGCTCACTAACATCTGTATGCAAGCAATGGGAATTTATACATACAGTAGCAAGATGCATCTTTCAGATTGAGAGCATGGTAGGAATTAATGCTATGACTTTTATCTATGTGTTAGACAATAGCTGGTGCACCCAGCAGCTTGCTGAGGGCTTTAAACTAGGTATGAAGGGGAAGAAATTAAAATTAAGCTTACTAGAGGTGAGCCTGGGGGAATGATGACAGGACTGGGGATGAAGCAAGGGGCTCAGCTGAAGTGCATCTGCACTAATGTATGCAGCATAGGCACCAAACAGGAGCTGGAAGCCATTGTGCAGCAGGCAAACTATGACTTAGTTGCCATTACTGAAGCATGGTGGGATCACTTCCCATGACTGGAGTGCTGCAATGGAGGGCTATAAGCTCTTCAGAAGGGATAGGCAAGGAAGGAGGGTCATCAGGGTGACTTTCTATGTTAGAGAGTGTTTTCATGTTGAGCTCCGGGCTGTGAATGATAAGGTTGAGTCCTTGTGGGTAAGGATCGGGGGGAGGGCCAACAGGGTGGACAATCTGGTAGGGGTCTGTTATAGACTGCCTAAGTAGGAAGAAGTGACAGATGAGGCATTCTACAAGCAGCTGGCAGATGTTCCGCGATCGCCAGCCCTTGATCCCCCTCCTCATGGGGAACTGCAACTTCTCTGATATATACTGGAAATACAATACAGAGTAGTATACAATACAGTCTAGGAGGTTTCTAGAGTGTGTGCCAGATAACTTCCTCACGCAGCTGATAAGAGAGCCTGACAGGGGAAGTGCCCTGCTAGAGCTGCTGTTCACAAACAGAGGAGGACTGGTGGGAGATGTGGAGGTCAGGACCTGTCCAGGGCAGAGTGACCATGAAATGGTAGAGTTCTCTATTCTTGGTGAATATAGGAGGCAGGGACAGCAAAAGTGCTGCCTTGGGCTTGGAGGGAAGACTTTGAATTGTTCAGGACCCTGGTAGGGAGAGTCCTTTGGAAGTCAGTCCTGAAGGGTAAAAGGGCTCAAGAAGGCTGGATGCTCCTCAAGAAGGAAGTCTTAGAGGTGCAGGAGCAGGCTGTCCCCCTGTGCCATAAGATAAGCCAGCAGGGAAGACCTGCGTGAATGAAAATGAATGAACAGGGAACTTTTTCCAAGGCTCCAGCAGAAAGAGAGTCTGGCTCCTGTGGAAGAACGGACAGGGAACTCTGGGAAAGTATAAAGAAGTGGTTAGGATATGCAGGGAGAAAATTAGAAAGGCAAAAACCTAGCTTGAGCTCAATCTGACCACTGGCATAAAAGAGAACAAAGAACTTTTTTACAAATATATTAACAGTAAGAGGAGAGATAAGGAGAATCTCCATCCTTTACTGGAAATGAGATAAGGAGAAGGCTGAAGTTCTCAATGCTTTCTTTACATCTGTCTTTAAAAGTGAGACCAATTATCATCAGGGTACTCAACCCCCTGACCTGGAAGTCTGGGATGGGGAGTAGAATAAATGCCCACGATTCAGGTGGGAAGAGTTAGAGACCTACTTCTCCACCTGGACTATCAGAAGTGCATGAGACCGAATAAGATCCACCCGAGGGTGTTGAGGGAGCTTGCAGAGGTGACTTCCAAGCCACATTCCAGCATCTATCAGCATTTCTGGTCAATCAAAGAGGTCCCAGAGGATTGGAGGCTTACCAGTGTGATTCCCATCTACAAGAAGGGTGGTAAAGAAGATCTGGGGAACTACAGGACTATCAGCCTGACCTTGGTGCCGGAAAAGGTTATGGAACAGATCATCCTGAGTGAAATCACATGACATGTGTGGTACAACCGGGTGATCAGGCCCAGCCAACACATGTTCATGAAAGGAAGATCCTGCTTGGCCAACCTCATCTCCTTCTATGACCGGGTGACCCGCCTTGTGGATGAGGGAAAGGCTGTTGGCATAGTCTACACAGACTTCAGCCAAGCCTTTGACACTGTCTCCCACAGTATTTTCCTGGAGAAGCTGGCAGACTGGGGCTTGGACAGGCTCACTCTTGGCTGGGTAAGGAACTGGTTGGAGGGCCGGGCCCAGGGAGTAGTTATGAATGGAGTTAAATCCAGCTGGCGACCGGTCGCAAGTGGTGTTCCCCAGGGGTTGGTATTGGTGCCTGCCCTGTTTAATGCCTTTATTAATGATCTGGACAGGAGAATTGAGTGTACCCTCAGTAAGTTTGCAGGTGGCACCAGTGTGGGGGAAGTGTCGATCTCCCTGAGGGTAGGAAGACCCTACTGCCTGTCTGCATCATCTAACTCCATGAAGCTGATGGTGCACATGGAATGGATGGAAGGACCTGGACAGGCCGATTGCTGGGCTGAGGCTGGTGGGATGAAGTTCAACAAGACCAAGTGCAGAGTCCTGTACTTTGGCCACCACAATTCCAGGCAGCACTGCAGGCTTTGGACAGAGTAGCTGGAAGACTGTCTGGAGGAAAACATCCTATGGGTGTTGGTCAGTGCTCAGCTGATCATGAGCCAGCAGCGCACCCAGGTAGTCAAGAGGCCAATGGCATCTTGGCTTGTATCAGAAATGGTGTTGCAAGCAGGAGCAGGGAGGTGGTCATCCTTCTGTATTCAGCTCTGGTGAGGCCACACCCAGAGTACTGTGTTCAGTTTTTCGCTCCTTGCTGTAGGAAAGACATTGAGGCCCTGGAGTCTATTCAGAGTAGGGCAATGAAGCTGGTGGGGGGTCTGGAGCACAAGTCTTATAAGGAACAGCTGAGGGAACTGCAGTTGTTTAGCCTGGAGAAGAGAAGGCTCGGGGGTGAACTTATCGCTCTCTACAACTCCCTGAAAGGAGGTTGGGAAAGGTGGGAATTGGCCTTTTCTCCCATGTAACTGGCAATAGGACAAGATGGAATGGCCTCAAGTTATGCCAGGGGAGGCAGGATAGGATATTATCAGGTTGGATATTAGGAAAAATTTCTTCTGAGAAAGATCAATGTGATTCTGGAATGGGCTGCCCAGGGAGGTGGTTGAGTCACTGTCCCTGAAAGTGTTCAAGAAACATTTAAATGTTGTATTTAGGGGCATGGTAGGTGGACAGTTGGACTGAATGATCTTGAAGGTCTTTTCCAACCTTGGTGATTCTATGATTCTATGATTCACAGTGTATTTTCCATTTGATTTATAGGTCAGTCAGAAATCTGTGGATATGAATCAAACTTTGGTGACTCAAAGTAGCAAACAACAGCATTTCTTATTCTTTAGTGGCTGGTGGCTTGCACTTTCCTCCAGAATGTGGGACCTTTGGATCAGCCACCATCCTTCCTTGAGGGACTTCAATCTGGGAGAATGCCTTGCCCACACCCTCAGTACTTTTTGGGAGTGCGCTACTCTCAGGCTTTTCTATAGAAGCTGTTCTCCTTTTGGAATGGAAAACACGCATATACATTACGAAGAAAGTTTGGGCTCCCCACTTTGATGGGACTGAGGAAATGACTGAACCTGGAAGTGCTTCTTCAGCTGCTCAGTACTGCATGCAGACATCTCAGCCTTCCCTTGTCCTGTCCTTCTTTTGTGTTGTTTTTATTTGTTTGTTTTTCCCCCCAGCTCATGTCTATGAAACTAAAACAAAACACTTACCACCACCACCACCAACAACAAAGTTATTTATGGATATGTTCCTGCTTTAAAGAGACATTTAAGCAGTCTACATCCCAAGTCCCATTATCACAGAATCACTGGCTCAAGCCATATCCATGTGTCTGGATGCAGCCAAGACTTGTCCCAGGGAACTTCATCCCAAAGCTAAGTGTTTTGTTAGCTGCATCTAAGCCTGGTTTTCCAGATACTTTTTGATTGAGCTAAACAACCAACAGGACACTGGTCTTACCATGTGTGGGAAGTGTTTCCTTCCTGTAAGAACTCACCATGAGAAGCTATGTGAAAAGGTGGATACAGAATGAAAAGAACAACCAAGAAGATTCCCTGGAGGACAAATATCAGTGTGAACTACAAGACCCTGTAGCCAGCAGATGTTGCAAGGGAATGGGGAAAGTCGAGGAATGAACCAAGGGAAGCACTACAAGAGATTAATCCCAAAGGTAACCAAGGCATGACAGCTGGATGATGCTCCTCCTGGCAGCATCCTCATACATCTAAGTGGAGCTGCTCACCTGGCAGCAGAAAAGGGAAAAGGGAAAAGGAAAGGGAAAGGGAAAGGGAAAGACAGGGAAGTTGGGATGGAAGGTCAGTGGAGGAGACAGATCATGTGAAGGCAAAGCAAAGATCCTGCTCGTTGATAACAACAGCATTTTGCACCTCCCAGAGAGAAATCCAGAACCAGAACTTTCCAAATGAGAAAGACATACATGTGTATGTGTGTGCATGTGTATCTCTGCATAAATTCACCACATTGTATCAATGTCAAAATCACCATGTCAGGTGATAAACTTTAAATTCTCAGGAAAGCACATTTTTCTTCTTTTCATAAGTATCATAAATTCAGATTATTTCTTCCTACCTACTACCTACTCTTCCAGACATTAGGAAGTAGCCTCTAGTAAGACACAGAACAGTCTCCTGCCCCTTCTACCACGCAAAGAGAACAGCTACTTCAAGTTTAGACAGAATGAACAAATGAACATGTTTTTGGGCTGTAATGGCAGAGAAGTGCTTTCACTCTATGCATACATCAATTATTTCCTTCTATTTAAACCCATGACTAATCATCCTTGGAAGCAAAATAGCTAACATCCAGTTGAGTACAGGCATCTCTTTTAATGTAATCAACAACTCATCTAGCTTGAAAATTATGGCAATTATCAATCAAAGAGAGGGTTGTGTGGACCCAGCCCTGGCGGCAGAAAGTGCAGTGCATCATGGACGGTGTCTTACAGAGGCAAGGAGGGGAAAGGCCCAGAACATGGACAAAAATGCATAAGCTGTGAGACAGCTCCAGAGAGGCACTCAGGAGGACTCCAAGAAATGTAAGAAGGGTAAAAAGGATGACTGCAGGAACTACTGACCTGTCAGTCTCACCTCTGTGCTGGGAAAGATCATGGAGCAGATCCTCCTGGAAGCTATGCTAAGGCACATGGAAGATAGGGAGGTGATATAGGAGATCGAGCATGGCTTTATCAAGGGCAGGTCCTGCTTGACCAACCTAATGGCCTTTTATGATGGTGTCACTGCATCAATGGACGAGGAAAGGGCCACTGATGTCATCTATCTCAACTTCAGTAAGGCCTTTGACAAGATACCTCACAACATCCTTCTCTCCAAAGTGATGAAAGAGATGGAAAGAGATGGATTTGATGGGTGAACTGTTTGATGGATGAAGAATTGGCCACAGGATTGAGTCCAGAGAGTAGTGGTCAATGGCTCCATGTCTGGATGGAGATCAGTGACGAGTGGTGTCCCACAAGGGACCAAGTGCTGGGATCAGTACTCTTTAATATCTTCATCAATGACATTGACAGTGGGTTTGCTGATGACACAAAGCTGTGACATGGGGTTGACACACCAGAGGAAGGGGATGCCATCCAGACATCTAGACAAGCTTGAGCAGTGGACCCAGGTGAGCCTCATGGTGTTCAACAAATCCAAATGCATCATCTTGCACCTGGGTCAAGGCAACCCTCTCTACCAATACAAGCTGAGGAATGAAAGGATTGAGTGCAACTCTGCCAAAAAAGACCTGGGGTACTGGTGAATGGCAAGCTGGACATGAGCCAGCAATGTGCCCTGACAGCCCAGAAAGCCAACTGTATTATATATAAATATGTTCTTACATCCAAAGATCACCAGTGGCTGCTTATATTCAACAATCAACTGCATGAAGCCAAAACCAAAGAGGCATTTGATTAAGACAGCCAAGCAGGGTTTGTCATGGGCACTGCGAAAAGCTTAGAAGCTGTCAACTCTCAAGACTTTTTCCTAAAAGAGAAATCTTTGTTGCCTGAGACAGCAGTGGTGCTGTAAGGAGGGGTAGCAGCAGGGCTGGGAGGACAGCACTTTGCATTCAGGAACTGTTTTTTTCTGTGCTTTCTCATTCTCACCTAGGTACTGGACAAAAGTGTTGTGAAACAGAGACCAGTGGTATGACACACGTTCTTTTTGCTTTTGACAAAACACCAAATTCCTTTGTTTTTCAGTTTGTTGGAAAATTCAAAGCTTAATCCCAAGTGGACTGCTCTACCTATCATGAAGTGTAGCTTAAATCATAGTCTTCTGGTTAAAAAGATATTTAGCAGGACACGTGACACTTTATACTCTTTATAAATTAAAGAACTAAGAGACATGCGTTGCTAAAGCTACGTGTCTATGTTTGCACTCAGAGCCTTAACTAAGAGATGCTTGGTATGAAGATATGAGAAGCCCCCCTGTAAGATCCAGCATATCCTGCTTGCTGGTTTGTATGTGTTTCAGCAGCCTTCTGTCTTGGGTTTGCATTTCTGGAACTTCAGGTTTAAACAAATGCAGGGTGCCACAGGGAAAACTAAAGCTGAGGGAGCAGCAGCAAAGCATGCTCACCTCTAAATGTCACTCCCGATGTTGTGAGTAGTGCAGAGATACCTTCAGATGCACTAAATGAAAAGTAGAGAGGCAAGGATGCAGGAAGTGGTGAGAAGGGGTTTTTTGCTCATCCCTACACGCACACACACAGGACCACTTCTGTGTGCATCCAGATGGCAGACACAGCTCTTGTTAACTTTGGGACTTGCCAGACCGCCAGACAGGGCGCTCTCAGGTTGATGCTTGGCACAGTCCAAAACAAAGCGCAGGGAGGCGGCACTGGGGATCAGCTGGGTGCCAAAACTCCCATCAGCCAAGCTGGTGCCACTGATGCCAGCCTGTGCTCCAGCATGACCAGCTTCACAGAGGTTATTCCCAGCTCTGCCAGACCTCTAGGTTGTTGACTTAAAATTCAATGGAAGATGAGTCTGGAGTGCGCTCTGTAAGCAGAGCTCTGAGCAGTTTGCTGTTGTTGAGTCACAGAGGCGAGGCTTGCTTTCCTGGGGAACCCAGGCCATGCAGACTGGCTGGCCCCAGGTGGTGAGCAAATGTATGGGGGAGAAAAAGAAGCAGGGATTTGAGCAGACAGCAAAGGGAGGAAAGAAAGGAGTAGAAAGCAGCAGCACAGCAGACAACAGAAAAAGCTAGATGAAGAAAGAAGAGGAAAATGATAAATAGAAGCTGAGGCAGCTGTGCAATGAGGCAGCGTGGGGGTGAGCGAACAGAGATGAGCCCTGGCAGAGGTTGCAAACTGCAAGTTTACAAAAGATTATTTCTTCCCCACTTTACAGGACTTGAACTCAGGAAGAGAGGAAAAACCACAGACTCAGTGTCTGCACAGCCCAGCTGGGAAGCCCTTCACGCAGCCACCAGCCCAGCAGCACTCAGGCAGAGCCCAGCTGAGCCACCCTCTCCTCTGTGCTTACTGGCCCAGAGAGGGGAGCTGCCCATAGATGTAACTGGGGCATCAACCCCAGGGAGTGGACACACTCTCTCTTGTGGCTGGAGAGCAGAACAGCATTCATTTTGAACGTTTATAGTTCAGATTTCAGGATTCCCAGAGCAAAAATGAAATGCCATGGTGAAGCATCTGGGAAAGGAAGCTGCACAAATTTGTTTTTTGCTTCTTTGTATTCTTATTTTCCTGCTTTTATTCTTTTTTTTAATTACTTTTTTTTTTTTTAAGCCAGTGCAGGTTCTGCTGTTGCATGAAAGGTCCAAAGCAAGGACACGAGCACTGCTTTGGGACCAAGTGGTGAATTTTGATCTGGTTCATTGCAGCAGAGAAACTGGTGAAGGAGAAGTGGTTCACAGCCAGTGGGATTTATACCTGCACAAGCAAAACCCAGCATATTTCTAGTCCATCCACTGTAACTGCTCCAAGCAGAATACGTTTATGTGCCATCAAGGAACATGGACTTGAAATGCTGGATTTGCTTCATTTCTTTATTAGTGCTTATTTTTACTTTCTCTCCCAAGCAAATGGGCAAATTCCACTACTGGCAACTTAACACACTGGTTATTGCCAAGCAGAAAAATGAATGTTCCCCTGCTGTAGGCTTTATATTCAAAACAGGAGGAAGAACATGGCTCAAGACTGCTAATTCAGCTGGCTGCTTAAAAAAAAAAAAAGGCTCCTCTAAGCTGGTTTTGATGCCAAACAAAAGAAACAGCTAAAGGTTTTTCCCCAAATAAAGTATGTTCCTCAATGGGTAAACAATCCTGGTTTGGCCAACTTCCTGAAAAATGGCCTTTAGGGTCGGTCTGAGTGACAAAAGCATTTGCCTGATGCTGGGAGCACGGAAGCCAGAGCAGAGCCCTCAGAGGGGTGGTTCGCTGGTGGGACTCCATTCCTGAGGTGAACACAAAGCAAAAGATGTTCACACGGGGCACTCTCAGTGCCCAGCTCTGCCCAGAGCACAGGCAGAGGGAGGTAGTGACTTTCACCAGCAGCGCTGCTCTTTTCATATGCTACTGTGCAGCCTCCGCACTGAACTCCTTGCAGCAGGGCGGGATCCTTCCTGGCTTCAGAACCAGTTTCCCAGCTATTCAGCATGGGCTTGTTCTTTTACTTTAAATGCATTTACAACAGTCAGGTTTCTTTCTGGCCCCAAATGCACGTATGTTTCTTAACACATTCAGCCTAACTCAACCCAGATCTGATTCCTGACAATACTAAAGGACACGCTGATGGTAACCACGTGAGCAGTCTCAGTGATGTGGAGGGGATTACTCCTGAGTTGCAGTCGCTGTCCAACACCTCCCAGCCACTTGTCTCCTCCACGTACCCCAAGATGTGGGCCCCACATCATTGCCAGGAAAGCTCAATAGCAGCCAATTTCAGTCCAGAACAGCCCTTGTCTACGATGATGAAGCACCATAAAACACAAGAGATAAGGGGTTTTCCTCCAGATCACAAATCACCTCTGTAATACAAGCATCCAAGAGCCGCGTCCAACAAGGGGAAGAGCACAGGAGATTTCAGTGTGTGCAGCACAGCGTGCCCACAGCTCTGATCCAAGGCAGCACTTGAACTGCCCTGCACAGCAAAACCACCCTAGGAGGAATTAAGGACAACAGAGGCATTGATCAGAGAGTGGTAATGGCCTCCTTCCCTGGCTAAAAATACATCCAGGGGACAGACAATACGTCTCACCACAAGGCAAAAGAGCTCACTGCAGGCACACAGGAGCAGGCCAGGCAGGTGTTTATGTCTGGCCACTTAGTGTTGCTGAATTTGTCAGGTTGTTAGATAATGTTATACTTGAGAACTTTTCTCTCCTCATTACAGAAACACCCCACTTTCTAGTAAGAAGCGTTGCTGGCACAGGAATTCCCCACATGCTGTTTTCTGCACAGTGGAAAGCAGAAGAGTTTACCACACCGGGAAAAAACGCCATAGACTGGCAGGGGTTTTCAGCACATTTCTGTTTGGTTCCTTCCTCCAACGCCTGGAAGTGTGGCAGCTGCAAACAGGCCGGTGGTGCGGGGCAGTGCTCCTCTCCCAGCATGGTGCACAATGACCCCAGCACCAGCAGCTCTATCACGGGGTTTCAACTCCAAGGGATGCTCCTGCATCTCCACAAGGAACCCACTGCACTTGAAACAGTCAGGGAAAAGAAAATTGCTGTTTTGAGATGTGTCCTGTGATATCATTGTGCAAAGGCACCTAACAGATGAGCAGCTTGCTCCTAGCCAGGTGTTGCCAACAAGAGTTTCTTGGAGCTGTGAGGATGGGCACCACACACACAGTCATATTTCTATGCTATCCAAAGAGTTCAGGAATGTCTGGGGAAAACATTTGCCTTTAAAAAGGTAGCAACAGCCTCAAAAGGCAGATGTTCTGCCCATATCCATTTATACATGGGTCAATGGCTTGCTAGGGCTTGGAGAATTTCCCCAGGGCCAAGCTGCTCACAGCATGCGGAGGAACAAAACACCCAGCAAATGCCCCATTTGGGTGGGGCTGGATGCCTTTGGCTGCTGCTGGCCAATCAAAGCACAAAAGACATACAGCACAGACACCAGGTCTCATCACCAACACTTCAATACCCACATCCATCTCGGTGGCACTGCTGTATCTATTACACAGCTGTTGCCTGCACCCTTGGGAGCAACCTCTGGCAGAGCCAAGTGAACAGAGGCCAGAGTCCCTGGCTCCTTGAGGCACTGTGTACAACCCACAGCCGCCCACTGCATGGCTTCACCATTACATGCTGCAGGGCTGCCCCAGCCCCATGACCTGGGCACACAGGAGGAGCAAAGGGATACCATGAGCTGCACGTCTTTGTCTTGATGCTTACTGCCACTGTTCTTGTTAAGACCTGTGTGCTCCTGGAAACTGAGTCACATGTGATCAAGCCATGCTACCCTGGCACAGTGACTGCAGCTGTCCTGCAGCACCAGAGCACATTCCAATCCCTCACTACAGCTCAGGGACGGCAAAATCCTGCACCACACGTAGGACACTGAGAAGGATGTGGTGCGTTGCACGGCCAGCTGAGGTGGCAGTGCTTCCAGAAGGAGTTCCTCTTGATACCATTGGCACTTGGGCACCCAAACCTCTTCCTATGTTTGTTTCATGCACAGGGATTGGGACTCCATCCTCCCCACTCTCTACTTTGCTTGTGGAACACAATGCCACTCTTTCTCTACTTCCGAAAGGGCTCTGCGGGGCTCCTTGCATCACTGCTCAGGAGCAGCTCTGAAAGCAGAACCCACGCTTTGACCCCTGCTCTGCTGAGGCCTTTTGTGCCACCACTGAGCTCCATGCTGCAGCAGCCCCGTGCCTGGCAGAGAGAAGCACCCCAGAATGCAGGGATTTATTCTGCTGTCAACAGTTGTGAACAGCAGTGTTCTCTGGTGCCATCATTGTCCAAAGGTGTTTGAGTGTGAAGCTCACATATAATAGCAACCTTCTAGAGATACCCATGAAAAGCCCTTCAGTGCTTCCCAGCCCTGTCAGGAATGCAAGACCTCAGGTGTCCCAGCTTTTTCTCCAACTGAGCTCATTCATTTAATAGCCAAGCCCCAGTTGCTCCTTGTTGTTCAAAGAAAGCCCCAGAACAAAGGCTCAGTAGCCATGTGCTTGCTGCCATTCGGTTCTGCCGGTGTGGGATGCTGGTGTCACATGGCCCATGTTCCCACTGCGGGCTGCTGGGGCTGGGATAAGAATCAGCCTTTCCAAATGGCTGCTGGAGGAAGGAGGGGGGCTCAGCTAACTCAGAATGCAGGCTGGCTGAGTGCTGCAAAAGCATTCCCACAGAAAGTTCTGCAAACGTAGCAGTGAATCCAAGAGAGCAGCTTTCATATCATTTTTTTCTCTTGTGTTTTCTGCTGGTACCTGAGGAGCATACGCCCATCCCAGCAGCAACCTACTGTGCAGGAGGCACTGGTTAGACGGGGGGGATTTGAGACTGGCTCAGGCAAACTGCAGCCACACATCTCTGAACATCCTCACCTAAACCTCTCCTGGTCTTCAAAGTGCAAGTTCTTGGCTGGGGAACACAAAACGTGCAAAGAAAAGTTTTTAGTAGGCACAAAAATGACATTTGTCACATGAGCAGCCAACTGCAGTAGAAACCACACAAGCACAAGCCAAGGTGTCAGTAAATTCACCCTCACAAGCAATAATAATTGCATGGGTCCCTGTTACATGAAGGTATAGAGAGAAAGGCTAAAATAAAAGGGTGCTTGTGCTAGAAGAGGCTCAGAGGCTCTGCTGCTCCCAGGGCTGGGTGAGCACATGGGTGCTGCACACACCTCGGCAGTGGGAGCAGCTGGCGCGGGAGCTGCTCTGGAATTGCATCTGAACATGATGCTGAGCTTCCTGCTCTGCAGTGGCAATGTTTGAAGATGTATTCCCAACCTCTCCCTTTTCTCACCCACCAGGAAGCATGGGGCTAAAGTGCTCCTTCAGCTCACTCAGCCTCCGTGCTGCATCATACTCTGGGTGCTCAGCACAGCATCCTTGTCTTGCTGGTGATGCACACAGGATGTCTGCAAAGTGCCTGGCCTGGGGAATAGCTGTGTGCTCAGCTCCATACAGCTGATATACGTTTCTGGCCATCTCCAGGTATTAGCTGTACCTAAAATAATAAAGCACACAAGTCTCACAATGCAACAGAGCTTTCTTAAATGCATATTCTATTTTAACCCAGCGATATTAAGGTAATAGCATCGCCCACCTTCCCTTTTTAATAAAGATCCAGCTTTAAAGATGCATCACCATAATTTCTTAAAAGCTGCAGGCCATCAGTGCAGCCTAAGTGCTCTTTATTGTGGATATGGTGCCAAGGGACTGCAGAGAGCACACTCACAGGCTAAAAATATTCCCGCCTCATTATATACCCCTGCAGATTACTTAGTAATTACACTTCTCAGAGCTGAAGGCAATGACTGCTTTACCAGTTGGGTGTCCTTCTGCCAGTGCGCAGAGCCTGTGCTGACGCCTGGGTGCTTGACTCCAGCAGGGTCAGCCCTCCTGGGGCTGCCTCCCCCCGGGCCATGGCCCAGGCTGTGGCCAGAGTCACCCATTGGGATCTGGAGTCTGCTCACTAGCTCTGGGGAAGGGACAGCCCCAGGAACCACTCACCAAACCTTCAACATGCCAACCACATGCCATTCCATGCAGACAGCTGAGCACCGTCAGAGTGGACTCGCAGCAGTGATTTGCTGGCTTAAGGCTGCAGATGTGCAATTCTTTTTGAAGCAGTGGCCAGGTGGTGCCATTGCCACCTCCGAGCTGTTTGTTACCACATCCACTCATAGGCTGAAGCAGCCTATGGAGAAGGAAGCAGCCGCGCCAGGCTGTGCTGTGTACTGCGAGGCAGTAGGAATTCCCCATCAGAGCAGGTCTGGAGTGCTGCTGTGCTGCTGTGAAATATATGCAGGAATGAGAGGTCAGCACTCAGTCCCCTCCAGATCCCAAAGACACATTAAAGGCTTTATTGTTTGGCATCTATTAGTGGTGGCTGCTTTGTCTCTTCTGGCTGGATTTAAAGCTACACTCGCTTTTGGGGTTTTGTCCAAGTCTGAGCAGTTACCAAAAGGCATTTTTATCTTCTCCGCAGTCATTTCCAGGAAGAGTAATCAATGCATATTAATTTGGAGGGAAAGGGCATAGCAATGAACTTTTCAACTAATCCAGAGATAAAATGTAATAGACTAAAAACTTACTGATGATAGAAAGATAACACATGTAAGTAATGATCTTTCTACCATGAAATACTGCTTATTGAAAGAAGCAGATTACGTTGAGCAACTTCAGCTCTTCCATGCAATCTAACTCAGTCAACTTTATTACTTCAGCTAAAATGTCTCCAGCTTGTGCCACCATGGCCAGACTGCTGTCTGCTCAGCAGTACTGGCAAGTTGGAAGCAAGAATTCCCCTTCAGCAACCATAGTAGCTGCCACAGCTACACGTGGAAGACACTGAGGGTGTCAGCCAGATGCACACACAGACAAGGAGGGAAAATAAAGAGGATTTTGCTATTCACTGACATTTTAGAATATTCTGAAGAGACAATTAGGATGTGCTGTAGCTACACACCAATATCCATTGACCTGAGGGGCAAACATCAGTTGCTCTTCCTTGTTGAGAAGTTATCCTCTGCTGACGGAACACCTTAAATTGCGTTTTTCTATCAGTAGAACAATAAATGGAACATGGAAATTATTTCTTTAATGGCTTCCTCTGAAAAAATGGATGGCATTCAATCCAGTTCCAGCTGGACATCCCACACTCTCTTCTCCAGCCATCATGTGCCTGTCTTCGGCTAATGGAGATGTAAAAGAAGAGTCAGGATACCTCTTGCTTTCATTGCTAAACTGTCGTCCTGATTCAGATGGGGAAGAGGGGTAGAAGGAGACCAGGGCTCAGGCATTTGAGGGAGATTTCAAAGCTGCTAAAGCACGGTGAAAAAGGAGCAGGGGACTGCAAGCGGTTCCCCTGCCACCCACCTGCTGGCAGGAGCAGCCTGTGGTCTGGCCAGGATCCCAGAGCATCAGGATCTGCAAAGCAGACAATCTCAATGTTGTAGCTGTGCCCCAGACTTCAAAAGGGTACAAATGAGGAAGAAGTGCTCAACCGCACCAAAGCAAAACCCCTCGGCACAATAACCAGATGGATTTGGGGGACAAGGGAGAGCGCAGACAGAACTACAGTGAGGTGACTGCATGGAGAGGAAGAGAAGGAAAGGTCTGGGAAGAAAAGTGCAGGAAACATTTAGCATTACAATTTTCCCCTGGTAGTGCCATCAGCTACTTCAAATCACACTGTGGAGTAAAAGTTAAGTTACTGGTAGCAGGCACAGAAAATAGAGTGAGAACAAGCAGAACAGCTACGAATCAGCTGCATTAGGAAGGAGGGCATCAGTTGGCCACTCCAGCCCAGCCCAGCATGGGTTTAAGGAGTGGATTGCAGGCTGGGGGCTAAAGCAGTTTCAGCTCAGAGCTGCCAGCTTCGAGCTCTCCTTAATCAGCAGACGGCAACGCAATCCTCGCAGCAATTAGCCTTAATCCACAGCATTTATGGACAATCACAGGTTTGTGCTGCATGAGCAAACTGGATCCAGCACAAAACACATGGGCTTCATCCCACCTCAGCCAGGTGCTTGGGGGACAATGTGGGCACACACACACCGCTTCATCTTGGGAACAGAATGACAAATCTGAAGTCAATGGGCTGTTTACAGGAGAAGAAAAAGCTCTGAAGTAATTGCTGAAGAATTATCGTGAGCAGTATGAACTGCAAGGTAAAGTCCTCCTGGAGAGGGAGATGCAGTGCTGTCTCCTGGGGATACAGTTTAAACACTGCTGGCATTTGGAGCAGAGGCTCCATGTGGAATTTGAAGGCTCCACCACGCAGCACTACTTGTCAGGGAGCACCAATCTGCTGGCAGTGCTTTCTGCATCCTCTCTCAAAAATCAAATAATTTTGTGCAAATGGAAGATTACCCCAGCAAATAAGCTGGCATTTAATGAGGGTCTGGGATCCTCAGTGCAGGTGTTCAGTACCTGGAGCCTCAGTCTTCCCAAGGGTGGCTCTGGCAAGGCACAGCCGCCTTTGGATTGGGTTCACGGCAGCTGCTGGGTGGCAGATAGCTTGCGGCTGCAGGGTGGCACAGTTGGCAGCAGGGGCTGCAGCCCATCCTACACCCCCCAGGCAGGGGGTGCTCCCAGACGCTCAGTGCTGCTTTTCCAGTCACCACTTCTCAGCAGCTTTGGAGACAGTGGTCACCTTGCTGAGCAGCTTACCCTGACAGCCGGAACTGAAATATCCCTACAAGCTCGAAGGCTCTGGGGATGAGCAGATGGACTCTACAGTTTTGTAAACCTTTCACCAAGACACCAGCACCAGAGCAAGGAGGTCAAGTGCAGAGGCTTGTTTTGAATCCCATGCCAACAAAATGTTCTCAGGGCTCTCGTGGGCTCCCTGAGAAGCAAAACTCACAGAGGAGGGTGTGCAGCTCTGGCTGAGTAGCACTCAGCTGCCTCCTGCCTTGACCTCTGGAGGACTGCCTGTTAAGATGCTATCATACAAACTCAGTTCTGCTGCTGGGATATCAATGTGTGGGGACAGAAGGCAGTCAGGGACTTTCCTTGTTTGCATGAATGTGGCTGAACAGACGACACTACATCTGACGAACACTACTGTTCCACAAGAGACAGCCCCTGGAGGGATCTAACAGAAGGACACAAGCAATGCTTGAAGGATGCAGCCCGTCAGAGCTGCTGGAGTCACACTGAGCTGCCAGCAGCAGGGCTGGCAGCCACCAGCCCCAGCATCAGGACTTCCTGCAGCACTTCCTGCAGGCATCTTCCTGGGTACCACGCAAGCCGGCAGGCTGTCATCGCTCGGCTCAGACAACAGTGTGCATCCAACAAGCTGGAATGGGGCATCAGCACACACTGCTTCCAAACACATCCCTTGTCTAGATTAAACTTTAAATCCCCCTACTGACAGCACAAATGCTTGCTTAGTTCCATGTTGGAATGAGGCTGAGGTATTTAAGTAACTCTGAGCTGGGACTCGTACATTTGCTCAGCTCATACTACACTTCATAGGTTGGAGGAACTCTTCTAGTGCAGTGATGCTCGTGGGGATGTGGACATGAGGCCAGTGTCACACGCAGACCTGGTGGAGAGACATCAGTGCATACAGTGTGCCATCCTGACCACAGGCAAAAGCAGAGCTCTGCAGTTTGTTGCTTAATGCAGAACTTCATCAGTGAGGTTCACATTGCTGCCCTCTGGAACATGGCAAAACGTCCCTGAGCTGCAACAGCCGAACCACTGTGCTGAAGAAAATGCAACGCAAATGGTTCTGCATACTAAAGCAATTGTTGGTCCCCTGTGAAGGCAACAAAAGCTTCTGTTTGCTTCTGTTAGCTTTTTGGGGTTCAACAATCTTAAATAAATGGTACAGCCATTGAAAACCTATTGCAAGCTGCCCTGGCAGCCTGCCTGCCAAAAGCAGAACCTTGTAAAGAAGGCACTGAACTCCAGCTGGCAGAAACACCAAATGCATGCACATTTGCTGGGAAAGCTGAGGGCAACACGGCCGGCTTCTGCTGCCCTGAAACAGAGAGGCATTCCCTGCTGCTGGATTCACTGCTGGTGAAACGTGAGTCCTTCATCCTGCAGCATGAAGATGAAAGGGGACTCCTGGCCCAGAGAGCCAGGGTTGGGGTGAAGGCTTCCGTGGGTGGAAGATGTGCTCAGGATCCTGCAGATGTATCATACCGGCAATAAGGAAGACCTGGCAATTTAAAATTAGGACATGCGAGGCTTTTCTTAGAAGAAATGAGGTGCTGTTTTCAGAGCACATAGAACAGCCACTGTAAACAGCAAAATTTCTTCACAACCATAAAATCTCACAAAACCCCCAAACCACAGTCAGGAAATTAAAGAGAATTCAGAGGAAAACCAACACCGAATGATTATATCCCTGTAGGGATCATACTGGGGAAAGCTAGAAACAAACCAGGACCTTGATCTTCCCAACAGTCAGCCCCATGCTCGGCACTGCCTGCCACCAGCACAGGCGCAGGCTCCGCATGTGGGCGTAGTAGAACCAGCACTGCAGGAGTGCAGACCAGGGGACCCAGGAAACCCCTCATTTCTGGCTTAGTCTTTATTAGTTCCAAAACTGGAACCAAATCTGAACTAGCTGATGCCGCAGGCTTATTACACTTGCCTGCATTTTTCTTTTAATATATATGTATTTCTTTTTTCTTACACAGCCTCTGTAGTACAGTTTTTATTTTAGCTAATTAATCCCTGCCCACACATGCAAGAAACTCCAAAACACCCACAGACCAGAGGAAGGGGAAGGAAATGCTGGAATTGTTTGCTGAAATCTGGCACCGGGCTATTTTTTGCAAGAGGCCATAGGAACACAGTGTTCTCCAGAGAGCCTGAAAAGGGTGAGGTCAGAGGCTGGCTTCTGCCACGAGCCCTCAGCATTGGGAGGTTTTTGTCTTTTGCAATTACATAATGTCTTTTCCATGCTGGAGTTGGTTGCTTCCAGATACCTGGAGGGAGTTCTGAAATGACACACTCAACGGCTTCATTAAAATTAAAAAAAAAGAGAGAGAGAGAGAGGAAAAAAAGCACTTCTGCTCGTAAAAAAAAAAAACACACTGCAAAACTTCGTTTCCTGTCACAGTTCTGTATTGCACCAGATGGAGGAAAAGCAGGGAGAAAAGGGTCTTTATTTTTCCCTCTTTCATTTTTCCATTTCATCCATGTGTTGGCAAAGCACTGCTGTCACAAAGTGGTGGAAAGTTCATTTACGGGAAACCTTCCGAAACTGGAGCAGCTCATAAAACTTTTAATACTGATCTGGTTAAAAATAATGACATGAGACCTGAATGCTTTTTGGTTCAGTTGGGGAATGTGTTTTTGGCCTGTTTCTACACTTTGAGTAAATGATGATATAAAGGGCTATTTTAATAAGAAGAGGAGGGTGGAGAGGGAAAGGGAGTGTGAGTGAAAGGAAAAGAAGATAAAGAAGGAGAGAGAGAGAGAAATGAAGAAAGAGAGAAAGAGAGACAGAAAGAAACAGAAAGAGAAGGAAAAAGAAAAAGAAAGAGAAAGAAGGAAAGAGAGAGAAAAATTAGAAAATAGAGAAAGAATCACGGAAGGATAAAGGGAGTTAGGAAGAAGGAAAGAAAGAAGAGGAAGGTAGAAACAGGAAAGGGGAAAATGGGAGAAGGGGGAAAATTGAGAGGATAAAAGGGGAAAAGAGAAAGAAGAAGGACACTCCTAGAAAGGAAAAGCAGAGCCACAGTGAGAGGTCAACTCCCTGGCTCTGGTGAAGCAGGAAATGAGAGGTGCTGATGCTGCAGTGCCAAACCCTTTACTACCCTTGCTCTACAGATACACAGCTTAGTAACGTCTTCAGATGATGCAGACCAAAAGTAAAGCATCTACAATGCAGTCAGAAAGCTTTTGTGGAATGAAAAACGCCACCTTTTCATTTCTGAATGCAGACAGAAGGTGAAGATAGTTTGGGTGCTGGGGCAGAATCTCAGGCCCCGCAGGACTGATGAGCCGTGCATCTAATTGCAAACTATGCAGCCAGATGGCCACAGCTTGTGGACACTGCTCACGTTTGGATCCACAAAATGATTTTGGCTCCAGATGACTGTCGGTATGAACGCTTCAAGCACCTTTTTTGAGCAGTTGGAAAAATGACTGTACCCCTGAATGAAATGGAGGAGTTACGCCTCCATCCCATCAGAGGTGTGAGTGCCTCTGAATCCAAAGCGTCTACCTCACAGCTCCTCTCTGCACCGTGCTCCCCAGCGTCTAGCCTCAACACAGGCACCTTATGTGTGGAGATAACTCAAGGAAACGTTGGCTCAAGGCATTCTCACTCCGAACACCTCCAATTCTCTGGGGGTTCTTTTTCCAATCCGATGGCCTTTCTTTCCTTCCCCATTTTTTCTTGAGATACATGGGGGTGCAAGTTATGTGGTTTCCAAATGGGACTAGCACTGAGAGTGAATTTGCCTAACATAAGTATGAGCATCTGGATAGGTGGAGTGACTTGGACAAAGGGGCAGGGAGTCTCTTAACAACCACAGTGAAGTGTCCCCAGAGGTTAAATGGCTCAGCAGCTCCACGCCTACCTGCTCCATGAGCTGGGTTAACCTCCCAGCTTTGGGAGGAGCAAAGTCAAGCAGCACCCTGGAGGGGCAGAGCAAAAAGAACAGGAAACAAAGAGAAAGCTGGTGACAAACAGCTCATTCTCTTCTCTCAAAGGCTTTTCTGCATAACTTTGACTGTAGCAACAGGAAATCTCTGTACTAATGTATTCCTACCACCAAGCACAGGAGGGGCCTATGTGTCTCTGGAGTGCCTACAATGAATCATTTGTTGTCCTTCCTCTTGCTTTCCAGTAGGAAGAGGCTACACATTTGACCTTATAAAAAGCAGCAACTTGCCCAGTAAGATGTGGCCAGAAGTAGCCCAGCTCTTGCTGGCAGCCTCAAATACTCTGGAGAGCTATGGGCTGCTGCTGTGCTGCAGAGTGCTGTATCAGCATTTCCAGATGAAACTACTGTTTTCAAGGCTGCTATGAATGAGCCAAGAAAGAAAATACACAATCTGCTTGAGACAAAAGGAATCTGACCCCCAAAATACTAATCCCTTAAACATATATAGAAACTATACAGCAAGTTTTGGTCGGCAGTACTTAAAGATTATAACTCAATTTTCCTTTCCTTTTTTTTTTTTTTTTTTTTAAACAAGATCTTTTTCTCATGAGAATTGGACTCACAGAGTCATAGAATTATTTAAGGTTGAAAAGACCTCTAAGATTATTTATTCCAACCATTCATCTACCATCAATACTGCCCAATAAAACTTGTCCCTCAGTACTGCATCTACTCTTTCCTTAAACAACTCCAGGGATGGTGACTCCACCACCTCCTTGGAAGCCTGTTCCAATGCCTGACCACTCTTTCTCACAAGAAATTTTTGCTAATATCCAACCTGAACCTCCCACAGGGCAACTTAAGTCCATTCCCTCTTGCCCTGTCACTAGTTACACAGGAGAAGAGACCAATTCCCACCTCAACACAACTTCCTTTCAGGGAATTGCAGAGAGCGGTAAGTTCACCCCTGAGGCTCCTCCAGACTCCAGTTCCCTTGGCCACTCCCCATAAGACTTGTGCTACAGACCCGTCACCAGCTTCATTGCCCTTCTCTGAGCACACTCCAGGGCCTCAATGTCTTATTTGTAGTGAGGGGCCCAAAACTGAACCCAGCACTTGAGGTGTGGCCTCACCAGAGCTGAACAGGGGGGTACCATCACCTCCCTACTTCTGCTGGCAACGTTGTTTCTGATACGAACCAGGATATCCTTGTCCTTCTTGACTACCTAGGTGCGCTGCTGGCTCATGATCAGCTGAGCATTGACCAACACCCATAGGACGTTTTCCTCCAGACAGTCTTCCAGCTACTCTGTCCAAAGCCTGCAGTGCTGCCTGGAATTGTGGTGGCCAAAGTACAAGACTCTGCACTTGGTCTTGTTGAACTTCATCCCACCAGCCTCAGCCCAGCAATCGGCCTGTCCAGGTCCTTCCATCCATTCCATGTGCACCATCAGCTTCATGGAGTTAGATGATGCAGACAGGCAGTAGGGCCTTCCTACCCTCAGGGAGATCGACACTTCCCCCACATTGGTGCCACCTGCAAACTTACTGAGGGTGCACTCAATTC
Organism: Gallus gallus; assembly: GCF_016699485.2. Taxonomy (NCBI): domain Eukaryota; kingdom Metazoa; phylum Chordata; class Aves; order Galliformes; family Phasianidae; genus Gallus; species Gallus gallus. The sequence continues at coordinate 538,224 of NC_052543.1, read as the reverse complement.
TCTTGTCCAGATCATTAATAAAGACATTAAACAGGACAGGCACCAATACCAACCCCTGGGGAACACCACTTGCGACCGGTTGCCAGCTGGATTTAACTCCATTCATAACTACTCCCTGGGCCCGGCCCTCCAACCAGTTCCTTACCCAGCCAAGAGTGTACCTGTCCAAGCCCCAGTCTGCCAGCTTCTCCAGAATAATTCTGAGAGAAACATCAAAGGCTTGGCTGAAGTCTATGTAGACTATGCCAACAGCCTTCCACTCATTTGCCAGAGGGCCACCTGGTCATAGAAGGAGGTACTGTTGGTCGTTAGAACCTGCTGTCTGGGCCTGATCCACTGGTTGTCCCCTACATGCCATGTGATTGCACTCATGGTGATCTTTAAGGTAAGCTTCTCAAGAAAATGAATCAAACAGCTAATTTCTTGTTTGAAAATTGGTAACATGACAAATCCGAGGCTTGCTGAAGTCAACAGGATTAAATGGGGAAGAGAGGATGAAGGTGCCTGTCAGTACATCTCTGCTGAAATATTTGCTCAGTCAGCAGCCACTACAATATCTGAGTCCTTTTCGGCAATGAAAGCACTAATTAGGATTACTGGAAGGAATCAGTCATCCCAAGGAAGTTGATTTTCACTGGTTGTCAAGGAAAAGATTTCGAATGATGGATTGGCTGTTGACAGCACCTACTTAGGACATCTCTGCCCTTTCCCAGATCTCCTCTGTAACGATGAGGGTGCTTGGGGAATTCTTTAGGGAAGTCAGCACAGAAAGTGAAAACCTATTCAAGTCACATGTATATCACTAGATGTCGGGATGCTGCTGGAAATTGGGTCTGTGCACTGTGACTAGCTACAGTTTCTCACTCGGGCGTAGCAAAGCTGCCCATTCAACAGACATGTCAGAAGCAGAGAGCTATTGCTTGTGAATATTATACTAATAACGGCTTGCAAGTGTAGCGAGCATACAGAAGGGGAATAAATACCAACAACCTGCCTTCTGTACACTAACCCAACTTCGAAGTCAAGACCCAAGGAAAGACATACATGCCTGCAGATCTTGCTCATTCTGCCTGGTGTCTGACAAGCACGGGGCAGTGCAGGCTCTGAACCTGAACATCTCGTGTTTTATGTAATCTCACTGAAAATATTTTGATTTATGATCTCAATTATCTGTTAACTGAAATCCCACATCTCGAATATCATGAAATTAATCAATAATGAATAAGAAGCTGTGCTGCTGAGGCACTTTATAGAGTGATTCATATTAAATAAGAGATTGTGTAGCCAATATAATAGTTTGCCAGATTAACACATGCCTTGTTGAATTGTAAATACTCTTATTTGTGGCTGCTTTGGAAACATCATTGCATTCAGTAATTAGCTAAGTGTGAGACAGATAAAATTAAAAAAAAAAAAAAAAGAAGAAAAATTTGGGGTATGAGTGGGTCTTGTGCCTTATCCAAGCCTGAAGAAGAATGTAAAGATTTAATTACAGTTAATGAGAGCATATTTCAGAGCTGTAAAGCTCTATTTACAGCCTAATAGTGCACAGAAGGAAACAGTGAAGCATGATGCTCTCGTGGGGCCTTGAAGCACATTGCTCTGGGAACACATTCAAAACCCAAAGGGAAGTAGAGAGTGATCCAGAAGTCAAAGGGCAAAGGTGAATCCTGCCATGAGATGGTCACTTATTTTCCAGCTTCTGCATGTTAAAATTCCTCTGTAGGTCTTTTGAGAATTACCACACTCAGCCAAGTTTATGGCGAGCAGAGAATCTGAATAAATATCCTCCAAAGAGCCAATATGGTTTGCAGATACTGTTTATTTATGAAATATTAATGTGGTACTGACGACAATTGCTAGAGAGCGAAGACCTCTGTAACATGGTGGGGAGACAGCTGGAGCATGGACAGCAGCCTGGCCATGTGGTGACCATGACGAAACCCCACAGTTAAAAGTCCCAGTTGTATCCCCTCCATCAGTATTTTCTTCCTCTTGCCACTGTATTTTGAATTCTCATGGTATTTTTAAGACCTCAGGCTCCAAGTTGGGTACAAACAAGATAATCAGATGTTTGCAAACTTCTCCACTCTGAGCTTTCAGCTGGTATCAGGGTTGACAACTCCATAAGATCAGATGCCCAGCTCACATTGAAACCTCTCTCAAAATAATTCTTATCAGTCATTTCCACAGACTGTGGACGTTCCTCTTACTAGGCAACTGTGGGACACATCAAGATGTTTCCTTCTTACTGTGTATGTAAACGTGTATGTAAACATGTATGTAAACATGTATGTAAGCTTCTGCCTGAAGCAGTGGATGACATTAAGAGAGAACATAGTAGGTGAGTATACTGAAGGTCTGGATTGATCTTGATGCCCTTGGAACAGGTTGCCCAGAGAGGCTGTGGGTGCTCTCTCCCTGGAGGTGTTCAAGTCCAGGCTGGATGGGGCTGTGAGCAACCTGGTCTAGAGGGAGGTGTCCCTGCCTACAGCAGGGGGTTGGAACTACGTGATTTTAAAGGTCTCTTCCAACCCAAACCATTCTGTGATTCTATTCTGGGACTGTAAATGTGAACCAGCTGCTTATACAAACCTCCTTGGTGGAAAGTGAAATGTAAGATACAGTCAGGATTTGTACAGTTCTTCATGATCCTTGTAAGAAAGGCATGCAGGCCTATTTATCTCAGAGTACTCTAAAATCACATTATATAGACTACTGGTGTGAAATGTTCACTAACAAAGGAATCAACCACCAAAATAGCTACATGAATTACTTTCTACCTGGAAACTACCAGTAGCATTACATTTCCACTTGTTGGGAAATGCTCAAATGCATCTCAACAAATCTTAGAATGAATTTGTTGCTTGACATTTCTCTGCATAGTAAGATCCTGTTTCAATGGATACCTTGCAAATAATCAGTTGCAGCCAGTTCACAGGAAATTTAGAAAATCATTTCATGTTGACTAATTACCAGAGGCCCTAGTATAGCACATTCTATATTTTGGTGGCCATGGATGGACTCACAGATTGCAATGTACACTGGACATGGTTTTTCAATGCATCGTACAAAGCATGCAACACCGAGTTCATGTTTGGAGGCAATTAGAACACACACATTTCGCTTCCTTAGAGAAAATCACACAGTAGAAACACTGCTGTTGGAATGATGATGGAAAGGTGTAAAAGGTAGAACAATACATTCAAACAGAACATTCATACAAAAAGCAAAAACATTATAAGCTGCTTTGCCATTTAGTTTCCAAACCCAGTTCACAGACTGAGAGGTGCTGAATGTTATTTACATTTTTGAGGGTTTGGTACAGCTTGGAGAATAATTCTCATGACATCAACTAATAGCTTTATTTGGAAGCCAAATATGAAAATCAGCTAATTAGGACATCCTTACTGCAGTAAGAATGATTGCCCCTCATAAGCTTTCTGAAGCTTTTTTTCTCTGGGCTTTTTATTCAGTGCCCCCAGGATGCCATGTCCCCTGCTCTGCACACAAACAGCAAACCCATCCCTTGCAGTGTGTGGTGCAGTGGATTATCTTGGAAAATCCTACCTCTATGGAGCATCAAGAGGTGATGCATGAGAGTCAAACACCAGCAACAATCCCCACCATGCTCACGTGATACTCTGTGCTGGAAGTGGTGAATCAGAGCAGCTTGTCTCACAAATCCAGCCCTCAGGTCACCCCTCAGGATATGGCTTTGAAACCGAAGTCAAGGTAAAAACCCCAACTTCATCAAAACCCTAATGCTTTGCTTCATAAACTGATAAATACAGTTTTGAGTCATCTTTAAAACCAAAGAAAATGAGTGGCTGGACTTCTGTTCACTTTTTTCATCTTTCTTAGGAAATATATTTGACAGTAATTTTCTCTTGCCAGTAAGTTTCTACTAAGGTTGAGGGGCAAAACCTGAAATTTGTTTGTAGCCTAATGCCATCTGCTTACAAACAGACAAACAATCAAGATTAAATGCCAAACATAATAAATTGCTTTTCTGAAGGCACTTTGTCTATCCTGCAGCCAGCAGTGTAACCAGCAGTCACTCTGCAAGGCTGTTCTGCCAAGCCCAGCAATGGCCCTACCAGTTCCTACCAGCAGCACCCATTGCCATTAGCAGAGTGAAGTGGACAGTCCCCAAGCCCAGCCTTGGTGCTGGGATGTTTCACATATCCGTTCTACCTCTCACCAAAAAGACTGGTGGGATACAATGTATGGGAGCTTTCAAAACGCTCTATGAGCCTTGCAGCAGAGAGATGCATGCTTAAGTATTGGAGAGCTTAGCAACAAATGCTGCATACACAGAGTGGGTAAATCATTTAACTACTTCTCTGTGTTAGCCAAAGCAAATATTCACAGTGTTATCTGCCAAGAGCAGAAGGTGTATTTTTCTGTTTGGACCAGTCAAGAATTCTCTACTTGACTACAGCATAACTTTATTTTCTTTTCCAGTTGTGGAGAGAAAAAAATGGTATTGTATCAAATTGGTGTCTACTACCCAGCTGTCCCTGAAGCCAGAGGCCAACCCAAGCAAAGAACACCCTTGGATTTGCTGATGCCTCCCTGCTCCCCTCCAGTTTGCACTTCAAGCAGGTGCCATTCCCTAGGAAGCTCACAAATCTACACACAACCTCTTGGAGCTCAGCTTCTCATGGTGATACACAAAAATATTTCCCACCCCAGAGACTGATTAGGTTGAGCAGAACTTGTCCTTATCAGTCGGCTGCTCAGGTGTGAAAATAATTACTCCTTTGACACTTTATTCAGTTCTATTCTGCTCCTTACCGTAAGTATTGGAACTCATTGGCACGAAATACAGTGTCTGAGAGATATTAATGCAGAGCAAAGCATCCATGTAAAATGTGCAGATAAAGAGTTTGAAATCTGTGTGTGAAGCTCTATCTTTCGAAGTTTCAGCGTGCTATAAGGCAACAGATAGGTCTGGAAACTCCGGGAAAAATCATTCTGGTTTTGATGCCCAAAACAGGCCTACCCAAACAATCTAAACCGATGCATATGCTATAACTAGCAGAAGCCTATATTAAAGGGAGGCAGCCCTCCACTCTTCATATTTTGTTTTAGACATCTGTTCACTGACATCAGGTCTTTGCTTCTATGAAGCATTAGATGCTTTAATGCCAGTGAAGAAGGGAATTTAGGACATACCCGTTTTCTGAAGCCTTCATCATTGGCCAGCTTGGATGTCCCCATATGTTGAAAATTGTCTGTCATACCTGTGCGCTTCACATATTGGAGGGCAAAGACAGTTTTAGGGCTACAGCCTTCACCTTAGACTTGAGTCTTCCAGTTAGGTACTGCAAGACTGAGGTCTCCTGTGCCTTAAAAGAAAACCTCCCGATACAGACCAAATATACGCGGTACATCACAACCGCCCTTCACAGCATGATGGTTCACTTCATCTTCCAGCTGAAACACCTCAAGTGGCTGAGAACTGCTATGTCCCCCTCACTCACAGACATCACACCATTGCAGATCCACATCCACTGCTGCTGTATTTCCTAGAAGCTCCTTGTGCTGTTGGAAACTCCAGCAGCGGCTTCCCAACCTACTATTTCCACAAGAGTAGCAAAGCTGTGACAGATCGCAAGATGGAATGTGGGTCCGTGTCTCATAAAAACACCTTGAAAATGTTTTCCACCTGCTACACCATACAGTTTCCATGCATTGACTTATGGAAACTCTTTCAATTGTCCACCAGTCCAGCAGAGTGTTTTGCAATGTGCAAGCACAAGTCCTGATGACTCCTTCGTGTTAAGGGCTGCCATGTCATTATGGGCTGGCCTGTTGCTGCTAATCAGTTGCCTAGTAAAATGAAAAGGATCTGCCTACGTGCTCAGCAGCTGGTGCGCACGTAATTAGCTGCCCGACCTCAGCCACTGTATATGAAGGTTAAACACAAGAGCGGATATGAACTTTGGACACTCATCAAAGATATACTTGTTAACACCAGAAATGTTTAGAAAGGATATAAACATAACTGCTAGGAAGGCCAGAGAGAGGAGTCCTAAAACCTCTACTCCCATAGAAACCTCGTCCAAGTGAGCATTACCCACAGGGGCCATGACCTGAGTTTTATTGCTCCTATGTACATGTTTTGCCTACTTTACTGAAGAGCTGTTTTTCACACTGAAGCTAACTCAGGAGCAGGCAACACTGCATGAGAGCTGCATGACTGCCATTTTCCTGCATGCTCTTTACTGCTGTCAAATACATTTTCTGCCCATTTGTTAGGTCCCTCCAACAATTTTCTGCTTCTGCTGAAATACGTACGGAGTTGGGTCTCACATTTATGAGAGCCAGGTGGTATGCAGTGTTTCAGTTGCACTGTTAATGATGAACAAGAGCAGCGGCCCTCAACCTCTGTAGGCAGGGTAACACAAACCTAAGAGATGGTCAGTGTTTAGGGGTGGGGGTGAAGAGTCTTAGTGTCAGAAAAAAAAAAAACAGAAAAAATATCTGAGTTCCCTTTTGGCTTCCAATCTGCTGCATTTTTTAAATTTAGAACTAACAAAGCGATAAAAAAAATGAGACTAGAATTAAACTAAAAAAGGAACTAGGAAAAACCTAGCATTTTATTATTAGTAGTATTTTATTATTATATTTTATTACTTATAATCTCACTAAAATAAATGCTTGCTTACACTAAGAAACCTTCTGGACTCCCATTTCCACTGATTCCTTCTACTAAGGGGTTCTTGTCTTTTGATCCTCCTTCCCTAGGAAAAAGGAAATCAATATGAGCAATGCACACATAAACTCTCCCATTAACTCCAGTAATGGGAATCAAACAAAGTAACATTGTTCTGAATGACTATGGGATAAGAAAGTGGACAAATGTTTTAGTCTGTTATGTTTCAAAGCCTAAAAGCTCTTCCTCCAACAAACTCCGTGTCTGCCACAATTGTCTTTATCTCATCCTTCATCCACACAGAGGAAGGAGTGCCAGGCCCAGTGCTTCCTATGAGTATATATCATTATTGTTAATGTACCACATCCCTCATTATGCCTCCACATACAATGAGGGGTTGACGTGATACTCTGTGTGTCTGTTCTCCTCTGACATCAGCTCCAGGCACTTCCACCAGCACCAGCCCCACCTTGAACATCTCCAACTCTGTGAGAAACGTGAGCAATGGCCTGCAACAGCTCACGTACCTTCCCATCCCAGTTGTAATCTAAATACTGTAGAAAATAAACAGGGTGTGCCTTGTATCATCACCACACCGTGTCCAGCATCAGTTCTTACGCTGCGAAAACTCCCACAGAGTCAGAGGGAATTTGTCTTGAGTGAGGCTTTGGGATATGAGGACAAAAAAAAGTTTCAATCACCAGCACTTCAGGGCATACCCGGAGGGGGAAAGTCCAGGGAAGTGATGAAAAGTGTTTTTTTAGCTGAACGGGCCTGACCCCACAGGGAAAGGATAAAATCTGACACAGCAAAGTGGTCACCCCTAGCAAGAACTGAAATGGATCAGCTGCAGAGATAAGGTCAGCTTATGTGGCCTTTGATCTCCTGGTTACCTCACTGGTGAGGGTGTGTTGAAAGGTGAGAGCCCTCAGCCAGAAAATCCGCTGTCAGCTGCCTAAGCATAAGCATACAGAGCTTTATCTTCCTCTCCAGAGGCCTTGTTCCAGCACTGCAGAGCTAAATCAGCAGCGGCCTGTCAGGATAAAAGCTGTCCTGATGAGCCGACTGCATGTGCCACCTCCTAAAAGGGCCTTCACTAGCCCTGGAGGGACGGAGTATACAGTAGGTTTCTCTTCTGTGCTTATGATCAAACAATCAACCTTACATCCTCAACACAAGTCACCAGCATGCTGCTGAGGCTTAGAAGTACGGTACAATAGGGACAGCCCACTCCTCCCTACAAGGCAAGCTACCTGGACAGAGAAGCAGATTCTGCCTTGCACTGGAAAAACAGAGATCTGGTGAGAAAAACACACTAAGCAGCACTTTCAGGCCCAAATGCAGGTACTGAGGGTATTTATTTGGTTATTTCTAACAGCTCCTGTTCACTTAGCATGAAATTTCTGACACAAGATGCTTTCCTGAAGTGTCAAAGGATTGGTGAACTGCCTTTAAACAGTGCTGTCATGCTCACATTGCAGTACTGTCAATTTATCTGAAAGAAGTTACAAGCTCACATCTCAGTGGCACTAGGTAGAAAAGGTGGTCTGAATCCCAGCTCTGATGAAGCTCTGCACAGAAGGCTCCCTATGCCTGCACACCCCAAGTGTACAGCTGGCCAACTCTCCGATGTCCTGCAGGAGAAGGATCTGCAACTGGAAAAAATAAGCTACAGTAATATTTGCCTTTCTAGGCCAGGTTTGAAATGCTATATGGCAGACTAGGAATTTCATAAGCTTTTATCTATTTCCCTTGTGTGGGGATTTTACACAAAAGCTTTAAAACAAAAATGGAACTAAAGGGATAATGAGTATAACGGTACAAGTCTATCACCTTGCAGCTTGATCCACAAAGTATTTCCTTGCTCTAACTGTTGGTGTATCACTTCTTATCCTCAGTTAAAACTTCCCAATAAGAATTTTCAGAGGCACTCTGCCATCCCACTGTAAGCAGCCTTTAAATGCTTCTACTGACAGAAGAGATCTGGGTGAGTAGGTCTTGTTAGCAGGCATCCTAGAAGGCCACGCAGCCAAATGATCTCCTTGCCCTCAATCTCCCATATTCTCTCTTCTCAGTTTGGGATCCTGTGTACTGACGAGTCTGTCGTTCTCAGCTCTCAAACTATGGAGAATAAATACTGTCTAACATTTGCAGCACCAAAGAAGAACAGTGTGGCTTTTCAAAGCTGTGCCCAGCCGAGATGCTGTATTTTGCTTAGTGCAGCTGTTCCATTGTGTCCATTTTGCTGGGTCACCTACAGAAGTTTCAGCTTCATGCCATAAATAAGAGTGACTGCAACAGGTTAACCAAATAATTTTGCAGACCTTAATATGCAGGACACATTCTGCCTTGAAGGTCTTCTATTCCAATAACTGGCAGGTGGCCCAGTTATAGGTTTATGATTTTGATGCTTTTTCACTGCAATAAAGCATTCTGTGCTATTGTAAAGTTGCCACATTGTTTTCAAGTTGCTGAAATGATCCCCACATCTGTACGTGATCCTTTAAATACCAGACCAAAAGACAAGTTAAAAACAAACAATAGTATTCCTCTGGAATGTGTTGGTTGGTGCCTTCAACACGTACAATTTTTACCTGGCAAATACTAGCTGCACTTTCCAGGAGATCTTCAAGATAATTCAGTAATCAGTAGCGTTCTCTTCAAAATAAATTCTCTTTCAGACTAACTACATTGCTTGAGTCATTTTAAACAGTTAGAAATAAAAGTCATATTTTTACCTAGGACTCAGAACAAGGACGTTTAATTTCTGCTCTCAGGGCTGCTTGCTGTCTTAGGACTTGAAGAAGGTGATTTTACCTCTTGGAGCCTTCATGTCCCCCTTTTACTTTTTCTCCGTCGCCACTGTCCTATGGCTGCCTCCTCAGATGAGACTCCAAGCTTGGTAGAGCAGGAGGGCTCTCCCACCACAGCGCTGGCAGTGTCAAGTTTCTCGCTCGGATGTCAGTGTAATGCCATTAATTAACATAATCAAATGTGAACACGTTTTCCTTTTTATGTCTGTATTGCTAAACCTTGGTGGTCACCCAGGACTTTCAATCTGCCACTTGACACAGTCCATCGACCAACTTTGGGAACACAACAAATATTAGAGAAGAAAAGGGGGGACCAGGGCTGCAACTGAGATCTTCCTTCGCGGCTGTCCCACAGCAGACAACACAGTAATTTATTCATCCCCAGGACTCACACTCAGTAGCCTCTTCATTGTGGCATGACGCACTATTAAGTACGGATAATGGTGAATGGAACTGCAGGCAGCAAACAAATGGCTATTGGGAGCTGAGACCGCTAAATAGGCCCTTATGAGGCCAGTGCCACTGGGCCCAGGACTTGGATGCCCCATTAGCTCCATCACAGGCCAGAGAGCTGGCCTGCCGCCCGTGTTGGAGGGAGATGGATCTTTCGTCAGTGCACAGAGGAGGTTTTGATGTCTCCAGTGATGCAGATGACATACCCCTACAAATCCACCCTGGCTAACAATGTGTGCAATTCAGCAGCAACTCTAATGAAGCCTGATTTTCCACTCATCCACAGCACTTGCTCCTAGACCGTAATACAGCTGCCCAACTCCCTCCGCCCCCCCCCCCCTCTCCCCCCCCCCCACCCGCACTGTGACAGTCTCCCACCTCTCTCTCCATTGAAAACACCTTGCTTTCCCTACATCCCTGCATTGCCCATGGTAAGATCTGTGGGATCAACGCAGCGTGGCCTGTCGTTTTGTTTCTGTCACTGGCCAGCAGCCAGCAGAAGCCTTCCATCACAAGGCACATTTGTGCCTGTCTCACATGGCAGCAGCAGAACGGGTGTGAACAGTGACCCCATCCCTAGGGTCCCACACAGCTGCCTGAGGTCGTGACATGTCCTACAGTGCCAATGGCCCTTTTCACAGAGGTTGAAGCTCCATTCACAGGCTCCTGTGAGGGGAGATTCAGCTAAGAGCTCATTTGTGTGGTTTGCTTCACTCCATGCACGCCTTGGAGATATTAGGGAGCTTACTGCTCCATGGGACAATGAAACCAGACTCCGCCAAGCTGAGCCAAGCAAGATTCCCTACCAGAGATCAGAGGCCACAGCTTTCTAGCTCGAACATCTGGGGAAAGCCTCCCCACCATGCACGCACCTGCAATGCAGACCAGACCCCTCAGGGCAGCCTGCAAACCAAAACGTTGCTGCGAGGCCTACCCTTCTCACACTGCTTGCTTTTTTCTCTTCTCTGATGTCATCTTCTGGTGCCATCCCAGAAATAACATGGACAAATTCTTGGCTTGCTATTTTTGGCAGCTTCTCCCACCTAGGAAAGAGGGAGATTACACTGTAGGCTATTCAGGCAAGCTGGCATGACGGCCACAAACATGCTTTCTAGCCCATGCGGCTCTAATGATAAATCCTGGCCAAGCTGAACAGACTGTTTCAACTTCAGAGCGTACTTGGAACGGCCAACACTGTGCTAGACAAACCGCCTATGCATTTGGAAGGTGCTATTTTTTTATTAAGTCTATTTAATGAGTAGAAATAGAGCTGTGCGGTGGGCATGGTGACCGAGGGTGGCTGGTGTGGGGCGAGAGGCTCCTGGCATGTTACGTGCACTTCACCTGGCACTGCCACCTGTATGGCAAAGGAACCAACCTGAGTGATTGATTGACTTTTAATTGGCACGTAATTAGCAAGAGGTAGATGTCAACTGGCAGAGAAATCAAATGAGGCCATTTATGGACACCAAGCCACAAAGGAGCCTCCTGTGTCCTGGCATGTCCCAAAGAAGCAAGACTTGGAAATAAAAACATGCAGTGTTTCACTGGATTCCCAGAGGAGCTGCATGCTGTGCATGGAGCACATCAGTGCTTAGGCCTTAAAATGAAGCTTTGTGTTGTGGTAGGTGGTAAATGAAAGAACATTTTCTTACTCTAGGTTTACATGGCTTTTGCATGCTACCGGTTCTAGGAGTTTGCCTCCAGTGACAACAACAGCATCCTTGGATTTTTCTTCATACGGTGCCCACACACAACAGCAAATGGTGTGGAATTGAGAAAAACAAGGTTGGTCTGAAGGAAAAACTACAGATTGCTTTGACGTTTACAAATACTTAAATGGCCAAAAGTCCTTGTTCGAGAACAGCTTCAGCTGCAGCTTCCCAGGGAGGGAATCTCCCATTTACGCACTGTCCCCATTTTAAGACATGTTGAGATGTGGTATGTCTGAGCTCACTGGCTCTAAAACCCTGTAAATTAATCTTCTGGGTTCCTTGGGAGTCTGTGTCTCAAGTGGTTGGGTTGGAAGATTTTTATGGAAAGTACACGGGATCTTTCATGCTCGTGTGTAATAGATGGGTTGCACCCAAACAAATCTTTCCAGGCCTAAAGATGAAATATTAAATCATCTCTTTCAGGGCAGCAAACCTACAGTTTGGTCCTGAAGGCCTACCTCTATCCCAGATGAAACTTGTTTAGACAACAGGATTAAGCTTAAAGTAGAACAATCTAGATCCTACTCCACTTTCACATTTTTACAAATAGCAGCACTACTCAAACCCAAGAATTTGGTTCACCTGATTACAAATATTCAAGCCAGACATAACACATTTGGATCTGGATACGGGCAAGAATGTCCCCAAAGAGGAGGCTGACCAATTTGCAGCTTTGATTCAGAGCTTCCTCGTATTGCAGCTGGTGTTAGAAACAAGATCAACCACCTAACACCTATAACACTTGCACAAAGCAATAAATACGTACCTTTGGATGCATGACTCCTAACAGCACCACAGAAGGTGATGTGGGAAATCTGAGATCTTCAGAGCCAACAGGAATTAGGGACATGCAGGAGAAATATCTCTGTGAGTTCCTGGGTCCTGTTGCGGACCTGATTGTCACTCAGGTCCTGTCATTGTGGATTACAGCTGAAAAAACTTTCTGCTAAATAAAATGCAAGCAGAAGATGTATGTCTTACTCTAAGACCTATTTCCTAGTCTGGCCTTAGAGAGCTCACACTTTCTGCTGCACAGCCAACTGTGGATAAAAGGGCAAAATCCCCAAAATATCAGGGAATGATGGAAAATTCAGACAGGCATCATGAAGCAGTCCAAAAAGCTGCTGACCAGAAGATACTACTGTGAAAAAGGCCCAGATGTTTGTATGTGCTCGTAGGCCAGAAAATCACAACACAGCTCTCCCAGTTAGATCTTCAAATACTTAAATTTTCAGCCTTCTGAGTGCTTTTGAAGATGCTGAATCACAATGACTAGGCTGCGAGCAAGTAATTCTGTTTGCTTTGTGAAAACATTAAATTGCCCAAAAAGGACCACAACTCTGTACAGCAGTGATAATCCTACTGAATATTGCAAACAGTTTCCTATGAAGGAAGGCTGCAAGGACTTTCATTGCAGTCCTCTGCTGCAAATGCCCATAATGTTCCTGAATTTTCTGAGCTGCAAGTTTTCACACTCCTTTCTCTGCCAGTGTTGGCTTTCATTATTTCTTTTAAATATAAACTTGGAGCTAAACCCCTTCAGATGTTTTAAGTTACAAATGTGTGGAAAAGATACAATTTTCTACATTAAAAAGAAAGTTCTCTGTGTTAGTGTGAGAGAGACGCACAGAAGGAAAGAAGCAGGGAATAGCTCAAAAATGGCAATACTTTGAAACCTGAAACTTGGCACAGGAACAGGTCCTGACAAAGTGTATGTTCTGCTATGTTTAGAAGAAACTGTGGTTGTAAAATAAAGCTAGGAACAGTTGAGAGTGTGCCATAGTGCACAGACAGTAGAGGATACTGCTTGGATTTAGCTGCTACATTAATCCATGCAGGCTGAAGATGTGTGCTGAAGGGCTGCTGTTCTCATCTCAAGCAGCAATTGCAAGTAAGGACCTTAGAGGACTACAACTGAACTCCTACAGCAGGAAAGGGAATGGGAATAGGAAAGGGAAAGGGAAAGGGAAAGGGAAAGGGAAAGGGAAACGGAAGGAGTAGAAGAGACAGTGCATATCCTTGTACTGCATACCAAGATTGTTGAGCCATTAAACCAGGAAGGCAAAGATTTAGAGTTGGGCCATCACTAATCAATGGCTTCTGATCAAACAACAACCTATTGCCTCTTTTATCCAAAAGCCAAAAAACAAATTTAACTAAACATCCCTGCTACTGCTGCAACAGCACTGTCACTGCAGAGCTGTGTTCCTCTTGCTTTCAGTCCTTCCTGCTCTGTTTCATTACATGGAGATGCAAGGGATGCTGCCTGTGTCAAGGCAGGCAGAGCACAGATGGTACCTGGTGAGCCTGTTATGTGGCAGGGATTTTGTCCTGGATTAAATAAAGTGAGTGTCACCAAGTCCCAGTGCACCACAGGCCAGTAATCCCTGCAGCAGGGAGCAGCAGTTAGGTTAGACTCCTTGTCTTGTGTCAGGCCGTAGCTGGGACTGTTGCAAGCTTCAGTAACTGGTTTGGCACCATGTAACAGTATCAGGTTCACCCTCAGGGAGGCTGGAGGAGTTCACTGTTGTTCAGTTCCCTAGCACCTATCTGTGTAAGCAAGGCTGGGTCAAACCCAGAGCCATGCGCAGCACAGGCCAAGAGAGGGTCAGCAGTGCTGTAAGTGATGGCAGTGAGAAGAGATGTACCTCTGCTTGGAGAAGGGACAGGTGGAGCAATGGACTGGGACTTGGACAGCATAGCAGCCATGGATGCTATTCTGTGTGCTCAGGTGTCCACCCGTGAATAGCAGCTATCTGCAAGATATAGTGCTGTTGCAGATGCTCACTGTGTTAATAAAGAGGCAAGGATGTGGTCGCACCCAATGAAGTTGGCCACCACAAGCAGTGAGGAAGGAGCTCACTCATTCTTACACAGCAAACATGGAAGCTGTGCTCACATGTGGGACCAAGCTACCAGGCAGAGGATGAGCAACACCATCTCATTCCCAGTGATTGCCACTTAAAAATCCTTTGGCAGGAATTCTCTTGAATTAGCAGAATTTGGCAAAAAATTCTCTTGACAGAGAGTATGTCAAACCTAAGACTTGCTTTGCCATCCAATCCTGGTTCAGCTTTTTCCCTGTTTCACTTCACATTACCTATGAAGCTGTTCCATAGCTGACCAACGGGCTCCCATGTATAATCACATCAATCTGCCCTCTGCACGTCTTTTACCTCTATAACATCAGCCTCTGCTTGGGATTCTAGGTAAGCAACACCGAGACACTCAGCAGGCAGTGCGAGTCCCAGCATTTCTCCATTCTCATATTACCCCTAAACCAAACGCTATTGCATGATGAAACAGATACTGTTGACCTAAGTACAAGGCTGTGGAAACTGCACAGGTACTGTGTGAGATGTTGTTGACCAGCGAAGAAGCTCCCCAGCATACTGGCCTGATATTTGTGCAGTGTGCTGCTGCTCACCAGTGCATCTCACAGCACCATCCCAGGGAAAGCAGATGAAAAAGGAAAATTGAGTTATTCCTATTTTAGGCAGGATGAAGTTCAAGCATGGAGCAAAAGGAACTTGCAGAATGCTGCAGGTGCAGTGCAGCTTGTTGCAGCAGCACCAGCAAGAAGTCAGTGGGGGAGGGAAGCCAGCACAACACCCCTCATGTCAAAAAAGCAGGGTTTTAGCCAGCAGTTGATAGGGTTTTGCAAGTCTTTACCTCGAGAGGCATTTGATCAAGGAGTGAAGAAACAGTAGCAAGAAAATAAACCAGAATGAAAAGTTAAAGTGACTGGAATAAAAGCATTTTGACCTAGCCCTCCAGGGAAATGGCCTTCTATTGCAGCTCTGCTTCAGCATGACAGTTATATCATGCTTCATGCTGGGTCACAGGGATGTTGACAGTTTGCAGCTCTTTGTAGGACCAGAACTGATGTCAGAGGGTGTGGAACAGCACAGCAGATGCACCCATCCCAGCCGGGCAGCCACAACTCCATGCAACATCTCCATCGAAAGTACAAAGCTGCAGCTGCACATGAAAAAACAGAGAAGCAACTCTGAGGTTTTGATCCAACTGAGCGCCTCTTATCAGTAATTGCACCCCCAGTCCAGACTTGAACCACCTGCACTGCAAGACCCAAGCTGCAGTGGCACCTAAGAACACTGTGGACAAGAAGGATCTCACCTGGAAGTCAGGAACTCTCCCAAACCTGAACAAGAAGGATTTGCTTGACAGGCAGGGCGAGCTGGAAGGAGCCTCCAGGCCTGCCATTTCCACCAGAAAGCTCTATTTGTGTACTTCGTGAGATGAGCACTCTGTTTGCCTACCTTTAAAAGCTGGGCTCAAACAACCAAACCAATTTCACTTGGGAAATACTGTCTGGACATACAAATACACAGACAAATATACAAGCTGAAACTCAGCATGTACCCTTGTAAACACCACATTTCCTTTTTCACGTGTACATGTAAATAACTTGGAGGATTTTGAACGGTCCATGTTCAGAGAGATCTTTCATTTTAGTTAACCTCAGTCAAAGCAAACAACATCACATGGTACCCTAAGATGGTTTCTTTTGGCTCTTCATACATGGAAAACACTGAGCACATTTTCATGGATCCAAGTAGTGTCCACACAGAGGCTGGCAACACTTCACATTAGTTCCATCATCCTCTGGGTTGCAAAGATGAAAAATAACAAACCTCAGGTACTGGGCAGTGACCTGAATTTTGATGTGAAACAAAGCTGTTCAGAAGACTGGGGATAGAAATCCATATTTGCAAATTATTTTTGCATTTGTCATTTTACAGCTTCCATGTTTTTTGTTTGTTTGTTGTTTGTTTGTTTGTTTGTTTTTTCCTGTTCTGGGGAGAGGCAGGAGTAGAAAATCCCAAATCCCAAGGGGACTATCATAAAGACAGATTATTTGGAAGGAAAGTTGGGGACAGCATGCAAAAGGCTGCTTTAATGAGATTTCTTATCTAGTTTTGTCAAATTTAGGACGCTTCCATGTTGGGAATTTTACAGGCATCCAAACCAGGGCTAACTGAATACACATTTTGCATCAGGGAGCCTGAACAACAAGTTGAACTCATTGACCTTATACAGCAGTTAATCAGACTTTAAGTGCTAGAATGGTAGGATCTGGAGAACACTTTGGTGTACTGAAAAAAAAAGGGCTTCAGGATTCTCAAGCTCCAGGGCAAATCGGGGGGGATGCAGCATGGAAAAGTCTCCGTTGAAGATGGCATGGACAACTGCCTCCTGGCTTGCAGGCTCCAGAGCTAACAGCTTGCATCACAGGTAAAATGGCTAAAGAGGATTACACGGACTTTGGTAACACTATGGATTTGCCTGTGAGGTTAAAGGATGTGAAAAACAGATGTTTTTGCTGATACTTTCAATTCCACATCCATGATCCCCCAAGCGTGGTTCCTAATTGTGAGCTACTCACGGCAGAAGCAGGGAGGCATAGGACTATGTGACCATAAATACATTGAAATAGAATATACAGAATTAACCTGTAAGTCAAGCAAGTTTAATCAGTGGGAAACTGTGTCACTGGGTGATTTTGCTGGTGACAGAAGAAAGTCAATTGACTGCTGGCAAGCTTTAGCCAATGCAGTCTTGAAGTGCAGCTTCACTTCAGGGTTGCTGTAGAAAGATGGGACCACACAGTGCATCTCTTCTCCCACCAAGGGCCAAACTCAAGTGGCTCTTCTCCAGCTGTAATGAGGATAATGTTCCTGAGATAATACCAAAGAGACAAAAGCAGTCTGGATTGACACCTCTTCAACCGAGGTGCATTTTTGTCAGGGGACCAGTATCTCAAATTCACATCTCATTTATCAACCTCTCCTCTCCCATGGGAGCTATTCTGTGGGGGAAGCAGAGGAATTCACTCCAGGTCTCTCGCTCTTCCCTGCTTCCCTTCAGCAGAACCCTTTTAAAGAGAAAAATAAGGCAACAACTGATGATGGATGCACAAGCATCTCTCCCAGCACAGCTCTGCTAGTTGGGGATCCAAGGAGGTGCGATCCTTCACTGATGGAGCTGCTCTGGCAACAGTCCTACATGCTGATATGATTATTTCAGCAAAACTTCATTTTATTTTTAAACAAAGACGATGTATGTTGTGCTGCATGTCTATGTCCATACTCAGGTGTATTTTCCTCCTGTACTTTTTGACAGCACAAAGCATAGCTGTGTCCAGAAGAGGATGTACTTGGTAGATATAACAGCCTTTGGCATTCTGTTTTGTGCAGGCATTCCTGGCATAGCCCAGGCCTCAGAGTTTTGGAATAGATTAACACAACTGAGATTCATCCCTTGAAACATCCCAAAAAGTCTTGCTGAAAAGATATGAGGAAGAGAAGATTCTTCAGAGGTCTAGCCTCACACAAAATTGAAAGTAGCTCTGTTTTCAGACTGTGTTAGCCTCAAGAAAAAGCAACCACTAGGTCATGTTTGCTGGGACTATGGTGGACGGATGGATGGAGACAAAGTGCAGTCAAAGAGAGAAATAAACACAGCTGAAAGAAATTCTGATCTTTGATCAAGCGAGTGTACTCATGGAACATGACAGCCAATACTTGCCCAGATGAACACATATTAGGAAAAGCCAGCATGACTCACAACTGCAACATGAGAGAAAACTGATGGCAGCAGCAGTCCATAAGAAGGATGCAAATAATTAGAGTTCTTCTAAACAAGGTCAAGTTTCAGCTGCTCCTTCACTTCCTCTACTTAATAGAGAAGGAAGGTTGTTCAAAACGATTCAGTGGGAGCTTCTGTCCTTGTAAGTCTCTGAGTGAAGTAAGAGGATCAGAGCCTAGCCCTTCACCACAAGCTTTGCTGTTCATTGAACACAAGCTGAACCACGACCTGGAATATAAGCCTGGTGCATCCTCAAAGCAGCTTTCCTGATGGGAACTCATTTGTTGACACCTTGAATTGCTTTAACATGATGTTGCAATTTTCACATCTGTCTTGCACCGCAATGGGTTCCCTGGAGCACTGAAGCACTGTGTTTTTACAACAGTGCTGCCTCTTCCACTTCTTACAGAAGGGGAAAAAGAAACAGCATTACAGATAATTATTTTTTTCAATGATTCAAGGCAATTTAAATATCTCTCTAGTTAGTGCTGATAGATAGAGCAATTCATTTGGAGTCAGGTTGGGGTTGGTTGGGATATAATTTCAGTTCTTAAGTACCATGGATATGCTTGGACATTTGTCTTTGTGTTGTCTTCCTAGCAACAGCCTTGCCTTCTGCAATGTAAGTGGAAATACAACATAGCAAAAAGTCAGAAAGCTGGTGTAAAGAAAGTAGCTAAGATTATGACATTAAGATTTTTACTTTGTGTTTTAATGAAAAAACTCCTCAAAGCATCTGACTGATCACAAGGTCTCTCTCCTCCTCGAAGAAAGAATCTTGTTCTTATAATCCTTATTTCAGGTAAGGAAACATCCAAGAAAAATAATAGAGTGCTCAGCATCTGGGCTCTCATCATCTGTCTTCAAGCATCCATGCTCCTTCAGAGGACAGCACAGAGCGAATACATTTTCTTGCTGCTGGCCGTATCATACTTAAAATCCCCTCAGTTCCCCCCCATCATGAAAACATCCATCAGAAAGAAAGCTATTTAGATTTGACAGGCAGTCAGGATTAGAGCAGGACTGTTACATAACGTGTCAGTGGGAGTAAGCAGGAACATTAGTTATGGTCAGAAATGCTGCCATCTCAAGGGACCCTCTCTGCACCACACAGGCTCTGGAAATCCTCGGAATGATTAATTATACATACTAGCTCTTTGGCAGGTATTCAAATTTTCATACCACATACCTGCCCTTCCTCCTGCACGTATTTTCTGTTTGGGTGTGTTTCTGCAGATGCTATCAGTCTACTTCCACGGAACATCAAGCACTAAGCACATGAGAGTCTTCTCCATCTGTAGCCAAAGGATGGAGTAGCAGACACAACTTTGCTTCCAAACAACAACAGTTAAAAATTTCTCCAGTTCAGGACATTGGCCTACTGCAGTGTCATTCTGTATTCTGATCTGGGAGCACCTTGAACCCATCTGGTGTTTTTCTAAATGACAACTGGTGCCTGATTATAGCAACCTCTGAGAGGAAAGACACTTGCACCAGGCAGCACTGTCTCTTGGACTAACAGTTGTGACACAAGAGTAGAAACAGGAGGGATTACCTGTCCTCTAGTCAAGTGATTTTTCAAGCTTTCTCTCATGGTACAAACTCCTGTGATAACAGAACATGAAAGAACCATGTTGCCTTGCTGACTAAAGCACTCATGCACTGTACCAACCTTCCAGATGAAATCCGGGCTCTATAGGAAATAACCAGTTTGCAGGACCTTCAGAAACACCAGGTTTCCTTTTCTTACAAAGTATTATACTCTTGTTGGTTGATGGCACCTCTTGACTGGGCAGAAAAGTAGAAGTGCTCCGGAAGGGTAGAGATGGGCACGAGGCTGGGAGGGGACACAGATAGAACCAAAGGGATATTCCAAGCCATGCAGTTACATGCTCAACATAAAAATCTGGAGACAGTCTTCCCAAGGTAGTCCTTACTTGGTACCTGGATGGCCGTTGGTCTGCTGGTGCATGACTTGTGGTTTTTCCTTTTTCCTCTTTTTTTTTTTTCCCTTCATTTACTGAACTGTCTTTATCAAGATCCATGAGATATTCTTGCTTTGACTCTTCTGCTTCTCTCCCCACCCTGAATGAGTATAACAATACAACCCTACATGCCCTAACCAGTTGCCCTACCTGAGCAGCTAACACGTCTGCTTCCCCCTTGATTGCTTGTGGGAGCACGAAGAGATCCCTAAAGCAACGCAAGGTGGGAACATGCACATCTACAAGCCCTCACCAGTAGAACTGTGCTTATGAGTGGAGCAGGAAGGAAGTTAGTCACAAACACAAGAGCTAGCTATACTTCTAGGAGTACTTGTGAGCACTTATTGAGCCCTCAAATGCCATACTTCAGTGACCAGTTTCACTTCTGTCAGGCAGGTCTTGAGGACTTCTGCTAAGGTCATTCACTCAAGGTGCACCCTTTCCCTTCAGGCATAGTTAAACACATATCTCATCTATCATCTGCAGTGAAAACACTACCCAAGTGCTTTCAGTGCTGGCAAATATATTCTCCCACCACTGCTCAATCTCTATTTAGTCAGTTTAACTCTATATGTATTATAATAACACTGAGAGACAGACACGGCCTTCATAAGCAGATAAATCTGAAATCAACAACAGGCATTTTCAGCTCTGAGGTCTGGATGAGAGCACAAAATAACTGAACTTTGTTCCTGTGGTTTATTACATCATCTGGCCCCTTTTTGCCTGAAAATATTTCTATTCCTCATTCTAGCCCATCTGTTCCTCAGAAAACTCTTCTCAGTTTACTTGAAAAACAATTAACTGGAGGCAAGGCATTTCTTTTCAGAGAAAAGTATGTTCATAATCAAGCAAATAATATTACATGTTTATTCTCATTAGTGCACATGCACATACATACATGTGTGCGTGCCCGTCTATTTTTAGTTACAGTGCCAGAATTGGTCTTCACAGAAAGGAGGTCTTCTTGACCCAAGAAACACATCACTTTTAATTAGGAAATACTAATTCTAATATATATACATATGATACTATGTATGTATTATATTATTATTTATTATTATTTTATTATATATATATATTATAATATATAAAATAATAATAAACACATAACAAACAAGTAAACCCAACACAGAACTGTCAAAAAAAGATCTCTTTGCAGGGGACCCATGCTGCCAGATGACAGGACTTTTTCCTGCTGTTGTGTTTTTTAAGTTTTTATTTACTTTTGTGTGAAAACTGAGCCCAGTGACACTTGTCAGCCAGCAGAGAAGGAGTCATCAGTCCTCACCTTCTTTAATACGTTGAGAAAGGCATTTTGGGTCCTCTCTCCAGATGAAAGAGTTTGCTCCTCTGACAGTAGTTTATCTCAGTCAGTACAAACTTGTCTGCCTGTACTGCATTCAAGCTGTGTCTCCAATAAACCTTTACTCACACTGGAAAGAGACCAAGTGAAAGCAGTACTTTTTAACTCTTTTCTATTGGGGTAACCCATGCTGTCAATAAATGGATTGTTTCCACTAAAATGGGTATTCTCTGCCCAGTGCAATCTAAAAAGTGGAAATGACACATCCCTCTTTGTCTCCTCTTTCCTTATTATGATCACTTCTGGAAGAACCCTTTTGTACCATTTTCCTGGTCAGTGTCTGGACCACAATGGCTCCTGACTGAATTTCTGGCCTCAGGGCACACAGCAGTGGGAATATGGAAAGAGAGCTTCATTCACTGTCCTCAGAAAAAATGTCCATGTGTCTCACCCAGGCCACTTGGACACAAATGCTTTGAAGAGATCCTAAATGACTCAGTCCTGAGCTCATTTGAAGCAATGACTACCAAACCACATACAAAGGGGTGATCCACCCTCTAACAGCCACACTGATGAATTTTCAGAAACTGTAAGCAGAGGGGAAATGCACTTGCAGAACCTGCTGTATGACATGGGGCAAGACCCTCTCTCTGTCTGGGCCACTGCAGGACCTGCCTCTAGATTGCACAAGCTCAGATTCAGCCATTCACAGCTTCCTTTGAGATAAACTTCTTGTTCTCAAGGCAGGGTAGAGGCTGGGTATGGGATGGAGATGCTTGGTCAGGTTCTTCTTTTCAGCTAGGTCTCCAAGCTAGACAAGAAATTCCACTACGTGGGACATGAGACACAGCACACCAGCCCAAGTTGGCAGGGTATCTAGGTAGGACTGGAGGAGAGACTTCACACTCACCATACTTGTGGCATCTCTATTAATACCTTCAACATCTTCTTTGTTTTGTCTCTGATCCATACAGATCTGAATAGGGACCATTAGTAACTGTATTACAAGAAACCCAAGGCAAGTCTACTTTGTTGCTTGTGGTGTACAAAAAATGGTTCCTTTCTAGATAGGGGATCTGCTCAAGAGCTTCTGGGTTGTAATTCACACCTGCTTAAACTTGGAACATAAAGGTTTCAGTGCAACAACTCCAATGATTATGGAATATAAGACTAAAAAAACTCTTGAGCAGTAAACCACTGAACATTTGAAGCATTTAAGTGTATGTAGACATGGTACATGAAGAATGGGAAGGAAAGCAGGGATATAGAGAGATGAGATCACTGGATCGCATGGAAGGAGGCATTCTTGGGGTCTGCTACCCCAAATCTCCACAATTATGAAGGAAAAAAAAAAAAAAGGTTAAAGCTTTAACTCTTTACATAACAAAAGGAAATAAAGAATAATCAGAGGAATAAAAGGAAAACGACCTACGATCTCATAATCTGAATGAGGCCACAGTGAAACCCCAAGGAAGCAATGAGTATGTCATCATGCATCCATTTTTTTCCAACTAGAACTGCAGAGCAAACCCCATTCCAGCTTCTGGAGAGACTGTATAGTGCAGAAGCCAGGCTTCTACTCCAGTGTATCTTCTGCCATGTCAGGCTGGCTGTGGGAACCAACCAGTTCACTCAGCATTTTGTTAGTCACTTTGCAAAGGTGCAAGGACTTACAAGAGCCTAGTCTGACATTATGTGCTAGTGACAATGTTATCTGGTTGGATAGCTTGCCTGTGACACATGTTTGTCAGAGAAAGAATACACATAAACACACTATTGGCTTCCAGAAAACAAAACAAAACCACACACACACAAAAAAAAAAAAACCCAAAAAAACAAAAAACAAACAAACAAAAACAAAAACAAAAAAAACCACACATACTAACTAATATGCTTTAAGTTTGCCTTCATGTTGAGAATGAAATCAGTTCCTCATGCTCTGCTTTATCCACAGGGGCACAAAATACAAGTGTCTTGCCTTCTCTTTTTTTTCTTAATGGAGAAGACTCCATTAAGATGGAGGAGTACATCAGGCAGATAATTGCACTCAATCCATTTAGCTCCATGTGGCTAATGGATTAAGTGCCTGGGCTTGCTAAAAATTTAATTTCCCATTCTGAATGAAACACATCTTGCAAACTGTATTATTTCAGAAAAATAGAGTTTGAAGAAAGTACTTGCCTGCAACCGCAGGTAGCACAGGCACAGGCAGCAGGCTTGTTTTTGTTTTACAGCAATTTATTGGTGCAAAAGATATAAGAATTGGGTCTTTAAATTTTCACATCTCCTTAGGGATGTGGTTTCCAGATAAAAATATTTGCTTGTGAAAGTCTTTCTCCCTTACTACTGCACTCCATGGGAATGCTGCTCTTGACTTTCACAGGAAGCAACCTGGTAGTCAAGAAAGATACTCTTCTACAGCTACAGTTTATGCTTGCAAAATAGACTTGATCCTGAAGACCCTTCCTTTGATTTCTGGCATCAAAGCATTTCACTGATTTGCCTGACTTGTTTCCCAATTCACCACCCCCTGTTGCAGGGTGTCCTGCCCTGTGTAATTACCCCCTCCAGCAAAGCACTGCTCTGGACTGATCATGTAAGCCCAGATCAGAGATAAGTAATGCACAGCAGGACAGAGTATTTTCTTCTTGCTTTTCTGTAACTTCATGCTTTCTACTTGCCTCTGGATAGTGTTACTGAACACTGGCATTTTTTCAATACTAACCAGAATGGGAGCAATTGATTTCCTTATGTCCTGGATGCCACCCAAACCATCCATTAGCCATGAGTTTGCAAATTTGGGGGAAAAAAAGGCTCACAGGCAATGTTGTTGCCTCTGAAAAGAAGTTAAATTAGGGTAGATGAAAATCAGATTTACTTGAGACAGGTAGCATGCAGAAAATAACTCAGGATTTACAATCTGTCACCCATAAGACTCCATTGACTTGCTGAGATAAGGGGCCTTACGATGAGCACTCAGAGCAGCAATTCCCCATCATTTACACGCACTGCTATGTGAGGACTGGATGTGGATGAAGTCTTTGTGATGACAGGTGCTATCCAAACACTATTGCAGGTCATCATGCTCACATCACTCTGAAGTGGTAATTGGTACGGATGTGGAACATGACCATGGGTAGGACCTGCTACCAGCATCTCCTCCTACAAAATCCCTTGCCATCTGGCACTCACAAGCCAGACAGGTGGCTTGTACTAGGGCTTGGTCTAGTGAGAGTTCCTCATCACCAGGTTGAGACTTGGCATAATGATCACCATCTCACTGTTAATGCATTCCTTTCAACTGTACCTATAACATTGCACTGTCGAAGATGGGCAGGTTTCTCACTCCTAGATACCTTGCCAGACCCTCACAATTCACTATACACACCTGCTATCTGCAATAATGTCACAAATATATCTTGTAGGGAGTGCTAATAGAAGCATATTATCTCAGGCTTGGCCCTGGGGTTTCTCTGCTTCAAAGCCCTCAATTTTTCTAACACCTGAGATCCTGTTCAGCAGTTTTGTATACCACTTCCAGAAAAATATTCTTAGTAACACAGATGAAAAAGTACCTCATGGAACCAAGCATCAAAAAAGGCTAAGCCCCACAGAGGGACTCTACTGCTAGCACTCCCAGTGCATGCAGAGCACAGAGCCAAGCTATCCGCTGCTTGGCATGGCAAACAGATCTGAATTCCAGAAACTCTCAGTCCTAGGAGCTACTGGTAGTGCGCCTTGGAGGGGAGAACTTTACTTCATGCTTGTGGGTTTTTATGTCATGGTCAAAAACCTTTCTGAGTCCCCATGTTTTTCAGTAGAAGACACTGATTTTTTGTGGCAAAAGGGGTATTAATGTGGGACAGAGACACCACTGTAGAACAAAAGTTGCTTAGAATTACCCAATACCACATTGTATAAAACTTGTACCACCAATTACACATACAGATCAGTGTTGATTGTGGTCTGGTCTCTCTCTTTTATTTTTTCCTTCTTTGAGACTTCAATACTGACTCAAACATACAGATATTTATGTGGTGGGTTAATAACCATTTCAACAATATGAAAATTACCATAAGCAAAAGTACTCTGAGCCAGCAGTGGAAAAAAAAGCTTTTACCATAACCACACAAAATGGAGAATGCAAGAGAAGCAGTTCCAGGATGGCTCACAGCAGCCCTGGGAAAGCAGGATCCTCAGATGCTCAATCTGGTTGAAAACTTGCCCGCAGTGACACCCTACAAGGAGATCCATCTGTATCCACTTGCTACTAGTTGTGCTGCACCAGGGATGGTAACACTGCAAACTTCATCAAGGCTCGATTCAAAGCCCCACCAAAAATGAAAGCTGAGTTCATATTCTTTTCCTAGGTCAGCATGGCTCAACTGACAGCCTAATTCTGCCACTGACTTCGCACAAAGAGGCATGGAAAGGTATGCCATATGACTCCAGCACAGGCTCCACTTCAGGAACAGAAAGGTTGGGCATCACACAGCAACCAGGGAAAAAAACATGCAGAAGGGTAGTCTTTGACCTTTGAAGGTCTGGTACCTGGGAGATGTGCTTTTCCCTTCCACTATCAGTGCGGCCATTCCTGTGACCTCTCAGTCAGCCACATAGTGTTCCTTCTGAACAGAAAAGTGGAAAAAATCCCTTTTTGCTGGCTGTCTTGGCTGCAAAGTGCAGCCAAGTGTGCACTTAGAGTGCAAGCTGCTTGCAGCAGGGCTATCTTGTTTTTCACTCAGAGGGTGGTGTCACACTGGAACAGGTTGCCCAAGGAGGTTGTGGATGCCTCATCCCTGGAGGAATTCACAGCCAGACTGGATGTGGCTCTGGGCAGTCTGGTCTGGTGGGTGGCAATCCTGCCCACAGCAAGGGGAGTGAAACGAGATGATCTTTGAGGTCCTTGTCAACCCAGGCCATTCTAGGATTCTATGATTCCATGATTCTATGATTCTATGATCTATACCTGTGTACTCCGGCAGTCTGGATGGTCACTGGCAGTCGGGGTCTCCAAACACAAGCGCAGACAAGCAGTGGGTGCTAAGTTGTGTGTGTGTGCAGGCAGAGAAACAGAAAGGGACAAATTATAGTTTTTTTTTTTCTCTGTGGGAAGGAAATACAGTGATGAAGGTGTGCTAATAGAATGTCAAAAGGAGATCCAATTATTAAAACATCTTTTGGAGACATTGCTCATAATTAGTCTCTTAATTTACATGGATGCATGCTCCTGCTTGCTGGGACAGTGCTCACAGGCTTTGCTTTCAGGCTCGCATCTGGTTTCATGGGGCACCAGAATGATGCTGATGGCACCAGTGCTTCTCAGCCCACCCTTATTTTGTCCTACCATCCCCTGCTTATACACTGAAGCCCCTTTGGGTTGGGCCCCTCTTCCTTCAGAATGGTTTGCCCCTTCGTTGTCTGAAAAGACATTTAACTTTTCATTATTTAAGGAAGAAAAACATAGCTGTCATAGCCCCTCCTTCAAAGCATTCTGCTCCTGCACACCCCACCTGCAGCACAGGCTCCTGCTCCTATGTATTTTTGAATGTTTATGTGAAGCAAGCAGAAACCCCAAGGCTTCAGGTGTTGGACAGGGCCTGGCATAGGATGAAGTCAAAGGAGCCAGTGGATTAACAGCCATTAGTGAACCTCAGCCAGCCTTCAAATATAAAACTAAATACTTCCTGTGTGGCTGAGGAGCTCATGCCTGAGGGACAGTGCCCCTTTATACACAGCCTGATCCCAGCCATGCAGTGTGCACTTGGGTCTCAAGAGTCCAATAAGCTTCATTCAGCAAGAGCAAAAATAGACAAAGATGAGATCAAATACCATGACATTTTCTCAATGTTTCTAGTCAAACAGAAAATTAAACAGGCTCAGTATTATTGCCAGAATGTTAATATATGCACCACTTTTGGGAAAGCACACGCAGAAGGTCAGGTTTAATGCTGTTATTAGCTGTTCCCCTCCTTCCTGCTAGAAATCCTCACAGAGATACTTTCCAACCAGAAGAGGAAGATTTAACATCAGGATGGGTGGATGAAGGGCCGGAGCTTTATTTGGAAGTAGAAAGCAGGGACATTTCACTTCCCTTGGCAGATGGGGAGGGCACTACCCGCCCCAAAATCGTCCCGACCTCTGCCCACTCATTTCACAGCTTCTACATAAAACAATGTTGTGGATAAATTGCACTGGTGTTTTATTCATTTTTTGTTTGGGTTTTGATTTCTGTTTCCTTTAATTACCTAGGTACACTAAGATATATTACCCCATGCCTGTGAAACAGGTAGTGGGAGAAATTATTCTATTCAAAGGCTAAATTAATAAAGCAAACACTGAATTTGGATCGAAATTATAATTACTCAAGGCAAAGGAGTAGATATTCTTCTATCGTACTCATTAAAGCACTGCAGGAAGGCAGGAGAGATGGCTTAAAGACAGTCACTTACGGGTGACAAAGCATTTCCCAGTATGACCCTCACTTCTTGAAATCAGTTTCTGTGCCACATTCATGCGTTTATGTGAGTGTGGAAACCATATACACCCTCTGAGCTAGAAGAATCCTCCTGTGACTCAGATCTCTGTTTTCATGCAGTTTTCATACAGTGCAGAACACCTCCAGCAATGCAAAATGAGGGCTGGCTGCTCTGGACAGCACTGTGTGCAGAAAGGAGAATTTGGAAAAAAAAAACAAAGTACTCTGTGCCCACAAGGAATAGAACACCAGCTGCAGTTGGGATAATGGATCTCCAAAACAACCAGCATCATTAGAGGAAGAGAGATCCTTCGTGTCCTGAAATCATGCAGCACAGAGATCACAATCATAGTTTTACCTGCTTACAGCTGATGTGCTGCTTCTCCATTGAGCTGTGATAGACTTGAACTGATTTCAGGTTGTCTGAATTCGCTGGCAACAAAAGAAGCTGCATAGGAAAAAATTGGCTGATTGCAGATGAAATGTGAACCCAAAGCACTTGCTGGAATGAGCATTCATTACATTCAAAGAGACACAAGAGAGTTGAAGGCTGTGATGATTTTTACAAGTTTGAGTGAGCAGAAGGCACTGCGAACACTTCACAAAATTCCTCTCCTGAATTCACATTTACCAGCCTTTTGAAGTGTCTTTCTCTTGGAAGATCAAACATACTGACTTCTTCCAACTAATTAAATGGATTTCCCTGGGAATAACTTGTAGCTGTCACCTAATCAGATGGTATATTTTAATAAGCGTTGGCTTTCTGGTGTGAGTGTCTGATTCCCACAGTGTTTTGGTCAGACTATTTACTCTGTTTAGTACTCATCAGTCTAGTCTGCTAACAAACATTTGCAATGGAAAAAATTATGCCACCAGTTCAAGCCCCCACTCCAGAATCTTTCACTGCTCCCTTCCTATCCTCCCAAGCTGCACAAAGCAATGCAATGCTCAGAAATATAAGCCAATGTCTGTGCACTGAGAAAGGTGGGTGAGAGACAGCGGTTGCTGGCAATGTACTTCACACTTCACAATTTATTCCCAGAAACATAGGCCTTTATTGGAATAAGGTTTTAAATTACATTATGCAGGTTTGGTAAACAGCTTCAGAGATGGCCTTATGGCACAGTGTTGCCTGGGCATGCTGAGTGCCAGCATCTGCTGCTCCTTTGCTCCATCCTGACACCAGCACTAAGCCTCTCTTCTTCTTGAGGCATGCAATGACTGTAAGAACAAGATGATGGCAGCAGCACAGATGTACCCAGGAGTGCCTTTATCATAGTTCAGAGATGCAGTAGAAATGCACACCTAGCATCCAAGCATCCACACTGACAATAAGGGTTTGTGCAGGCCCTGCTGCAGCTGGTCCCAAGGCAGTGCAAGGCTCTCTCCCTCTGCAGCAATGACAGCGTGGACATTTATCTCTGGTCACATACCAGCCACCTTCTGCATCCAAAAAACCTTCATGGGTGTTCATATCTCGTAAATCAGCTACTGCTGCTTTATCCTTCCTAGAAGAAAAAAACTCTCTGCGGGCTTTTCAGGCTCCCTGAAAGGCCATTAAATACTCCTTTCCAGAATTTTTCCACAACTCCAATTCTGAGAGCCAGGATTTCCACTGTCACAGACAAAGTGGAGTTGGACTTGGCTGGAATCTTTCAACCACTTGAAAACTTATTAGATTCCTATTCTATCTGCAGAAAAACTGGTGCTGCCTTGAGGATATAATTTAAAACCAAATAACAGCCTCATGGTGCACATTCTTGTCAGTCAGAAGAACCATCATTACTGAGGATCCTTCTGTTTTTCTTACTTCTGAGAAAAGTGAAAATTTAGCATGTCACCAACATTCCTTGGGGACTACTGTATTTTTGGGGACTATCAACAGCTTTTGGACATACCAAGAAGCTTGGTGTCCCTCAGTTTTGTCTGAAGTCCTATTCCAAATGAGATACGAATGCTTAATTAAAGCTTCAGCAACTTACTTAAGAGCTAATAAGAGTTTCCAGAAAATGTAATCAGCAGAAGAAACAATGGTAATTTCTGAAGTTGTTCACTAGAAAAGGACTTAAGTTGTCCTGGTATGTCACAAAGATGTCAGCAGTGCCACTGCTTTGTCACTACTGCACATGATGGAAAAGATAGCTCAAGTCAAACCAGGTGGAGAAAAACATCCGCTTACTGGAAGACCCTTCACTTACTGTTTAAAATAAGTAATGTGTGGTGATCCAATGCTTTCCGTGCTTTTAGGATGAATGAGATCAAAGTGTATAATGTAACCACAGCAGAGGTAATAACCTGGACTGAAATAATCAGTGTGCCTCTGGTGGGTTTCTTGGGTGTGCTCTCGTGTCTGGTGGCATTGCATTCATTTCCCAGAGGGTCTTGCAGGGACACACTTCCTTGCAAGGAGCATTTTAGGGCTATCACCAACCACACCCCAATGGCTTTCTTACAGCTAGTATCACAGTAAGAAATATTACCACAGTCTTGCAGTACAAGTCATGAACACATTGAAGTCAATTTGGATGACATTTGCAAAGCAGCTGTAGATACCAACTGTGAGCATTGCTCAGGGCTTGGGTAGGAAGACTAAAGTAGAAGTTGGACATTTTAAGGTTTCTTGTGAGGAGGTGTCTAGAACAGCTAAAGGAGGCATGACAGTAGTGCTAAAATTGAACATTAATTGAAGGAGGATTAGGGCTCACCAAGGATAAGGAGACCCAATTAGAAGAGCTCTGATGAACTTGCAAGGCATAGAAAAGGCCAAGAAAGACACTTGCACGACCAAGAGTTCAGTACAAAGTGTATATCTTTAATTAGCTTTTCAGAAGTGGATTTCTTGGGAAGTAAATTGTCCTTCTCTCTTCCACTTAGCTGTCTTTTCCTGCAAACTGATATGAACATAATACGGCTAAATCTTCTAGCTCTCCATCTAACAGTTGATATGGCAGAGACATAAATAGAACACCTAGGTCGCTCTGTTAGAGAAAACCAGTCAAGTAAATTGTTCTTACACAAGACAGACTTGGAGTGTGACCTTTTTCAGGTTAAGTGGGGTTAATGTTTGGATGAGAAGCACATTCCAGTGTGATTTCACTGATGAAACTGAATGATTCCTGAGGTGAAGTCCTGCAGCTGCTGTTAGCACACATGTATTTTGCTCTGTATATCCAAAGTATATATATTGCATATATATTATATGCAAGTAATCAAAAAAAAACAGCTGAGGATATATCAGCATTAAGGTACGACACTGAGGTAAAGCATTCTTGTTCTTGCTACATGCACCATAGAATCAAGGGACTTCTCCTTTCCCTGAGAACTGGTATTTTTCCAGCCATGTTGACTGAAAGTGGAAAGGAGAAGATGCCTCCCACCCAAGACAGACAGCAGGCTGATGGCACCAAGTGAGAGGGAAGCTCTCCAGTGCAATCTGTCCTACCCTCTTGTGCTTCACTTGCGTGTCTCTCCATGCACTGTGCAGCACCGCATTGCTGTGTGCCTCCATGAGGAACCGCAAGTGCCAATCATGAAGCTCTGAGGAACACCAGCATGTGCTGATATTCACCTGGCAGCAGCAGAGGCAAGAGAGATGCCCTTCCGCTTCGCATCTCCCAGGTGATGCCCAGGCAGCTGATAGTTGTACAGTGGTGCCAAGCACACATAGCAAGACAGCAGCTATTAATTTCTCACATTTTCCCCCCAGTCTCCTCTACTCACACCTTGTCAGCTTGCTTCACCACTAGCAGGCTGAAAGCAGTCCATATCTTGCTGGCTTTATTCCAGCTGTCTTGACACAACACAGCTTCTCCTATTTCTAATCATGCACTTCCTGGCATGATTCTCATTGGAAACCTCCAGTTCTGATAATGTTCAATGACCTTTCCTTTATTATTTCCCCACGGTGCTCTTCAGTCCATGATAAGTTCTAAAATTGGGATTTGCCTTCCTGGAAAGCCAGACACTCAGGGTGAATGACTCACAAGCCTTGGCATGTGGCTCCAGCAGCCTGGGACACAAAGGCAGCACCTTCCCCCACACTCAGTGGAGCTAACAGTAGGAAGTATTATTTTGCAGGGCTGTGCTCAGTGATTTCCTAGAAAAGCAACAAAAATGCCACATATGTTTGTGTTTCCATGTGAATTCAGCACAAGGAAATCCATACAGGCCACATGCAGTTTAGAAATGGTAGGTGTTAGGAGCCTCGTGCCTGCAAAATATCTTGCCTTTGGTATGCAGTAAACATTCCACATCTTTAGGGGAAACTCCCACATCGCCAGGAGAAAAAGGATTTTTTAAATCCAAGATCCTAACTTCAGCACAAAGGCACAAGCGGACAATAAATTTTACATCTACTGAGGGACTGTCCAATTATTTTGATATCCACTTTAATGGAACAATTACGCAAGAGTAATCACAGACAGGAAAAAAAAAAAAAGACAACAACAGTGTAAGAGCTCTGAAGAGAGAAGGACACCTTAGAGGTAAGGCACTGACCATGCCAGCAATCACAGCAATCACACTGCAGGAGTCAAGGGGGCCGGATTCCTACTGAGCCTGACAGCTCTCAATCTCCCTTGATTAAGAAGAAAAAACAGTTCTGATCTCAATACGAAAAATCAATTGGCAGAGCAGAGCATTCAGCTTGGAGCAAGACACTAAGAAGCTGCTAAATCACATCCCCCATGTCTGAGTGATGGGCACTGCTTTTCTGGGATACAATTCTGTTCATCATGGTCTGAGGGATCGTGACCACATGCATTTCTTTGTCCCAGACTATGCGTGCACAGCAACACACACCTTATCCCCCATCTGTACCCAGTGGCCAGAACAACCGTGGGAGCTATAGGAGCTCTGAAGCCACTGGGGAAGTAGCAGAGCATATCCAGCCATCCCAGAGCTTGGACAAACCAGGTGCTTCAGACCAGGGAGAGAGAAATACCATCAAAACTTCCACTACAGCACTACTGGTGAAAAATAGCTTGCGTCATTCAACATCCCTTTGAAGGGTCATATGGAGAAACAATATTTGAAGGGGGAAAAAAAGGAGCCACAAAGTCACTGATATTGATTTCAGGCTGACTCTAGTAGATTAATTATGGGGGGAAAGTATGCACTGACAGCTCAATGCTGACTCTAAGCTGGTTATTAGAACAAAGCAGGTCAAGAGTGATCTTTAGAGGAAACAGCTTCTGATAGGGTCCTATTGCTACGTTTCTTAGGTAACTGGACTCCAGCCAAACCATCTGGCTTTTCTGCATTTCATGCTAACAAGGAGTACTTCACAAACCCTGAAAGAAAATCCTATATGAGAAAGGTAAGAATTGTGCTCAGAAATGTGTGATCAAGAAGATGTTTGATGTATTTTAGAAAGATATGGAGTTAGAAGAAAGAAGGTAGGGAAAGAAAAAAGAGACTGAAAGAAATGCTCCTACCTGAGGAAAAAGAAAAGAAAAAAAGAAAAAACAGAAATAAAAACAAAAACAAGACAGTCTCTGCATTTTTATCTGTGACTTTGCATTATTTGACCTTACCAGTGAAGTAGAAAGACTCTTTCTCCTGCTGCAGGGAAGAGCAGGAACTCAGCTCCTGTCTTGGCTCAAGAGAGACAAGAGAGCTTTGCTGCTTTCTTTTCATCACAATGAATAAAGAGTAATTTAAACTCAAACATAGCTATGGTTTCCTCTAATATAATGCTGTCCAAGCAAAATTACTCCAGCTCAAATCACAGCCTGCTCAGACATCGGGCAAAAACACGAGGCCTCAAAGGTTGCCTTCTTCTACTTAAGGCACTTCATTTGATCTCTAAAGAGAAACTAGTCTCATAGGTATGTCCATGTTGTGGAGCGGGAACATGATGGTGTTCTTTGCACCTGTTTGTAGCATGGTAGGCACACACAGATTGAGTCTGCCATGACAAACCTGTGTAAAACTGACAGCCACAGAATATTTGGCAGCAAAAAAAAAGATAATCAGGATTCTCAGCAGATGCTCCTAATCTGCTCTTCATGGTAGGTGGGAGCTTACTGACTAATTTCTTGAGATCAGGTGGGTGTCAGAAGGGTTTATTCCTTTCTCAGTTCAGCCAAGTGCACTGTCACTGCATGCACAGCTATCCTGGGAGGGCTCTGAGGGACTCTAGTCAGTACTGACGGCACTGCAAGGGTATTAGGGGTCTCCAGTCAGTACTGAGGGCACTGGGAGGGTACTGGGAAGCTCTAAGGAGCATTGGGAATCTCTAGTCAGTACTGGGGTGAACTCAGTAGTACTGGACACTCTAGGAGGGTGCTCAGAAAGCTCAAGGCAGTACTGGGGGTCACTGGGAGTGTTCTGTGGGAGCTGGCTGGATTTTTTTCTTTGCCAGCAAGGCACAGGAACAAACAACACTGGACACAGCAAACAGAGATTGACCTTTGGTGTCTTGTAGTCCTCCTATGATACCTCATTTATGTGTCAAAACTCATCTGAGTTCATCTGGGTTTCTATTGGCATTGAACCTGCAGCAGCTGCTCCCATGCAGAGAACACCCCTGGCTTGCTGGAGTCTCCATGCTGGCTCCTGTGTTGGTGGAAGGGCCTGCTCCCAAAACAAAATCCAAGAGCCTGCAGCTCAGAGGCGGGCAGGACATCTAGGACTTCTTCAAGGAAGTCATAGGGTTTGCTCTGCAGAACAGGAACCTCTCTTGTCCTCCATCCAAGAGAGCTGTGTCTCTCTGTATGCACTTTAAACAGCAAATACAAGCAAACATAACACTGTGAGCACATTCCATGCCTACCAGTAGCTCTTGGGAGCTTTCATTATCTTAGGAACCTTTCACTGAACTGCGGATACGCACATTATATACCATTATGTTACATGATGTCAATGGGCTGGGTTGCACAATCAGCACTGACTTCACTGCCAGGCTTTCCTTGGCTTTTTCTTCTCTTCCAGCCTCCCAGCAATGTCAGGAATTACACTCTGCCCTGCCAGCATTCAGCACCCCATGCATGAGCAGGAATTGTGAATTGCCATAACCTGAAAACCACAAAATCAATAGAGGATTTTGTTAGAGATAGAGCCAATGAACACCTAGCAATAGGACTCCACTGAACTTGTGTTGGGCACCTGAAATTGAAGGTAGTGAACATGACAGCACTGCAGGCCTACCACACAGCCCAGGGTGAATGTGTGCCTCATTTTAGACCCAAATTGACTTTGGTTTCTCACAAGCCTGCCGTTAACTTGGTTTCCATGTGTGAATTACAGGCAGGGGATGTCATGGGACTAAGGTGGTTCCCTGGTTTCTGCTCACTTGCAAATAGCAGGGAGACAGCTTGGGGCAGAGGCAGGAACCTGGCTGGCCTGCCTGGTCATGGCTGCAAATGCACAAGGCCATGGGGGCTGCTGTGGATCCCTGCTCTCAGAAGTCCCCAGAACCTTCTGTAGATTTGCCACTCCAGAAAGACTGGCAAAGACATCTCTTATTTTAAACAAAACCATCATTAAATGAATGTGCTGGAATACTTTTGTTAAACATTCACACACATTCTCCCCAACCCCTCTCCAAAAAAAAAAAAAATTCAAAATGTCTGCTTTGACATTTTTTATGTAATGAATCATCAGGAATACTATGGAGTATTTATAAAATCTGTGTTTAAATAAAGGGTATAAAGAGTTCAGACTTTTATTTGAAGTGAAGACGGGGAGGTAGCTGCAATTTCTTGTTTGGTTGGTTTGGGGTGTTTTGGGGGGCAAGATTTGAGATTGTATCCAGGTCCAGGTAAAAAAGAGAGAATGAAACTTACTCCCAACATTTTCCACAGAAAGAAGATGCTTTTGCCAGTCATCTCTAGTCACCACATCCATTGCTTGTGTTTCCCCATCAAAACTGTCATATATCAACCAAGCTTATGTTCCCAGTCAGCTAGTTAAGGCTGCAGAGGCCTGGATTTAAAGAAAAAAAACATGCTAATGGTTGCAAGCAATGAAACCCCAATGGAACAGAACCTGGAAAATTCAACATTGCCCTGGCCAAGAGCTTTTCCCCCGTGTAACATTTTTGGAACAGACGAGACAGTAAACAGCATACCATACTGATGTGCACCATATGACAGAAACCTGCAAGGAGAAAGCTCCCCCAGCCTCAGCCTGCAGGGACACAGATGTGAGCACAGCACAGAGGAGCAGGGAGGGCAGACCCCCAAGGTTAGTTCTGAAAGATCCACTCACTGCCTGCTTTGCAGAGAGGAGATGCAGGCCTGGGAGTGGAAAAGGACAAGCCATCTGTTCTCGCAGTGAGGACAACAGTTTGGCTCCTCCTTCAACTTCTCTCCTTCATAGCCCAGTAGTTCAGCCTGAAACCACTGGCAAGAAATTGTGAGTGATCAGGACTAGGACAGCATGGCACAGGCTTCACATCATTTGTCTGGACGTCAAGACATGAGAAAAGGCTGAGGTCCCTTGGTTTGTTCAGCCTGGAGGAGACTGAGGGGAGGCCTCATGGCAGCCTGCAGCTCCTCATAGCACGAAGCTAAATGATCCTTGTGTGTGCCTTCCATCTCATGATATTCTGCCATTCTGTGATTACCACCTGCTGAAGATGTCCAGCTGGACACCAGGGACAGCAGGGTCACCATGACATGCCCAGAGAGGCTTGCTGTGCTTCAGTCTGTTGCGTGCTTCATTTTACTGCAAAAACAAGGACTGTATGGCTCCCCATGTAGACTTCTGCAACCTGCTTGAAGGATTTTGGATCTTCCAGGTCTAGTAGGCATGTGGTGGTGGAAGTGAAGGTTGCTCAGATAGATGCTCTCTAACAGATAGCTGCTCACACCATCATTCAGACAGTGCAGGTCCCCAGGCATGTACATATGCTCTGAACACAGCCAGCTCCAGAACTGCCTTCCTCAGACCAGGGATTTCTGAATGGTGTACAGAAATCAGCACAGCAGCAATTTATGGCAAAGAGAGCCAATCTGCCTGCAGAATTAACCTCATCATCTGTGACAAGCTGAACTCTAGAGCTCAGCCATGCTTTTAGGAGAATAACAGAAGGATATGGCTTTTTGCACTTATCTTGCAGCTTTCATGTGGTGGTTATAAATCCAGTTGGCTGGATTTTTATCTGCCAGCTGGTTTTCTGGAGGTGAATGGGAGGGATCTTGCAGGGAATATCATCAGGGAATAGAGATTTAGCTCCAGAGCAGCAAGCAAGCATTTAAGCTGTTCTGTCTACAGGCTTGGAGTGGCTTCAGCCAATCCCCCAGACCAGCAGGAAGTGTCAGAATCCACCCCAGTGGAGAAGGCAAACATTGGAGAAAAGCCATCCCAAGAACTGAGGCAGAAGGACTTCATGGCTGGTATTTGAGCAGGGCAGGAAACAATGTTACTGTCTGACCAGAATGTGGTATTTTGCAATGTTTTCCTGTCCCAGATCAGTGCAAGAAGTCTTACTAAGAGTTTTTGGCAAACCAAGTTTAAAACAAAACAACAAAAAAAGGATCTTATTTTAAGTATCCAGACCTCAAGGGTGTCTGCCAGTTCTCCCTCCCCCATCTAGTTTGCTTTTAAGTTTAGAGGACAGAAGAGCCATTTTAAATTGAAATCAATCTTTCTTCCTTTCTTCCTTTCTTCCTTCCTTCCTTCCTTCCTTCCTTCCTTCCTTCCTTCCTTCCTTCCTTCCTTCCTTCCTTCCTTCCTTCCTTCCTTCCTTCCTTCCTTCCTTCCTTCCTTCCTTCCTTCCTTCCTTCCTTCCTTCCTTCCTTCCTTTCTCTTTCTTTCTTTCATGTTAAACAGCACAAGGATAGAAAATCAACCAGTCCTGACTCCCACAGGCATCTCTCTACCAAGCTGCCTACCTGCTTCCATAGGGGGGTCTGACTACAGCCATCACTTCTGTGTGCCCAGCTTTTGGCAGTCAGTCCTTCTGTCACTCCTGCTCAGCAAGAGAAAAACTGGTTAGAGAACCACTCAAATGATACACACGCAGAAACCTTTTAGCAGATTTCTGCTAAAAAGCCTGACAGATAAGATCTATGAGGCAGCTGAAAAACAATCCATAGCTGCACATTGGTGACTTTGTTCCTGCACCCTAATCTAGACCTCCCAACTATGGTGATTAGAGTGCCCACAGGACAGTCAAGGAATTCAATGAATTCAGGCCAAACAACTAAAATACTTTACATGGAGCAGACAGGTCCTAGGGAGATCTTGAGCTGCAATCTGACATTAAATAAATCCCTCACCTTTACCTGTTTCCAGTACAACATATCTCTAAGCTTCTTTGATAACCTTCAAATGAACACCATAGCACTTGTGTCACATGCAAGATGAAGAGGTGACAATCTGAGACAGCCAGCACAGCTTCCTCAAGGGCAGATGGTGCCTGACCAATCTGGTGGCCTTCCGTGATGTAGTGATGGCATCAGTGAACCAAGGAAGGGTAACTGATGTCATCTACTTGGACTTGTGCATGGTCCCTCACCACATCCACATCTCTAACTTGCAGAGATACAGATTTGAAAGGTGGACTACTCAGTGGATAAAGAATTAGTTGGATGGTTGAAGCCAGAGGGTTGTGGCCAATAGCTCTGTGTCCTCTGTGGAGGCTGGTGATGAGTGTTGTCACCCAGGTGCTCATCTTGGGACCAGTTGGGCTTACAAGAACCTAGTGATGTTTAATAGGCCAAGTGCAAGGTGCTTGCAGCCCAGAAGGGCAACTGCATCTTGGGCTGCATCAAAAGAGGAGTGGCCAGCAGGGCAAAGGAGGGGATTGTCCCTCTTTGCTCTGCCCTCATGAAGCCCCATCTGAAGTGCTGCATCCAGGCCTTGAGTTCCCAACACGGTAAAGATGTGGAATTGTTGGAGTGGGTCCAGAGGAGGGCCATTAGATGATCAGAGGGAGGGACTAGCTCTCTGATGAGAAGGTTCAGGGAGCTGGGCTTCTTTAATTTGTAGAAGAGAAGGCTCCAGGGACACCTCATCATGGCCTTCCAGTACCTGAAAGGGAGGTTATGAACAGGAAGGAGGGAGACTTTTTACCTGGTATAACAGGGATAGGACAAGGAGGAATGGCTCAGGGAAATTTAGGTTAGATATTAGGAAAAATTATTTTCTCAGGGGGTGGTGAGGGATTGGAACAGGTTGCCGAGGAGTTGTGGAAGATGTTCAAGGCCAGGCTGGATATGGCCCTGGGCAGCCTGATCTGGTGCGCTGCAACAAGCCAACAGCAGGGGGGTTGGAACTAGATGGTCTTTAAAGTTCCAACCTAAGCCATTCTATGATTCTATGACTGTCCTACAGTTCCTGTTTCCATTAACAGACCCAGGCTATTTCTTACATAGCTACAGATCAGTAACCCTCAGCGAGGAGACAAGAGACACTTATATATAAGGGCTGCTCTGAAACTAAGGCCTCCTATTTTTTGATCTTGACCCATGACATCAGAGATGGATGTTGGTGGTATGGCAGCAGAGGCTGAACTTTCCTGCCTATATTCTGTTACATTTTGTTGCCATATAACAAATGGCAGCAGGTGAGCAGTCTGACAGAATGACATCATGGAGGACGAAGACCTGCAGAGCCAGACCCCACACCCCAATGGGGACGAGGCATCACAACTTCATCGCTGCAGGGGAAGAGTACCCACTTCTGCAGGAAATGAACAGCGAACAGCAGGCGTTGCACACACAGACTGGCAGGAGAGGGCAAGACAAAAACTGGTGCTGCAAATCCAGTGGTCAAGCAGAGTAAGGTGGAGTAGGGGGAAGCTGCTTAGACAAGGCATGTGGGGAGAGCAGAAGGCTTAGGAAAGAAGCCAGACCTGATGAGTTAATGAAAAAGTGCACTTTTAAGAGAGACATACTCACAAATGTGTCTTCTTAAGGAAATATATGTACATATAAATTGCAATCCAATCCTCTGCAGAAATTGCATGCTAATGTGAATTGGCTTCCTTTGTGTAATGACAGCCAGACTGACAGACAACAGTGGACAGATAACCCAGAAGCAGGAGGCCACTCTCAGCATGCTACTGATGTTTGTGCTTTTTTCCATGCAAGCCCCAGGGCTGGGGGAGTCTTACTGTAGTGATTTCTCTGTAACGGAAACAAATTTCTCTCTTCATTGCATTCACAGAGACAAAACTTAAATGTAGTCATCCTGAAGATCAGTCACAGTAAAAAAAAAATAAATTCCAAGCTGGTGGCTGTTGAGGGCCCCAGATTCAAGGCTGTTAGGTCTCTGGGAGTTACAGCAGCTGAAACAGAAGTTGGGAAGACAAGAGCTTTTGACCCAGAAATGCATTTTACTTTTTCATGCTCACAGTTCTGAGCTTGCAGAAAGAAATATAACAGCAAAATGTTCATTCATGCCCCAGCCCTACTTCAGCAGACCTGCAAGCAGGTTAACATCAGTGCAAGGGGAAGCAGAGCAAGTGCTGCAAAGCCTACACAAATGCACTATGGCCAATCTCTGTCAAGCCCCAAAGAATGCTTCTGGACTGGGGCTACTGACCTCCTCTCCACAAGCCCTGCTGCCAGATTAGCCTTTTCCTCTCCATTCACTTCAACAACAGCCCTCACCCCTGGGAAAACGAAAGAAAGAGCAGAAAGATCAAAGCTCTGCACGTCTGTAATATTTTATTAGTTCCTTGCATCTGTTATGCACCGATGAATCACTGGGAAATAAGCCCCCTCCTGAGAACTGCTACCTTTTTGTGGTTGGCTTCAGCTAACAAGCATCCTTTATCAGTTACTCGTTCAGTCTGAATGAGTTTCAGCTCCTCATTCACAAACCAGCCCCTGCTCCTTGAATCAAAGAGCCAGGAAGGGGAGGGAAGGAGGAGGATCGTGCCATGCTTCTGTCATCCCTTTTACACTCTGCTCAGTGTCTTCTGCATAAATGGAGATTGGGAAAATCTGCGGGCTCTCTCCCAGCTGTGCGTGGAGGCTTTTCCTGCTGAAAGAGCAGGTAGCATCAATAACCTTGAGCAAACAATAACCCAGATTCATTGCTGGGGTAAGAGAAAGATGTGGCATGCTGCTTTTGGAGAAAGGAAAGCACTATGGGGGAGTGGGGGAGAGAGACAGATTTCCTGACTGCTCCTGAATAAGGTAGAGCAGAGGGAGTTTCTTGTAATGGGGCAAACTGCTTTGTCCTTCTACTACCACAGGGCAAACAGGCACCTGAAAGGCTTATTGCATAGATAAGCTCCAGAAAAATGCTGTGCTAGGGAAACTGAGGGAGCTTCATGCATCAGTGGCCCTTCCCTCTTCAAAGGCATCACCACAAGCATAGTCCTGCTTTCTCCAGAGCTCTGAAGGCTCTCTCCCTTCACAAGGGCATGAGAGGTACAGACTTCAATAGCACAGACCTCTGTCATCAAGTGGAGGCTATGGGTTCACCATATTTTAAGGAAGACCAACTGGTAGCATCTTAAAATGTTCACCTTTATGTTGAACATCTACTTTCTTTAAGTAAACAAATCAATCAGTTCCCACTCAATGGAAATAACTTGAGTACACTAAAACATTCCCACAGTTCACTTGGCTTTAGCCTTGTCTCATTGGAGTTGAGCTCCTTGCCTGAATATTGGCTCAGCTACGTACCAAAGCTTCTTTTCACCAAACACAAGAGCACTTGCCCACACTGGGCAGAAAGCCTTGGGGCCATATAATTACCTGCTTCAGAAAGTTCTGCTCACAGCATCCTGGGTCGGGATGGCCCATGGAAGAGCAGGCCCTCATTTTGTATGAAGATTCTATCAAACTATTCGGGCAAGCTCTCCATCTACCTACAAAATGCACTGTAAGGCACAACAAGCTGGAATTACCACCTGTGACCTCCATATCTAAACCAGAAAGGAAGAGCCAAACTAGGGGATAACTATGAATTTTCCTGATGCTACCCCAAAGGAGAGGAATGTTCTCCCATTCTTGGTGGAGCACTAAAACCAAAGCACACCCCTGGGGAGACCTCTTCTTTCTTGGGGGATATTTTGCTCATCCACAGGATGGTCCCTGCTGATTGTCCCTTGGGCAGCCTGACTTCAGTATGCAGCCACCATGTAGCTCTCACCAGAAAGACAGCAGGAACCAAGCAGGTAGCAAAGAAAGATTTTGAAACCAGCACTCTTCTGAGGTCTCTCTTCCCTAAAGCTTAATCACTCTCACTGAGTAATTTCAAGGACCACCTTCAGAGATCATTTGGTACCACTGCCCTTTTGCTCACCATTCCCCCCACCTCCACCCCTGACCTCCAGCTAAGGGTTCTTCTAAGCACTGGATACAGAAGTGCTTTTTCTTTCCTCTCTTATCTGCATGGCATTCAGAGGGTGGAGAACAGCTCCGAAGCCATCTGATGTGGCCCATTTTGCCATAAGTATTTCCTGAAGGTGGTGATTCTGGATTGCTTGGCAAGTACAGCAACCCTTCACTGCTTCATGAAACTGTGTAGAAGTATTTTAAAAACAAGATCTGTTGCTATCATCATCATTGTGAACCCACATTCAGCCTCACAGAACAGCAGCAACACTGCAAGTGCTCATGCCCTTTCTTTTCCACAAAGAATCTGAGCCATAATGAAATTCAGAGGAAGTGTTTTGAAACCACCTCCAACCTACAGTGCACCAGCCACAGCCTCATCACAGAATAGCTGGCTGGCCTGAGCATCGGAGTGGATTATTGTCCCGAGGGTGCAAAGTCAGAGATGAGGCTGCTGCGTGTCATTAAACAAACAGATGGAGAGACAGCCCCAGAGGCTCAGACTCATCCTGATGCTTGCTGGCTCTGTGAAAGCTTGTTACAAGAGCAGGAATAGCTCCAGAGTGAAAGGAAAAGAAGTGGTCATGCGCTGTAGTCTCAGAGACTCAAGCTAATTGATGATGGAAAATAGAGGCAAGAAGGGGACAGAAGGCTCTTTCCTTAAAACAAGCGCAACAGGAACAAGCATGCTGCAGGGCTTTGCAAATACAGAATGAAGCCAAACTGCCCTAGATAGCCTCACAGGGCCTCAAGTAAAATGAGAGCACTGCTCAAGAGGCAGCAGCAGCCATGCAACTCATCCACTC
This sequence comes from Gallus gallus, assembly GCF_016699485.2. Lineage (NCBI taxonomy): Eukaryota > Metazoa > Chordata > Aves > Galliformes > Phasianidae > Gallus > Gallus gallus. Next base: position 495,152 of record NC_052543.1, on the reverse strand, counting down.
CTGCTTATCCTATCAGGCTGAGCCAGGAGTCCTTTCTGAGCACATGCTGAGCACACCTGCCTGGAGAGCTGGCCACGATACCCTTCCAGCATGGTTGCTTCAAGCTCTCTCCCAAACCTCTGACATGAATTCTGATGGGAAGCTGTTCCAGCCATTCCTGATGGACCTGAGCTGCCACAACACACTGCTGTGTGTCAGGCCCCTTCTTCCTTTCACCATATTCTCATATGACAGCAAGGACTCAACATAAAAATGGTTCTCCACCTCATCTATTTCTCTTCCTCTTGATAAAGCTCTGTTCTGTCCTGCTTTGAGCTCAGCCTGAAGGCAGCATCATGTCTGGGTGGTAAAAGAGGTGCCTCCATGGTCTGAGCAGCTAAACATTTCACCACTGCTTGGGACACAGCAATTAAATCCATTCCTACTTGCTCTCTCATTTCACTCAGCATTGCTGCTATTTTCTGTTTGCTTTAGCAATGTTTGCCTAATAAAGTTAGTGAAATCTGTCTTACATAGGGAGATAACACAACTTACAGACAGCACATATCATTAAATCAAGATTGATAAGAAGACCAAGCTTGTTCCTTCCAAGTCTTTTCCATCTCTGTGGAGCTCCTAGGTTCTGAAGATGCCTCATAGTTTCCCTGCTTCTGTGCTACCCAAAGGCACAATCCAAAGAAGAGCAGTGGAGGCAGCTTCTTCCATATTCACGGTCATGGTCATCAACATTTACATCAAAGCAGTTGACCCTGTTGTGAGAAGCGGATTAGGCTAAATGACCTCCAGAAGCCTCTTCCAATATGTATTATTCTCTTCCTATCACATTCCAGAAATAAAACCACATTGACATGCAAATAAATACCAGTTCCCACAAAGTTTTCATTTCACTTCTAACTACAGTCATTTGTTAGGATCTATTCAAATTTCCCTGGACTTTGTTTTGGCCTTTAGTGTTCACTGAGAGTCAAAGGCAGCTTGTTGCTGTCTTGCAGCTAAACCAGGCCCCTGAAAGAAGATTAAGGACTTGATTTGTCCTAAATCCTGTTCAGTCTCCTTAGCAATGGAAGCCACATCGTCCACTGAAGCATCTTGTGGCTGGACCTTACATCTGAGGTGCCTGTTGTCATCAGGACTTTGGGAGAAAGCATCAAGATCTGCAAGTACAGAAGCACGAACCTGAAGACCTAACTACATTGAACGAAGGGAAAGTTTTCTTCCAATCTTTTATTCAGCATGAGTGAGTATATCACCTCCAGCTCCAGGGAAATCTCACAAATAAACTCTGAGAAATCACTGCTTAGAAAGATACTGCAATTTTTAGAAACAAAAGAAGAGTAGAGTGCTCTAGAAGTTTCCAGATGGGGATGTTGCAGCCCATAACTTGCCAGAGAGACTTTTGGTTTTTTTTTTAGTTTTAAATGAGAAGCATCTTATTCACCTCAGGGAGAATGACCTCATCCACCTACCTGCTTCTGGGCAGCTTTCGTCATGGTTAGAAACTAAGTGATGTCTCTGGGATGGCAATGAATTTCTCACAGAGCTATTCTGGCTCAATTCATGCTAAGCTGGTATTAATATCACTTCCTTTATCTTCATTTCTGAAAAAGGCTTCAAGCATTAACGGCTTCAGTAATGACTCAGGGGTTTAAATTCCTAAACCTTTTGAGAACAGGAAATTAAAGCCAACATGAACAATACCCACAGATTAAATATATTTAGCTGCTGTGATTCTTGCTGGGAAACTCAGAACTGTTTAGCGGTGCTTTTCATGTGGCTGTTCCATGTGGAAATGATGGTAGCCTGCATTTGAAGTCAAACCAGAAAATTAAAGAGGGTGGGGGATGCAGGAAGACATTTTATTGTTTTCCTTGTGCTTTCTGCTCACCAGCAAAGCTCCTCCAGGCAGGAGCTTCACACTAGATCCTTCAGCATCAGAAAAACAACTAAAGGAACAGCCTTTCATTAAATGGTAGGGCAAAGGCCACAAGGAAGGGAAACCACACTTCTGTGAGCATGTTCTTTCCTTCCAGAAGGAAGAGTGGAAATGTTTGCAGAAGTAGATCATGCCTGCTCTGAGTAAGCATCAGCAGACAAAAGCTGTTCTCCATCACACATCATTGCAGTAGTTCCTCCCAATGAGATAAACAGGAAAAGCAGGCAGCTCCCAGCATCTTCCTCCTCTTTTTGTGCTGAGGCATCCTTTTCTGCATTTCAACCATGACTCTCTTGAGTCAGGAATCAAAACTATCCCTTAGGGCTGCAGTTCAACACCCTGGCGGCTATGTTCCTCCTCCTCCTCTCTCTCAGGGCTACTCAGGATCTCAGCTCTTTGTTTTTTCCCACTTCATTAGCTAAACAAACAATTACACTATGTAAAATACCAGCTGGCTAGTAGTCTGGGAGATACAAATGCATACAAGGGATCTTGGAGACAATTTTAGAAACAAATTGTGCCTTTGCCAAATGCAACCTCTTGCATTAGAGTGGCGGCTAAGCATGCAGCTCTAGCTCTTCGAGAGCCACTGTCTCAGGTGGATGAAGAACTGTCATTGAGATATAAAGACCTGGGCTATAATACCTCTAAGGCTTTCAACTAAAAGGCTGTGGATGACAAAATATCTCAAGTAATTCTTAGTATTACTTTGGGGCTTAACAGAAGACATTAGAAGGACATTTATGCAAACACTTAAATGTCTGAGTGGGAGACTCAGATTTCCCCATAGCTTTCAGCACCAAATGTTCTTCCTCCTAGAAGACATGTTAAAGCACATGAGGAATGAACAGGTGATCCAAGACAGCCAGCATGGCTTTACCAAGAGAAGGTTGGTGGCCCTGCCTGTGACAGAGGGACTGGAACTTGATGATCTTTGGGGTCCCTTTCCAACCCAAGCCATTTTGTGATTCGATGTTTAAACCTAAGTTCTCTCAGGAGACCAAGACTGCAGTAAGAAGTGGGGAGAAAGGCATTTGTGTGAAGAAATCCTTTCCTCACACACTGGTCATTCAGCTCTTAGCCAGAAAGGCTAAGGCCAACTTGGAATTAAATCTGTCAAGGACAGCAAGAAGGACTTCTTTAAGTATATCAACAGGAAGTATATCAAAAGGAAGACTATGGAAAATGTGGGCCTGCTGTTGAATGAGGTGGGTGCCATGGTAATGGAGAACATTGAGAAGGCAGATTTACTAAATGCCTTCTTTGCTTCAATCTTTAAAACTAAGACTGGCCCTCGGGAATCCCAGACTCTGGATGTAAGAGAGAGAGTATGAAGAAAGGAAGGACTTCCCCTTGATTGAGGAAGATCTAGTTAGAGATCATCTAGGCAAACTCAACACACACAAATCCATGCACTCTGATGGGATGCTGGGAGAGCTGGCAGAAGTGATTGCCAAGCTACTCTCTATCATCTTTGGAAGGTCATGGAGAACATGAGAGGTGCCTGAAGACTGAAGGAAAACCGATGTCACTCCAGTCTTCAATAAGGGCAAGAAAGAGAACCCAGGAAATTGCAGACCAGACAGCCTCAACTCCGTCCCAGGAAAGATGAAGGAATAACTTATCCTGGATGTAATCTCCAAGCAAGTGGAAGAAAAGAAGGTTATCAGGAGTAGTCAACATGGATACAACAAGGGGAAATCATGCTTGACCAATATGGTAGCCTTCTATGTTGTAACATCCTCATAGGTAAGCTAAAGAAGTGTGAGATAGATGAGTGAACAGTGAGGTGGACTAAGAACTGGCACAACACAGAGTGTTGTGATCAGTGACACGGAGTCCACTTGGAGGTCTGTAGCTAGCTGTGTTCCCCAGGCGTAGGTACTGGGTCCATTCTTGTTCAACATCTTCACCAATGACCTGAATGAAGTGATAGAGTGCACCCTCAGCAAGTTTGCTGAGGATAAGAAGCTGGGAGGAGTGGCTGACACACCAGGCTGTGCTGCTGACCATCAAGACCTGAACAGGCTGGAGAGTTGAGCAGAGATTAACCTGATGAGCTTCAACGAGAGAAAGCATAGAGTCTTGTACCTGGGGAGGAATAACTGCACACATTAGTACAGGTTAGGGGATGACCTGCTGGAAAGGAGCTCTGCAGAGAAGGACTTGTGGTGTCCTGGTGAACAACAGGTTGGCCATGAGCCAGCAGTGCGCCCTTGTGGGCAAGAAGGCCAATGGGATCCTGGAGTGCATTAAAAAGAGTGAGGTCAGCAGGTCGAGGGACGTTATCCTCCCCCTCTGCTCTGCCCTGCCTTGGTAAGACACATCTGAGATACTGTGTCCAGTTCTGGTCTCTCCAGTTCAAGAAAGACAGGAACTACTGGAGAGAGTATAGGGGAGGGCTACAGTGATGGTTAGGGGCCTGGAATATCTCTTGTATGAGGAAAGGCTGAGAGACCTGTGACTGTTGAGCCTAAAGGAGAATGAGAGGGAATCTTATCAGTGCTTATAGAAATCTAAAATGGCAGTTATCAAGCTAGGCTCTTTTTGGTGGTGCCCAGCAACAAGACAAGGGGCAATGGGCACAGACTGGAATACAGGAAGTTCCATATGAACATGAGAAAAAAATTCTCTACTTTGAGGTGACAAAGTGCTGGAACAAGTTGCCCAGAGAAGTTGTAGAGATATACAAAAATCTGCCTGGACACTTTCCTGCACAACCTATTCTAGGGAACCTGATTTAGCAGAGGAGCTGATCTCCAGAGGTCCCTTTCAGCTCCTATGATTCTGTGATTCTGTAGGTTATGGCTCCAGAACCCACTAGCAACCTGGACAGAAGAATACAAGGGGTGGAGCCCACATATAGCTCGAGGATGACAAGAACGTTTATCCTTTTCGCTCACTTTGCACCAAATCCTCTACAAAAGCATAAAACTATCTCATAAGAACTGCTGGCATAGGGTGACTAAGTTATTCAAATGAGCAAAATTTGTCATCCAACACAGCCTGCAAGAACTTCCCAGCTGCAGAAGAGGCTGTTCTGCAAAACAAAAAGACCCTTGCAAAGCCCAGACACACAGGGCTCTCCGACTTTCATATCAGCTTGAGCCAACATTTGTGGTTAATGAGAGCTGCCTCTACCACTCACAGAAATCCCTGGGAAACTTTTATCAGTTTCTGATGGGTTTCAATCATATCTCTGAGGTTAAAAGCAAATAGTTTATCTAGACCGAGCACATGCTTGTTCTAATGTATGTATGTGCCAGAACAGACGTCACGGAAACACTCCATGCCAGATGCCACTGCCAGAACATCCCCAGCTCCATGCAGCCCAAGGCATTGGTGGTCACATCATGTCCTCACAGCACCCACTCATTTGGGACCTCTGATGTATGACTCAGAGCAGTGCCACCATTGTGACTTATAAGTAGGACAAGCAACTTATTGAAGAGAACTGGATTTTCTGTAAGCAGAATAAATAATTTAAATGCTAAAGCAGCTAGCTTTAGTGCTTTCCTGTGGCCTAGTCCTGCTTTTAGGAGTCTTAGGGAGAAACATGACAGAAACTGGAATATTAGACTTTCTATTCAAGATTTCCTTTGAGCTCAAATCTCCTAATCAGAATCAGTGAACAGTTTGATTTGCCCCACTTCGCTTACAGAGTCAAAGAAAGCTATTCAAGATTTGCTTCACATAACTTTAGGTCTCAAGTCACATCTCTGTGGAAGAAAATACTCAGAATGATCCCGAGAGACAGCTTGACTCTTTTTTTTGAAAAGAAACAGCCTTCCCTGCTGCCTCCCATGCCATTAGCCAAGCAGGCATGCCATCTTGCTATTGGCTTTAGAAAGGTCTGTTCATTTTCGGGAGAAATGTGAGTATGCAGAAATACCTTGGATGTGCAAACTGCTCTGTGTTGAAATCCAGTTCAACTACTTCAGGAACACACCTCTACCCTTGGTTGCATTGACTTTACCTCAAAGGATCCTCATATGGCTATAACAGGGCTGTGGGCTCCTGACCCACATGATAATTGAAGCTAGCTGTGCTGGACTGGACCGGAATACCTCTTGTGACAAGAGACCAGTGCCACATTTCCCCTGTGGAGGAAGTGGAGAGGCTGCAGCTGGGGGCTGTCCCAAGCTTGGCTCCTTGGCCAGGCCTAAGGTCTCCTCCTTAACAGACACGTCAGAAGGAGATCTCTAACTTGAATTAGAGCAGCCTATTCAACTTGTTACATGAGATGAATGCACAAACAAGCTTAAAACACTAAACACTAAAAAAAGCCATCCATGAGCACTGAAGATCATGAGCAGGTGTCGAGCTACTGGGATGACCAAGCAGGTGACATCAGCTTTGATGACTGACAAATGAACTTCAAGTGAAATCAGGCCAGCAGTTCCCACCCTGCTGGAGAGTTTTCTTCAAACCTGCTTGCTCTTCAGACTCTTACTGTGAAGGTGAGAGGACACACAGAGAACAAAGGCTTCAGAACACTTGTACCACCAACCAGTTGCAAACACTTCCTCTTCCTCCTGTCACCAGACCACAAGAACTCAAGGCACAGACAATTCCTCTCAGCAAAAGACCCAAGAGAAGAGGGAAAGACAAGGTCTTAGTTGACCATAGCTGTTCCACCAAGCTGGCATGCTTTCTCCAGGTTTCAGATGGCATAGGTACAAAACTGATAGTGACAGCATTGACAGGCAAAGGGAAGGCAATGGATGTCATCTGCCTGGACTTGTGTGAGGCCTTTGACATGGTCCCCCTGTAGTGGAATTCCAAGGCCACAGCCTGAACCAATGGGTGGGCTATGTGAGTGTGTGGGTGCCTGGAGCGGGGGGGGGGGGTTGGCGGGGGAAGAGTGGTCTGGAGCCACCCCTTCTGTCTCTGCAATACTTCCTGTGCAATCTGAGTCTGCGCGGGTCCCCCTTTGCCCCCGCCCTTCTCTCCGGTGGCGCGATGGTACAAATGGGGGAGGGTCACATTCCTCAGCTCATCCCTTTCTCCAAACTATTACCAGGAGGGGTGAGTTAATTCCTTTTTGATTTCTTTTCCTGTAGTGCCTATTTCTCAAATAAAAGCTCTGTCATTGCCTCCATTTGTTCTACACCTCCACCACACCTCTGTCTCTAAATTGGAGAGATATGAATTTGAAGGCTAGACTGTTGGTGAATAAGGAACTGGTTGGAAGGCTGCAGCCAGAAGGTTGTGGCCAATGGCTCTAATGTCCAGGTGGAGGCCTGTAATGAGTGGTGTCCCCAAGGGGTCCATCTGGGATCCAGTATTCTTGAACATCTTGATCAGTGACAGATGGTCAGATTGAGTGCACCCTCAGCTACTTTGCTGATGACACCAAGCTGAGTGGTGAGGTTGATACAGCAGAAGGAAGGGATGCCATTCAGAGGGACCTTGATCAAATAGGTCCTTGTGAACCTTGATCAAATTGGGTCCTTGTGAACCTAATTAGATTCAGCAAAGAACATGCAAGGACTTGCACTTGGGTTGAGCTAATCCCAGATATGTATACAAACTTTGAGAAAACTCCTTGAGAGTAGCCCTGATGAGAAGGACTTAGGGGTCCTAGCTGATGAAAAACAGAACATGAGCCAGCAGTGCACATTTGCAGCCCGGAAGGCCAATGCTATGCTGGCTTCCATCAGAATAGGGATGGCCAGCAGGGCAATGGAGGTGATTGTTCCCCTCTACTCTGCACTTGTGAGGCATCGGCTGGCGTACTGCATGCAAGTCTGGGGCCCCGAACACAGGAAAGATGTGGAGCTTTTGGGGAGGGTCCAGAGGAAGGCCACAAGGATGCTCAGAGGGCTGGAGCACTGCTTCTATGAAGATAGGCTGAGGGAGCTGGACTTGTTCAGCCTGGAAAAGAGAAGGGTTTAGAAGTATGAGGGAAATAAACTTTATACATGGGTAGATAGTGACTGGACAAGGGGGTATGGTTTTAAACTAAAGGAAGGGAGATTTAGATCCAGTATTCCAGTCAGGGGGAAGTTTTTACTGAAAGAGTGGTGAGGTGCTGTAACAGCTGCCCAGAGAAGCAGAGGATGCCCCCTCCCTGGAGATGCTTAAGGGCAGGTTGGATGGGGCCCTGGACAATCTGATCTAGTACTTGATCTCGTGTCTGGCAATCCTGCCCATGGCAGGAGGTTGGAACTTGATGGTCTTTGAGGTCCCTTCCAACCTAAGCCATTCTGATTCTATTATTCTATGATTTGGTATATCATCTTGTGCCCATGCCCATGGGCAAGTTCTGCTCCTTCCCTTCCCAAAATGGAGGCAGTGCTGCCCACTAATTTGAGAGCTCACCAGAACAGCAAAGTGTTACTTCCTAATGGATGACTGTCCCAAAGCAAAGTCCTTGTGGAGTTAATTACCTACAAAGACACTCACCACAGACAAGCAGAATCACATGTTCCTGACTGCACAGAGGAGCTTCTGCCTGGCTCCAGCCCTTCCTTGCCCCAGCCCAGCAGTGGTCCCTTCTGAGAAGTTTCTCCATTCTTCCATTTTTTTGATAAACAGAATGGAGGATGCCTTCTCAGCACTGCTCACATCCACACCACCTCCTCCAGTCAAAGGACTACTTCTGGATAAGTTTTATATAGTTTCCTTCCCTTTTAGTTGAAACAGAAGAGACCAACATTTGACCAGAGGCCCAGCCTCACAAAAGCCAGTTCTCTCAGGAAGCACAGAGTGGTCAGCAGGTAAACACAATGGAGCTGCTGAGCACAGCACCACCACACTTCAAGGTCCCAGGACCTCTCAAAGCCTGATTTAACTCCAGTGCCAACACTAAAAATCACTGCCAAACAGGCTGCAGCAGGACACAGGCAAATCACCACGTTTTTCAGAAGGATAACTTTACATTTTCACTGAAACCACCCATTGGGCACACATGTAACATAGCACGCATTTTTTGTATTTCAAGTCTACATTTGTTTGCTTTAAGAAAAAATCAAAACTCTCATGATTCCCCATGAAATGTGGTTCAATCTCCCTTTAAAACATAACTTCAACATCTATGCGGAAAAACTACGCCACAATGGGGGCCTTATGTGTTCCTTCCTATCAATGAGCAGCCACCGAAAAAACAAGTATTTTGCAGAGAAATTCCTTGCTGACCCTGGAGAGAACAAAGGATTGTCTGTGGTGGATATTTGCAGGTTGTGGCTCCAGAAACTTGCAGCCTTCCTTGACTGTCAGTGTAACATGACCTTTATGAAAAGTCAGGGTCAGGCTGGCTAAATCAACAGGAAAAAACACCCATTTTGTTCCTGATGTAACAGTTGAGACGGAGGTTTGACATCCATTTATGTCCAACCCACAGCTTTAGGTCAGAGACTAGTTCCAGCCCTGATTTCCACTCCACGTTTAACCATCACAAACACATGGCAATCTTCCCATGGTGACAATTCGCTTTCTAAGGAGGAGTCCAACATTCTCTGCGCGTTTCCATTCACCCCACTGGATACATGTGTGTATGTGGCACATGCCTCAGAAGGAGCACTGCTGCTACTTGTGCAATGTTCAGAGTACCTGGGCTCATGCTCTTGCACAGACTTTGAAGAGAGTGGACTGCAGGAGCTTTGGTCTGTATGTGAGCAGCAGCCAACTTGCTGTGTCCACTGTGATTTGATTCAGACAGGAGACAGACTCATCCTTCCAACTTTGTTCTGGCTTTAATTCTTGGCATAATTTCACGGCTTCTGTCAAGTCCCTGGAGAATTAACTTTATGGGAAGCCAATGAAGTCACCAGTTCACATTTCAGCCTGCTCTATCGATAGTCTTCTGCTGCCCTGCACCTGCAGGAGTGTACTAGCATTTTGAGGGAAGAGTCATTTGATGCAGTTCTACCTTACACAAAAATTTTGCAGGAGCTATAATGCAAAATATTGAGGCCAACAGATAAGCATAATTGCGGTACATTCAGCATTACTTAGTAGAGAGGAATTTTTGTATATTGATTTATTCCCATCCATGGTAACAGCACTTTCTGGCATCAGTGGTATACTGAGCAGTTATTTCAGCGCAGAACACAGGCAGGGCAAAGCTTTCCCAGCTGTGTCTACAGGCAGAAGAGGCTGGTTTGCTTTCTCCACCAGCTTCCTGCACCTCCCTGGCCAGGTCTGCAAGGTGATTCAGCACAGGATCAGTGAGATGGTTGTAGTGAGATGGGGCACTACCACAGACAAGGGCCAGACAGGGATAACCACTGCATGGGTGCTTAGAGTGAAAAATTCAGAAATTCTACCTGAGTTCAGGAACTACTACTGCCTGAATTTAGGAACTTCAGAAATGTGCCTCATTTTGAAGAGTGATGATAAGTCAAGCAGGATTTGCATAGACACCACGAGAGGTGAGTACAAGCTCTAAATACAGTCCTACATGATTTTTAACCACTCCAGTTGGATCCTTTTGGCATTACAGTGACAACCTTGGCATCATCACTCCCATGGTTGTCTGCAATTAACAGTCGCACGTTTGAGCCTCCTTGTGTTCAATCACATGCAGATTTTGCCTGAAACCCCACTGAGGCTGCAGATGAGACCACAGAGTAAGCTCTGAGATGTTTGATGGGATGAATTTCAGTCCTTCCTTTTTCTTCTTCCCTGATCATCAGAATTTTCTTCCTGGAATGAGTAATCTCTTTTCTGTTTGCTCTTTTTTTCTCTCACAGTACCATTAGTTCTCTCAGAAATAATAACAGTAGGTCAGAAAGCAGTGTCCTAGTGGCACATTTTTACTCCCTGACTGCCCCAGCTGTGAGTGTACCAGCACTTCCTAGTGCTGCAGCCCCCAGAAATATTTATCCTCTTCAGCTGGAAACTGAAAGTCTATCTACAAAGGAAAACCAGATGATTTGGGAGGCTGTCGTTCTCATTTGCAGTGTACAGTCAGTAAGAAAGCAGAATCTGAATCAATATCCTGCTCGAAGGACAGGATTAGCTTTAATGGAACAAGAATATAATCCAGGGAAATTCATAGTGAAGTACTTTCCCATACCAGGAAAGCTTACTTGCTGATGTCACATACTGTTGCTGGCAGAACTGGGACTCAGAAAGTGACTAATAGCCAAACTTGCCTTAACCACAAGGCATTTCTTGGCTCTTGAACATTAGAGTGAGTAGTTTGTATTTTATCTCAATTAGAAGTGAGCTGGGGGTATGGGAACATTGCACTCCACGTTTAAATTGCATTTTGAAAGCCATAGCTTCTTATCCATAAGGAGAGAAGAGGAAACCAGAAGCATATACCTGTTTGTTTGTCAAGTTAAGATAAAACAGTTGCAGAACTTCTTTCTGCTACCTTATGGTTTCATGACTTCCTTGACTTTTCCAGAATGAAAGATATTTTACTGAGAACACTCATGTTTTCACAGATCTTTACTGAAGCTTTTTAGATGCTTAATTGACAAATCCACCCTGTCACTAGTACTCCCATGCCACTGGCTCAAGTATCTCAGTATAGAGCAAAAAGAAATAGAGACAATCTTAAAGAAAACACCATAACAGGAAAGCCTAGAACAACAGATGATCAAGGAACTTCTTATTACTTTTGGTTCACTCAAGGCTAGATTAGCCTAGGAAGTACAAAGCCTTCCAATGCAGAAGCTGGATGGTCTCCATTCCAGTCCATTTTCTAAGGTATTAGTTTATCCCCAGGCAGCCCATACTTAGTTGTGACCTTAGTTTTGCAGAGCCCTTAACTTGCCTGTACCCCTGGGAGACCTCCTAGATTCTAATGATCACAGCCTGACCTTTGAGACCTCCTTGCCTTCTTCCTCAGACCCAATCAAAACTTGAAATTATTTCCCACAGTGTCATGAAAAAAAGTGAGAGGATTTCAGTTCCATCCTCTCTCTATCACTAACAGAATAACACCTTGAAATCCCAGCTTCTAAGTTCTAATAGGCTTTGGAAAAACAAGCAGAATTTCTATTAGATCAACAGCACAAGCTATAGCACATATTCATAACACTGGCCTAGCTTTTCATCACACACTGCTTTCTTCTTCCATAAAATAGCTTAAATTGATATCTGTAGCCAGTTCTCTACACCTTGTGGCATGAACCCTAAAAAAATGTGCTCACTCCAGCCAAAGCCAGAGAATAAGATATTGCTTGATAACTGAAGAGATTCTGACCTGATATACCAAGATCTTGCTACAGCCTCACTCTTCCATTTGTTATTCATATAACAAAAACAGTTCCTAGACCTAGAGACCATAAACTCTGGATACTGGCTTTCGCACGTTCTATTGCTCAGAGTGTGCCAAAGGGAGGAGCTCAGAGTAAAAGGAAGAAGACAGTTTATCCAGTTGACAGACCTGTCTGGCTCAACAAATCCACTCCAGTCCAGTAGGCCTTCACTCTAAACAGAATCAGTTTAGTTCTTTAGCGGGTCATTTCAACTCATTGGTAGCTGAGTAATTTATTTGATGTTAACAACTGGCTGTAAACTGGGAATAAAACTGGGAATAAAATCACAGAACCACTGAGGTCAGAAGGGTGCTCTGCAGACTGTCTAGTCCAAACACTCTGCTCAGTACCACATCTGGTAGGGTTTTTAATATTTCCAAGAGTAGAGTCTCCAGAGTTTCTCTGAGCAACCTATTCCGGTGTTTGACCACTACAGTAAGGGATTTTGTATTTCGAAATGGAATTTCCTGTGTTTTATTTTGTGCCCATTGATAAGTCCTCCACTAACTCCAGCCTTCCCTACTCCAGTCTAAATAACTCCAGCTCTCTCAGCCTCTTCTCATAAGCTAAATGATCCAATCTTCATGCTGCTCTTGATCCTTCATTTGGCACATTTCAGAGTGTCCATGTGCCTCCTGTACTGGGAGCCCAGCTGCATCTCACCAGAGCTGAGTGGAAAGAGGATCATCTCCCTCCACCTGCTGGCAACAATTCCTCTAATGCTGAGGATGTGCCACAAAGGCACACTGCTGGCTCCTGTTCAACTTGGCATCCACCAAGATCCTAAGGTCTTTCCTCTTCCAGCTGTCTTCCCGCTGGGGGTTCCCCATCCTGTAGTAGTGCCTGGGTTTGTTCCTCCCCTGGTTCAGGATTTGGCATTTCCTTTTGTTGAGCTGACGGAGGTTCCTGTGGGCTCATTTCTCCAGCCTGTCGAGGTCTTTCTGAATGGCAGCATGGCCCTCCAGTGAATCAACTGCTACTCCCAGCTCTGCACTGCCTGGGTTTTGTATACAGGAATTCATCTGAAAGACAGTGATTAATTTTTAAGTACTCACACAGAGAGAATTTTAAAATTTATTTTTGTTGTTTTCACCAGCGATATGTTCTTACATGATCTCACGAAGCTGTGCCTGAAGCCCAGGGATGTGCATGCACCAACTCCACCTGTGCATGAGTAACTCATAGCTCAAAGACTTGAGTTCCAACATTCATGCTGGAAAAGGGAGAATTCTACAGAGTTACAATGGCATGCATCATATCCAGTCATTCTTTCCTTCTTTATTTGTCTGGTGAACTAAAATTATAGAATTAAAACTTAGCAGCTGCAAGTGAGAGAGGCCAATATCCTCTGAGGATGAGTCATTCCTCTTGTGGTTTTTTGGGGGATGTGTTCCTGAGGAAATGAAAACATGTCAGTGTTTTTTTTTTTTTTCTCGCTTCCTTACACAACACACTGTTCGGCTGCATAGACACTGGTGCATGTCTCTGTGGCTCCTCTCTGTGTCAGGCTATGTGTGCTGCCTGATCTTCTGTACCACAGAGACAACAGACTGTGACAGAAGTGGTGTCATGTCATGCCAGCTGCTGTCTCTACTCTGTTATGTATGACCAAGGAGGATGAATATACCCAAAGGATGGACAGAGATTGAAATGGGAGTGAGGGTGAGAAAAGGAAGAGTGGCCATGTGCCGTTACAGCAAAGTGATGACAGACAAGTGAAGTCTGATTTTCAGTGGAAGAGCGCTGAAAACACCACGTATTACACAGCCTTGCAAGACCATAAGAAACCAAACTGAGGAAGTCAAGTGGTGGTTGGTTCCAGTCACTTCGTAACTCTTAACTTGTGGTGCCCTGCCTTCCAGATGGCACAGTATGCACTGAGAACCTGCAGCGGGTAGAAGTAGCAAGGTTTCACCTCCTTCAAGCCTCTTTGAGGCGAGGATGAAGAGCACAGCTAGGGGCTGGGGCCACTGTAGCTGTATGCCAAAAGGAGTGGGGCGGCACAGTGGCAAATGATGTGAATTCTTCTGGCCAGCTAAGCTGAAGAATTAAAAAAGTAGGTTTTATCTGCAGTAAGCTGACAGATCAGTACCCAGGAGTCCCAGTCCTCTGGCCTCTTAGAAGGAGCTGTTTTGCCCAAGAGATTTTCCTGCCCTCTGGTGTAGTGAGCTCTACATCAAGTCTTTACTACTGGGTTCTTGGCTTCCTGGGCTTAACATGCTGGACATTAAAGGGGCTGACATATGCTGAGCTTTTCTGATGTTCTGTGTTTTTAAATGCTTTTGAGACTTCTGCTCAAAAATGCTCTGCTTTGATTTCCATTTAATTTCCTTAAAATTGTCACTGGAGCTGCTGATATCTCTGACATGTGTCAAACATATCCTTTTCTCTGCTCTTTCTCCCCTACTACGCAGTACATACAGAGATATATAAAAGAAAAAGGGTTCAGCTCAGTACTTCACTATCCTCCTCCACATTTCTTTGAGCACTCATTCCAATTTTTTTAATTTAAAAAAAAAATCACATAACATAGTGCATCTATTTGAACATATAATTGTTACATGTAGAGTTTCCCCAGAGAATTATATGATCTCAACCTGTCTTCCTTAGGCAGCATATAATCATGCAACCTACTTGTTCTTTGCTGCTCTTTTTTCTTTTTTCCCCAATACTTGTTTTAAGTCTTCCATCTCGTCTAGACATTTTTGACATACATCGCCTGATCTTCAGCAGCTGCAGCAGCCTCAATAGGTGTATAAACAGGTCCAGTACCTCAACAGCACACAAGTCCTAATTCCAGTGTGCCAGCACTGGGCAGAGACCACAGTTAATCCTAGCCCTTCCAGCCACATCTTTTGCCTCAACAGGGGGCTTTTTTTTTTTTTTTTTAATAATGAGACTCTCTCTTAATGGGAAAACTGCCACAGTGACCAAAATTGGCTGTGATTCATGATCACTGGCTCTGGATGCTACAGTAATTGCTGTTAATAGGTAGAAGTTTTCCACTGCAGTAGGACTGAATAGGAAAAATAGGGCTGCCACCTTTTTTTCCTACTTTTTTTTTTTAAGGGGAAAAAAAATGGTATTTCCATCCAAAACCTCTTTGTAAATGGAAAGATGGCTGTGATATTTCTCAGAAACTGTGGCTTGCCTGCCTTGCCTTTCCATTGCCTTTCCATTGCCTCTCTTACCATCCTGCATCCTCCATTATTACAGCACAGCTGGAGCTCTGTAAACCACAGCCTGCCTAGTATGGGAAGAGCTGAAACAATACAGCATCATGTTGGCTGACCAAGCACTCTCCCCAAATTCCCACTGAGTGCTGCAGCAGTATTTCAAACTCCCATAAGAGGCCCGGACAGCATGCTACTAGGGGAACAGCTCCATTTTCTGTCAGCAAAAAGCCTTCTTCCCAACCCCAGCCTGAATGATACCAGTCCTTCAGCTAACAGAGACTGAGGTTAAGTACTGCCTGAGTCTGGAGGGAATCTCCTTTCCCAGTTTGTGCACATCTTATACCGTGGCAGAGAAAGGAGAATGAAAAACTGTTTGCAGGCATGTATTTAAAAAGCATAAACAAGATTACCTTGGTGTAAGTTCACATCTCCTCAGCTCCAGCTTTTTGCCAACTATCTAGCAAATACATTCCCAGGCAGGAATGTTTGCTGAGACAATATATCACATTTTTTAGACTTTTGTACAAAGTAGCATTGAAATATGTAGCAGTGAGTATTTACCTCTCCAACCTGAACATCAAAACTGCCCTCATCCACTTGAAGATTAGAAACATACCAGGGTGCTGATGTGTCCAAAAGGCAAAACTTCAGATCCAAGCAACATATTTGGAGATTGTGCGTACACACCCTGAATGCCCCAAGTACAAACACCTTGCACAGCAACTGCAAGGTCCTGGTGCACTCCAGAAAGGAGGAAATAGCTGCAAACTGTGTTTTATTAAATCCGGAGTTCTTCACAGACAATACACTTCACTCCCACCTTTGACCACACTCCTCTGCTGCCTTCACAGAGCTGTGCCCGAGCTGGCAGAAAGCAGGGGATTGCTCTTTTCTGGTCTTTGGGATGTGGTCAGTGCAGCCCAAGGCCATTGAGTGAGTCAGACCTACCCTGTTTTCCCTTATCTCGCCAGCCACTGATACCTGCAGTCAATCCATTTACAAATTCACACAGCCTCTGACATCAATAATAATAATAATACTAGAAAAAAAATATTGTATATATGCTTTTGTTTCTCCTTTTTTTAAAAAAATTGTTATTATTTTATTATTTTGGAGCCTTTAAGGATTGCACTTAACAGGTCCTTTCAGCAACTGCAACGTGTTTTGAAAAAACAATAATCCCTTGATCCAAGACTTGTCAAAGAAAATCAACATTATATTGCAGCAGAGTAATGTAACCTTGATACAAATTGCATTTGCAGCCCTTGTGAAGAAGCATTGCTTCTCCATGACAATCCATGAGAAACTGAAGTAGCTAGAGATCAGCAGGCTGTACATCTATGTCTGTCACAGCACTTCTCTCTGAAGCCCAATGCAGCGTACATCAGACAGTCCTGGGTGCCAGGAGACCTGGCTGCTTGACTCTGACACTGACTCATTTGTCGACTGATAAGTCATTGGAAATGACTCATTTTATCCCCCTGCAGATGCTGTGAGGGTTACCCTGACAGTAGAGAAGCTTCCTATGATCCATGGCTGGAACTGGCAACAAATACTGTATCAGTACTCCCAATGAGCCCAGCTCTTCTCTTACCATTTTATGGAGCTAAGCAGGGACTATTCTGCAATGCAAGCTGATGGAAACTTATCAAAGCAGAACCCCAAAACTTCAGTGGCTCAAAGCAACACACGGGTGAGGCAAGTGAGAATCCAGACCAGATGAACAAAGGAAAAAAAAAAACAGTATGGTTTATCACCATCTGCTTCATATCCAGTGCTATCCATAACCAGCAACTACCGCTACCAGCTCACTGACAGTGGCCAAGGCTATGCCATGATGCCTGGGCAGTAGGGCCCTGAGCCGCTACTATACCATTTGAAAGTGCTCTATTTTCCCAACAGTGTTCTCTGTTACTGCCTTAACTGGCAGCTCTAATCTGCCAGATCATTAATGAGAAACTAACGAAGAGTGTCAGGATAATAGAGAAGCAGTAATGAAGATTAATTTCACCCCAGAGAGGATAACAGGCCTTTTTGGAGACATAGTGCACCACAACAGCATTTGGAGGGTCAAAAATAGGGCAATAAATGTTAATTAATAGCAAACTTCTATTTTGCTCTTAATTATGAGTGGTACCCAGGGAGTTCAAATAAGCCTCTCATTCCATTCTAGCTACTGCTTTCCCAAGCCAGGACCTGTAAGCCATACAAAAATACGATGACACGTGTGAGCACAGGTCTCTCAAAGGCGAACCAACAGAGCCAGAGAGACTAGGACTGTCTAGGCTTTATTCCCTGGTAGCAACTACAAGTCTTCTTTTCTGAAGATGAGTTGGTTGAGCTTCTGTATGCACCTGGAATGAGGCAAGACCTTCATGAGTGACTCCTGCACCTTGGGCCAGACCAGGTTCCTCTCTCTGTAACAAGCTCCTGGCATCTTCTGGCAGCCCCTGGAGTTAGTTCTCCCACGGTACAAATCCCCACTGCATCACTTCTTGACAAAGGATGCTGTGGGTGGTAGAAATGTATGTAAGGCTGCTACATGCACAGAAGTTATTTACTAGCCCAGAGAGTTCCTGAAGGCTGAAGCAGCATGGCAAGACCATGCAACACCACAGAGCCATGTTATTTGGGAATGTGACCGAGTTCCCAAGCCTTCTGCTCACTTCCCCTGTAGCTTTATGTCACTTCAGCCCCTTCACCTCAATTCCTTGTCCACCACATGAAGGCACTTTGGTGGCTGAGATTGTAGGATCCCACATAATGCTACCATCTCTGGTGCTCATGTGTCCATGTTGCCTCATGCAACTGCCTTCAAGACATAACTGTGGCAACGGTCTTTACACACATTTAATGAGGATGATGCCACCCTTCCTTTATCTACTCTATGTAAATCCAAAAAAAAAGGCAGAAAATACCCCTAGGCCATCTCTACACTGGAGAAGAAAACACCAAGTTTTGCTGCTCTATGTGATCCATAAAGCAGTGAGCAGTTAGGATTCCAGTCTTGCCTGGATGGAGTCCAAATGGAAGCAAATCCTCAGCAGGCAGGACAGTCCTTCCAGCTCCAGTACCATAGAGGGGAAACATACTGGGTCTAAAGAAAATCAATGACTTTGCATATGCTGTATTCAGAGAGTGTCTGGCAGAGAAATTGCCCTACTTACCACAAAAGCAGCAACAGTGCCACTGACACAGCAGGGGACAGACCGACTCCAGGCCTTGTTTCAGATCTTGTTTTCTAATTGGAGCAGGCTGTGCTGCCAGCAAGAAAACGGGATTCTTTACAAGAGCAGAGGTACATATCTCCCACTACATTTTCAAAGGTGAGACAACAGCTCCATGGCAGTGTTTAACTCTTGCCCAGTTGACATCCACAGCAAAAGTCCATGCTCTCTCCCCAGGAAAGATAGGCAAGGGGGAATTCAGTCAGCTGCAAAGATGGGTAGTGGCTGCTGCAGTCAAGGACACAACTGCATGTTCTGCAAAGAAGTTCTTGGGTTGAGCACTTTCAATATGCAGCTTATCTTTCAAGTAATGCCAGGCAACCTTTCCAAGGATAAACAAGTTACTTTGCTTATCAGTGGAGCAAAGGGAAGCCATCCTAATTCTGTCTGAACTTTTGCACAGGACTAATTGCCTGCTGAGCATTTTAAGGGGCAGCAGTGTCATTTCTCTTACATTTATGTGTCCTTTCAAAATAGTGTTGGCAAAGACTCTGAATCAGATGCCACCTCTTCCAACATGCACTCTCCAGTGAAGAGAACATCAGCTGGACCTGGTTCAGGCCAAAGTTATAGGTGCCCAACCTTTTGGCTTGGCTGGGCCACACTGAGTGAAGACGAATTGCTTGGGCCACATATAAAAAAAATAGTTAATGCAGGAAAGGTGTGGGCCACATATAAAATAAATAGTTAACGTACATAAGTAACAAAATTATATATATATATATATTTTAGTTATTAAAACATTAAAAGACAAGGGCAACGGAAACATAAAGGTATCAGACTGGACATGCATGGTCTAGAGGTATTCTGTCCTTCTGCAAGAGTATGCTGCCCAGACACCCACTGGAAATGCTGCTCCCTCAGCTTCTGAATAAATTGCCTTGGGCATTCTGCTAAGCTGAGCATTTAAAGGAAAGGTGTACCCACCTCTCATAGACAGCAGAAGGACACTAGGCACTTAATTCTGGTAAGCTCATTTGAAAATGCTGCATTTCAGAAGGAATTCCCTCACAGTTCAGGAAGAAAGAGTTACTGACATGCTACTTCACATGGACTGTCAACAAATCCATGGGTCCAGATGTGATCTACCTGAGGCTACTGAGGGAGCTGCCAGAAGTTATTGCCAAGCTGCTCTCCATCATTTAGCAGCAGTCATGGCCAACCAGGGAGGTCCCAGACCACGAGAGACTTGACAATGTTCCACCCACCTACAAGAAGGGTCAGAAGGAGAATCCAGAGAACTACAGGCCTGTCAGCCTGACTTTGGTGTAAGGAAAGTCACAGAGCAGATCATCTTGAGTGCAATCACTCAGCGTGTGCAGGACAACCAGGAGCTCAGGCCAAGCCAACATGGGTTCATGAAAGGCAGGTCCTGCTTGACCACCTGATCTCCTTCTACAACCAGGTGATCCACCTGGTGTATCTGGAAAGGGCTGTGGATGTGATCTACCTAGACTTCAGCAAAGCCTTTAACCATTTTCCACAGTATTGTCCTAGAGAAGCTGGCAGCCCATGGCTTGCAGAGGTGGACTCTTCATTGGGTGAAATACTGGCTGGAGGGCTGGGACCAGAGAGTGGTGGTGAACAAAGCTAAACCCAGCTGGTTACTGGTTGCAAGTGGTGTTCCCCAGGGGTTGGTATTGGTGCCTGTCCTGTTCAATATCTTTACTGATGATCTGGATGAGGGGATTGAGTACATCTTCAGCAAGTTTGCAGACACCAGTCTGGGTGAAGTGTACATCTGCTTGATGTTCGGAAGGCCCTCCAGGGAGATCTGGACTGGCTGGATCAATAGGTTGTACCTCAAGTACTGTGTTCAGTTTTGGGCTGTCTTACTACAAGAAAGGCTTCAAGGCCCTGGAGCATGTCCAGAGAAGGGCAACAAAGTTGGTGAGGGATGTGGAGTAGAAGCCTCATGAGGAGCAGCTGGGGGAACTGGGATTGTTCAGTCTGGAGAAGAGGAGGCTCAGGGGAGACCTTATCACTCTCTAAAACTCCCTGAAGGGAGGTTGTGGTGAGGTGGGCAGTCGGCCTCTTCTCCCATTAGCTGGCAATAAGACAAGAGGGAATAGCCTGCAGTTGTGCCAGGGGAGATTCAGGACATTAGGAAATGCTTCTTCCCCAAGAGAGTGGTCAGGCACTGTATCAGGCTGCCTAGGGAGGTGATGGAGTCACCATGCCTGGAGGTGTTCAAGGGATGTTTAGAAGTTGTACTGAGGGACATGGTTTAGTGGGAAATATTGGTGATGTGTGCACAGTTGGACTGCATGATCTCAGAGGTCTTTTCCAATCTTGGTGATTCTATGATTCTAGGCTGAGACCAATGGGATGAAGCTCAACCAAGTGTGTGGTCCTGCACTTTGTCCATAACAACCCCAGGCAATGCTACAGGCTTGAGGCAGAGTGGCTGTAAAGATGCATGGAGGAAAAGGACCTGGGGGTGGTAGTCAACAATCATCTGAACATGAGCCAGCAGTGTGCCTAGATGGCCAAGAAAGTCAATGGTATCCTGAGTTATATCAGAAATAGTGTAGCCAGAAGGAGCAGGGAGGTGATCATCCCCTGTACTCAGCACTGTTGAGGCTGCACCTCAAGTGCCATGTCCACTTTTGGACCCCTCACTACAAGAAAGACAATGAGGCCCTGGAGCGTATTCAGAGAAGAACAACAAAGCTGGTGAAGAATTGGAGCACAAGTCCTATGAAGAGAGGCAGAGGGAATGGGGATTGTTTAATCTGGAGAAGAGGAAGCTCAGGGGAGACTCCATACTCTCTATAGATCACTCTCTATAATTCCCTAAAGGGAGGCTGTAGCAAGGTGGAGGTCAGTCGAAGAGACTAGCAGGTAACTAGCAATACGACAGCAGAGAATGGCCTCAAGTTGTGCCAGGGGAGGTTCAGGTTGGATATCTGGAAGAATTTCTTCTCAGAAATAGTGTTGAGTTATTGGAACAGGCTGCCCAGGGAAGTGGTGGAGTCACATCCCTGGAGGTCTTCATGAACCATGTAGATGTGGCAGTGAGGGACATGGTTTAGCAGGCATGGTGGTGATAGGTTGGTGGTTGCACAAGATGATCATAGTGGTCTTTTCCAACCTTAATGATTGTATGGTTCTATTATTTCAGTGTTCAAAGTTCTACTCTAATTAGCCAAGTAATTGCCTGTCATGACTGTGCTCTTAAGCAACTGGCAGTAGAGCTAACTTACACTGATTCACCTTCTGACTCAGTCATTTATTTGCACAGTTTCCAGCACTGGGAGTTGAAATAATGACACGTATTCCATATGTTCACAAGATAATTCATAAACTATGAAGAATATATGACTTCATGACCATCTATGTCAGGCTTTCCTAGCTTCATGACCAAATAAAAGCAATCAGATCTATTGTCAATTCTAGGTGTCCTTAAATAAGCTTGGGAAAATATTAATACAGGCAGATTCTCTTTTTCCCCATTTTTAAGACAAATTCCAGCACTGAGAGAGCTCTGAAGGCTGTCATAATTAAAGACAAAGCCATTCCTCTTCTACAGAATTAGTCCCTCCTGCCTGATTTTGGCTGGTGTCTCCTCACTTTGCAGGAGCAGCCATTTAGGGGGCTGGAAAACCCTCGTGGCACTGTGATTCTTTTCTAGCTTTGTCTTCCACATTATGTATGCCCAACAGCTGGTGGCAGCTGAAATATGGTGACTGCTGCCCAGCACACAGCACCACAGTGCTCTCATCAGGGTCAGTGCAAGCCACTTCCAGCTGCAGCAAGAGCCTCTGAGCCTTTCACATTTATTCCCTCTTGTATTGTCCAAACTCCATTCCGGTGGCCTCATCACCCACAGCCCATGGAGGTTCCCTTTCCTTCAGCATTTTCATCCTCCAAGTGGGATGCCTGACTAAATTAAAAAGCAGCCTGATGCTGCAGTGCTGTAGGAGTACAGGAGCTTCTTACAGCTTCATCCAGCCCGTGCCCTGAGGTCCATTCCTTAACATCAGCTCCCTGCCATTTTGAAAGGGAGTGCAGCATGGCTACCAGTCTGATGTGGAAGTCAGGCTCAGCTCAGTGAGGCTTGGCCTGGGCCACCCCACAAACAAATGTTTTTAAGATATGTAACTGAACAGAATATGCAACAATTAGTGAAGTAAGAAGATAAGTATTAATCTGATTTAAAACTACCCAACCTGAACAGAATTAAAAATAAACAAAACTCAGATATAATCCTAATGAACAATTACTTACTAACAATTCTTAACAGATCCTTAAAATAGAAAGAATCATGCTGAAATAAAATCAAAGATTATTAACAACAAAAATGTCTTTCAAGAAAAAACATCAAATAGGGCCTAGTAAGGATTCATTCACGATGTGCACTGATGGTGATCTCTCCCGTCTGTTGACTTGCACTATGCATTAGTATTTCTTTTTCCATGTTATGTAGGTTGATCTGAATGTAATGCCTTCTATCTATTTCCATGGAAATGACAACAGATGCAAAGAGAACAATAACACTATTTAGTAGAGCAAATTTTCAGCTACAAAACACTATTTTTCAACAAAGTCATCACCATTAGCTGTGTATTTTCACCAGCAATGACAAGAGTCTATGTGCCATGCTCATGCATACCAGAGGATGTGACCCGTGGCTTCACAGCTGGTATGATGGCATTGTTATTAGGAAAACGATGCCCATGCAGTCTATCTTTCATTGGCCCAAACAAACGATAGTCAGAAATTGCCAAATCTGGACTATACAGTGAGTGTAATAGGATTGGTAATGTGCTCCATGGTCTTCAAACTACTATGGGGCCTGGTGTTATCATGTTGCAAAAGAAATATTGTCATCTTCTCTGTCCTGACTCTGGATGTTCAAACCTTCAGCTTAGTCAGCATTGCAATGTAGCAGTTAGGACTGATGATTTGTTCAGGTTCCAGAAAATTCAGAAAGATCACCTCTTTACTCACTGAGAGCTGCATCTTTAACTTTGTCTTCAAGGAGGAATTCACATATGCCACTCCATGAACTGCTGTTCTGACTCCAGCCCATAATGGTGATACTGTGTCTTGCCACTGGTAAAGATGTGATCCAGCAAACTGTCACTTTCAGCCTTGCATTGGTTCAATAGGTCTGACAAATGTGCATGTGGTGTTCTTTCTGTTCCAGTGTGAACATCTGTGGGATCCATCTGGTGCAAACTTTGCAATACTGCAACATTGCCACCATCATTTCCAACACACTGAAGTCAGCATTTCTTTCCTTAGAGTTCCCTGGTCATAATCTGCCACATTGCTTGGATGAGCAGATCAAAACACTCTTCATTTTGTGGTGACAGCAGTGCACAGACATCCAGAACATGGCTTGTCTTTCACGTCACCATTACCACTGTTGAAATGCACCACTCAACACCTCACGGTGCTCATGTCCACTGTTTGGTCTTCAAAAACATTCAGCAAATGTCAATGAATGTCAGTAAGTGCCTTCTTTTTTTTTTTTTTCTCCAAGGAGGAAATTCAATTCCAGCCTTCATCTTCATGTGCACTTCCATGTCAGATTTACCATCTGCTGCAATCCAACACATGGTGACAAAATGTAATGGGATATTGGCAGGGAGGTTCAGTCTCTACTGCCATACCACCAACATCTGTTTTGATGTTGTAGACCAACATCATAGGACAGGAGGAAATACTTTTGGAGCAGGTCTTGTAAGCGTTTACCAGCTTCAAAGTCATCCTTACACTGTAAGCACATGGCACCTCATGGTCAGGTCTTGGCTGATGTCCTCTGTAGGCATAAAGCCTCAGTTTAGTACAAATCCAATTTTAAATGGAATACCAGGCTCTTAAAAAAAATAACCACCATAAAGGTACCAGACTGCATAATGGATATTAGCCATGCTCCTAAGTGTCTTCCTGAATGAAGGCCATGGCCTATTGATTACAGATGATGTATTAACAACATAATTTTCTCAGAAATGATGATAAAGTCTGCATCTAGGCCAAGGTTATCCACAGGTACAGCAATGCAGATTGACATGGGAGTTACAAGCACGCTGTTGGACAGTCACACTGACAGCACGTGGCTCCCAGCAGCCCACGCTAACAGCCCCCACTCCCCTGAGCTGCAACACACACCTTCACATGCTACATGAGTCCAGCACAGTGGGTTCATCAACACCTTCTCCTGCCAGAGGCAATTCTGAGTGGCAAAAACTGCTGCTAATTGTACACAGACTGCCATTCATGAAAGTGTGCTGTGCGGAGATTTATAGCTGTGCCTGTGCAGGTCTCTAAATGAGAGGTAATTAATAGAAATTAATTAGCAAGTGTTAATTGAGTAAAATCAATTAGAAAATGCTATACTAACAGCTGTACGGTAGGAGTGCAAAGGACAGCTCTGCACGGTTGTTAGGCTGAGCAGCCAACACAAGAAACAGCTAGCAAGCATGGGACATGGCACTTTTCTCTGTGCTGTTTTGCTGCGTGATGCTGCAACCCTGGGAAGTGGTAACAGAATGTGTAAATCTCATGTCATTTTTTCCTGAGCAACATGAGATCCACCTAAGAGTGGATTCTGAAGGTCTGAGATTCTTCATTTCCCGAGGTGCAATCCTATGCCTATAGCACCTTGCAATTAGCCAGAGGGGCTTAGAAGATGAAATCTCATGGGTCTGGACCAGCGCTCCTGGTTCTAGGAACGGAAGTTTTCTTGGTGGTAGTGCCATCCTCTTGCATGAGCCTACAAAACTGGAGCCTGTAGCACAAATAAGTAAAATATTAGTGCCATATTGTGCTGCAAATGCTGCAGAAGCAGAACAACCACAGACTGTCACTTCAGCATTGCATTGGCAAGAGTTGTTTTTATTTACATCTGCTGTTTTCATCACTGCATGACGAAACAGAAAGGAGGAGATGTTCCAGAACAGTATCTAGGTCAGGGCCATATTTTTTGTCTCCTACCCAGGGGACAGTGATCTTTGGCAGCTTCCACAAGGGCTGAGTTCCCCTCAAAATTAATCCAGGCCAAAGCCCATGCCCTTCTCGGAACCAACCAGCTTCAACATTCACATCCCACAGGCTGCCCTGAATCAAAGCTGGTTCGTACACAGCAGTGACATTCAGGCAACTCAGAAGTTAATGATGCAGGAGAACAGCTGGGTGTGACTGATACGAAAGGGGAGAATGTGCTTCTAGCTTTTCAATCACAGTTAATCATTAAAACATTTCATGGTCACAGGTGCTGGCTTCCTTACAAGCTCCCCTTATCAGCCATAATTATTTCCTGATCTGCTTTCACCTAAGTACCTGGCAAATTTATGCACAACACCCTTGAATCACCTGACTGCATTTATTGCCCTGTAATCCAGGTCAAATGGGCCTCTGCTATGTCAGCTGCAACGTTTACAGCATGTTATTTCTCCCAGCTCATGCCTAAATGTAAGAGCTGTTCTGCCCACTGCCTTCCCTTTATACTACTCCTCTTCCCGTGACAAAGCAAAACAGAGCAGTAAGCTAAATATCTCAGAACATCTACCTTATCTCCTCCACCAAAACACAACTCCTGCATAAAGCCCACAAGAGTTCTGCTTCCAACCCAATTCTACTTCACTCTACATTTTCAATCATTTTAATTCTACAGATATTGTCTAGACAACTGAATTAATGCATTTCTATTTACACTCCTTTCCTTTCCTTTTTTTTTTTGTTGTTGTTGTTGTTGTTTTTTTGTTTTCTGACAAAGACTAGCTCACGTCCATAGAGGAGTGGGATCTAAATCCAGTGATAGACTGAAATACATTACAGTATGTTATTAAGCATGTCAGAGCCAGCAGAGGTGGGACTCAGCTTTCTGCTGGGTACAGTCTGGAGTTAGCAACTTAACTCTTTTACTGAATAAAAATGGATAGAATAACCCGGCCCAGCATGGTAGGTTTGAACACATGAAGTCAAATCCTGAAGCCCTGTGTAAGTGGAGCCAGTGGAAATTTCCAAGATCAGGACAGGGCCTGCACTTTGATAAGTATTATCAATGTACATAAATAAAAGTAAGAACTGGAGATCCAGTTCCCATTGCAGCTCTGCTTAACAGGCAGAAATTCAACTGTTCTCAGTGAAGCAGAAGCTGTCCCATCTACAGGTACATGAACCTACATGTGTACATATACCTGTGTTGTACAGCACCTACCTGAGCTACCAACAAGATCTTCCTATTACAACATAGGCAAAGGGGACAGAGGTCTCCATCCAGGGAGAGGAAGAGTTGAGAAATGGAAGCATGGCTTTTCATGATCAAGTTCATCTTCTTGATGAGACAGTAACATCTACAAAAAGGAACAAATAAGTATCGAAGGGGGATTTTGTTTTCACTGCTTAAGATCATGAAAATACTGTTTTAGGGAAATTCAAAACCATGTAGTAAGCAGGGGATGTACATGGAATAACCCCAAGGCCAGATTACATTGCTGTTGCTTAATCTTGGCGTCTGATACATGGTTGACTCTGCTTGCAGGCAATTGCAAGGTCATTGTGAAACACTAGTTATCAACAATTCAAAACAATGCTTCCTCTTTCTTTCTAGCATAGTATTCACCTAAAACAGCCACTAATTCAGAGAGCTCTCAAATATGAACGAGAATTTGAAAATGCCCTGCTCTGCTTGTCTTCTCCTGCTCACTGCAGTCAAGTCTCTTCCAAGGCAGACCAGGGCACTGCAGGGACACTGGGCATGCTCTGAGAGCCGAGACAGGACACCAGCAGAGTCTAAGATAGGAGCTCAGAGAAATGTCTACCCTCACGTCCAGTTCTCTACCGTGTGAGCACACCTTGCTGCTCAAACAGTTATCTATCATTCTGCCTGTAGCCACTGCATATAGTGCTTTCAAAATACCGGCTCAATGCTCAGAACGAAGGCATGCAGGATCACTGGCAGTCCTACAGAAACTCTAGGGGAAAAGATGGTAAACTTTGCCACTGTGGAAGAAGTCTGCAATGCATCTATGCCATATTCCCTGTGGGGGGGGGGGGGGGGGGGGGTGGTCTCATCACTCTCTCTTGAAAAGCACAGGCAATAAACAGGGAAGAACAGACGTGGTGATTTTGCATACTGCACAGCCTCTGTCTCCACGTAGGTGGATGCCACAGCTCAGAAAAGCGACAGCAGGGGGAGGTGACAGAGGTCTGCAGAGACACAAATAGTGGCAAGTCGTTTGAAGTGTTCAAGACAACTGCATCCTGGGCTGCATCAACAGAGGGGTGGCAGCAGGGCAACGGAGGGGACTGTCCCCATCTGCTCTGTCCTTGTGAGGCCCCATCTGGAGTACTGCGTCCAGGCCTGGGGTCCCCAGCACAGGAAGGACAAGGAGCTGTTGGAGTGGGTCCAGAGGAGGCCACGAAGATGCTCAGACCGCTGGAGTACCTCCCCTGTGAAGAAAGGTTAAGGGAGTAGGACTTGTTTAGCTTAGATAAGAGAATGCTCTGGGGAGACCTCATTACAGCCCTCCAGAACTTGAAGGGGAGCTCATAAGCAGGAGGGAAAGCAACTTTTTACACAGGCTAATAGTGACAGGACAGGGGGAATGGCTTTAAACTAAAAGAGGGAAAATTTAGGATAGATGTTAGGAAAAAATTCTTTACTCAGAGGGTGTTAAGGCCCTGACACAGGCTGCCCAGAGAAACTGTGGGTGCCCTATACCTGGAGGTGTTCAGGACCAGTCTGGATGGGGCTCTGGGCAGCCTGAACTAGTGGCTGGCAACCCTGCCCAGAGCAGGGCTGTTGGAACTAGATGGTCTTCAAAGTCCCTTCCAAATTAAGCCATTCTATGATTCTATCGCACAAGTAGAACCACTGCACTTAAAGGATCCACTAAAAATTACCACAGAGCTGATGACAGACTTCGGGTGGATATGCCAGGGTTATGGCAGGGGAAGGATCACACTACCTAGAGTTTCTCTCTCAGGCTTCCCTCAGACACTGCAAACTGGGTGAAGATGGGCCTTTGGCATTAGCCAGCACAAATCTCACTACCAGGGCATACAACGATTGCTTATACTGCAGAACAATCTGTCTTCTGCCCAGAACTATACCCAGGCACATAGCTTTTAGAAACTGCCTTTTTGCTTTCTTGCAACTTTCCATTTCAGATTTTCACACTGTTGCTTTCTTTCAGCTTTTTTTACCATTATATATACACCTAGATTTTGAATGACAGTGAAATATGCGGCAATGACAGCCTTACAGCCTGCTGTCAACTGTCTGTCCACAAATACTTGCACCCTGTCACTGTTGCCTGTGTGTCCTGAGCCTTAACTAAGGAGGCCTCTTTCAGAGCTCATTCCTCATCGTGCGTTCAGTCCTCTGCTGAGACAGCCAACAGCGGTGGCAATAATGGAAATCACTCACTGTGGCGTAATATCCCATCCCCAGGGCATTCATGTCCCACTGCTGCAAACCCACCAGCTTGGGGGAATCACCGTGGAGCAGAACCAGGCTTGTCTGCCTGTATACAACACGTCTCACGCTTTCATTATGACATCCCTGAAGCTGAACTACAAGATGCCTACCATAATCAGCAGCCACAAGAATTATTAGCACCATTCTTTTTATTTTTAATGCTGTTTGAAAGACCTTAATCAAATCTGATGATGGGCAAGGTAGTCACTGATGGAATTACGCAAGAGGAAGGAGTGCATCACCTGTGCTGTGGCTGTGCCTTGCATCAGTGCTCCTATAAGTCTCCTATCAGAGTAACTTGAGCAACCTCTCAGTGGTCATCTTGGCACTAGCAGATCATGTAGGGCAAGCTACAGCCATAATATTTTGAGCTGTGCCATTCCTTTTTTCAAGCTCACTCACCTGCTAACTGACACCATGGTGGATGGCGTTAAACTTCCCCCATGGGTCCAAAAAGAATGCTATTTCCTTTGTTTTTATTGGATTTCTGTGCCAAGAAATTCCTGAAGATGGAATTAAGACTCTGGCATATACCTGTTTCTTCTTGCTCAGGCCTTGCTTTGCTGTTGCTAGGGCATCATCCCAGTCCTGGTTCACTGCAGGCATAGGTGGAAGTTGCTGGCTTCTGTCAGCTTAATAGCAGTGCACATAAGTTCTCTGTCAAGCTGCATCTTGCCCATCCGCTCAGCCTTGTTTAAACACAGGGAGGGAGGCAGGGGATTGTTTCTTGCCTTCTGAGAAATGTTTCATGAACCTGGAATTTTTTTGAGGTCTTTTTCTGAGGTTGGCTTCTCGGTAAGTCTTCTTTCCTGAAATCCCAGTGAAGCACACATAACGTTCCAAGAAATCGCACCTCAGGCTTTGGGGTAGAAGCGTGGGATAAGTGCAGGTTTGATTAACAACAAGTAAGTACTTTGCATGGTTCCCCTTACAAAAAAAAAAAAAAAAGATAGAAATAGCTTCCTGTGGGACATACATACCCACCAAAAAGCCCCAGCTTCCAACAAACAAAACAAAACAAAAGAGAAAAGACTTCTGAGTTTCTTTCTGATCTGAACATGGCCCTCAGACAAGGCCGGTGATTGAAGTACACCCAGGGTGTCTCACAGACCAATGCAAATCACTGCCCCAAGATGCCTCCCAGCTACTCCTCTCTTCTGAGGACACACCCCCAAGCCTGCTGTGCTCTGCAGGTGGGTCCACTTGCTCCCTGCCATTAGCATGAAAACATGCCACCAGTCATACCCATTCTCCAAGGCACAGTCAAGCTGTCAGCCCCAGTGACAGCTCTGCTTCACGACGGCTCTTGAAGTGAGCAGCTCATGAGGCACCTGGGAGCAGTCAAACTCTTTTACAAGACTGAAGGATCCATCGCTTTAACTCCACTTTCTGGGGTCTGTATTTCCCACGTCCCCATATCTATCTCTGTCTTGCTGCAAACAAACAAACAACCAGCACCTTTACTGGTTATTTAGCCATAAATAACAGCTGAAGTGCAAAGCCCTCTGCCTCTAGCTCCCAGACCACGAAACTGGAAGGCAAAAAGAGGGAAACAAACAGCATTAATATGATTTATCTTTTGCATGCTGGCTCCACCCTCTCTCTCAAGGCTGTGCATTTCAATAATGAGAAACAGGGCACTTCCACTTCCCACGCACAAACCCCCTTTTATTTCCTACACAGTAAGGAGTTAAGACATGAGATTTGTTCAAGTGCTTCCCATCAGAGCTACCTCTGGCTTTGACTTTGATAATTCAGCCCAACTGATCTTTCTCTGGCAGTGCCAGTAGCATCAGTAACCAGAGCGATGGAAGGGCTTTACAGCTTGAATGGCCTTTGGGACAGCTGGTGGAAGTGCCTGAAGCTCTCAGTTCTGCATCCTCAAGTTCCTAAGCCATAGTGTATTCATGAATGTCATTATCTTTTATTGTCAGCTTTGAAACAGGAGCAAAATAATGAAAGTGAGATTCTCAAGCAGCTGCATTACATCAGTTACTAGAGGAAACTGAATTGTGTGATTGGGAAATGGTGGCAGCTGCCCAATTTTTCTGTCATCCCAATATCCTGATGCCATCAACTCATATGTTGTTGTTTAAGTTTTTCATCTCGGGCTGAGTTTTTCCATTCCATGTCTCCTAGGCCAGGTGTGACAGGAGTGAGTGCTGTTGCCTACCAGCAGAAAATGAATGTAGGAGACACGGGAGGATCGAGAGGTGATCAGCCAGAAAAAATATTAGCCTAGTCTCTGTGCATTCCAGAAAGCTGCACACTACCCACTTTAACCTCTGTCACCATGCCCCAATTTCAGCTAAACTCATATTCTGCTAAGCCTTTCTGAAGTTACCTTCAAAGCATCTGTGGTCACCCAGGTAACATAACAATGACTGAAACTTTAAATGGAGTCATGCTGATAGGCCCCCTTAAGATCCTCATCAAAAGCTACTGAGAAAGCATTGATTTAGATTTACCAGCAGGAAAATTTTGTTATTAGAATCACAGAATCTCCAAGGTTGGAAAAGACCCACAGGATCATCCAGTCCAACCATTCGCCCTTCACCAATGGTTCTCACTAAACCATGTCCCTCAACACAACATTCAAAACATTCTTTGAACACCTCCAGGGTCGGTGACTCCACCACCTCTCTGGGCAGCCCATTCCAGTGCCTGACCACCCTTTCAGAGAAGTAGTATTTCCTAACGTCCAGCCTGAATCTTCCCTGGCGCAGCTTGAAGCCATTCCCTCTAGTCCTATCACTGTCACACGAGAGAAGAGGCTGACCCCCAGCTCACTGCAACCTCCCTTCAGGTAGTTATAGAGAGCAATAAGGTCTCCCCTGGGCCTCCTCCAGACTGAACAATCCCAGCTCCTTCAGCCATTCCTCATAAGGCTGTGCTCCAGACCCCTCACCAGCTTTGTTGCCCTCCTCTGGACACGCTCCAGGGCCTCGATGTCTTTCTTACAGTGAGGGGCCCAAAACTGGACACAGTACTCGAGGTGCGGCCTCACCAGTGCTGAGTACAGGGGGACAATTACTTCCCTGTTCCTGCTGGCAGCACTGTTTCTGATACAAGCCAGGATGCCACTGGCCTTCTTGGCCA
Source organism: Gallus gallus (assembly GCF_016699485.2). Lineage (NCBI taxonomy): Eukaryota > Metazoa > Chordata > Aves > Galliformes > Phasianidae > Gallus > Gallus gallus. The sequence continues at coordinate 463,065 of NC_052543.1, read as the reverse complement.
CCTGGGTACACCTCTGGCTGACTCCTGCTGCTAGTTGTGAAGCTGTTGCCTTCTTTCTTCCTGGTAGCAATACTTCTATGCATTGGAGCTCAAACTCTACCAGCATTCAAGCTTTTCCTCTTCACCTCTTTCAAGACAGTTTGGTCCTGTAAATGCTTTCAGACTCCTCCAGCTTCTAGAGAGCTCTTATTTTTGGGACCCTTTGGAGGCAGCTCTGGACTATGCTCAACTAACAATGCTGGCTATATTAGTAGTTATATTTTTGTTATGCAGCTGTCAGAGATGCTTTTGTAGAGGTTTCGCTTTTTAAGAATGTAGGACTTAATGAGTATCCAAACAACTGACTGATTTTAAACTTTCAGAACTACTGGTGGTGGTGGCTGTAGTTGAAGATAACTTGAAGCCAATACAAAATGGTGGCACTGAGGCTCCTATGGATAAGTACAATTTCATGACCAGACCACCAGAGAATTACTTTAAACACACTGCAGCTGATGCCAGCAATTAGCTGGGCACATGCTCGTAACTCATGCAAATACTGAGGGATTCAAGTTTCATAGACATCCATGTACACAAACAGAAGCAAGCAGCAAACTTTGGCTGAATACCCAAACGCCCTTCAGAGTGAAAAATAGGAAAGAAGGTTGTTCATTCCATTCTTTCATACTGATGGAGACCTAGGTCCAGAGCAGGAACTGAGAGTGTACTCCCTGCTATTTTGTTTTGACATAAATGTAATTTGTATTTCACGTTTTGGAGCTCAGATTCCTGAGCAGAGGCAGACAGTAAAACTACATTGTGTTTCAAGCCCTGATGTTGGGAATGACATGCCAACCAGCTTTCTCATTATAAAAGCAGTAGGACTAAGTTTTCAGGAAGAAGACAGATTTGTCTTCCCTTGTACTTGAGGACTTTCCCAACCACCATACAACCACAGAGTAAACATATGTAACCAGGGTGAATGAGGGTGAAGAGTGACTCAGGCTTTCTGAGGCAGCATCAAGTGCAAACAAGACCTTTGACATGAGTTGCTGACTGCCTCAAAGTGAAACATCACTGACAGCTGCACAGTGCATCACAGGGCAGTCATCGCTTTCACATCAGAGATGATTCTTCCTGATGATCAGATCTATGAAAGCAGCACCTGCCACAGAAGGGCTCTGTAGCCATTCCTCTCAACACACCAGGATCTTTTTCCATGTGCGGTCACACCATGTGTACAGTTGCCTCTGGGAGTTGTTGGAAACTGTTGCATATCTTCAACTGGAATTTGAAGGACCGGCCTCCAAGATACCAAGTTCATATGAATAGCAAGAAAAATAGTGACCAAAGAGAGCAGAAAATCTCTGTTAGTGCCCCTGTTATGGCAAAGGCTGATGAAATGAGCTCTCTCTAGGCCCTGGAGAGCTCCCAGAAGGACATGTTAGAAAGCAGACCTGACTCCTGCTGCTAGTTGTGAAGCTGTTGCCTTCTTTCTTCCTGGTAGCAATACTTCTATGCATTGGAACTCAAACTCTACCAGCATTCAAGCTTTTCCTCTTCACCTCTTTCAAGATAGTTTGGTCCTGTAAATGCTTTCAGACTCCTCCAGCTTCTAGAGAGCTCTTATTTTTGGGACCCTTTGGAGGCAGCTCTGGAGTATGCTCAACTAACAATCCATTTCCTTGATCCAAAGCCTGACTGTGCAGGAAGTTGACAGCCAATTTCGGTAGGTCTCCAGAACAACTCATGTCTCCACTACCTGCAAGAGGAATGTTTAAACTTTTGCTCACAGTAAGTATCAGCTGATACTCTTAATCATCACCGGAGAGGAAAAGGAGGGATGGAAAAATGTGTGCCTGCCAGCCCTCTTACCAAGGCTTCAGGGTGATCTTTTCTTGGGGGATGGGGCAGTGGTCCGGTTCTCTACTTTGTTCATTTGAAGCACAGTAGTCTTAGATGCTTTTGAAAAGAAGGTACTGGTAGTCTTGGTGGTCTGCCCCAAGAGGCTGTGAAAACAGCAGAAAAGTCAACCAAGAATAATTCCTGTATCTATTATGAAATGATCCTAAGACTGGAAATACTGCAACAACTCAACAGTAGGATAGTATATCAATACAATATCAAAGGTTCTAAAACAGAAGTTCCCCAGATTTTCCAGTCCTCCCTTGTTGTTCAAAGACTCCTCCTCCATCAAAGCTCAAGCCCTCCCAATCACGTGAGAGGCATCAGAGGATCATTAATCTGAAAGAAATTGGTGGAAAGTGTGTCAAGCACATCCAATCTTTGAACTGAGTACTTTAGAAGATCATTGCAAAATAAAAGACAACTGTACATTCATTTCCCTTTAGAAAGAACATACAGCACAAAGCCACAAAAGTTACATGACTTTCATGTGAAGGAGAACAGAAAGACCAATCTTCATTAATTGCAAAATGACTTGGAAAGGCAACAAAGCAGTGCCAGTTTTCATCATGTAAAGATACGACCAAATGTCTGAGGTACACTGAAAACTGTAAGGCCTATTCATTGTGAATGCTTCTGGGCATATGACAATCAGTGAGAAATTTCTTTCCAGAGATGATTATGGCACAAATAGGAACCCATTAATTTAGCCTCTTATGAAGACTGTGCCTTCCTCTAAGGCATACAGTGGAGAGTGGGATCTATTAACATCATCTAACTGCAGAAAAGCCTGCAGTCTCAGAGTTGCTTCTGCCTGGTGGCTTGTATTTACCTTCAAGTATCATCTTTACTGTGTCCTATCCAAATCCCTCCCCAGAAGACAGGCCAACAGCACAACCATTTCCCATTGCCATTGACTGGTCCTGCAGCAGTAAGAAATGTGAGAGGAACCTTTGCCTTGACCACATTCTGGCAACATGTGGGAGAAATACAGATTAATGTCTCTGAACTGAAGCTTGCCATTAACATTCCCTTAGAGGAAAACAACAGTGGCCATCAGCCTAGCAGCCATGGTACAGACAGCACTGCACTCATTTCCAAGAATGGAACAAGATGCACTGTATTTTCTACAGCAACATAGAGACCTGAAAGGAGAACTTTCTGTAGAAAAGCTCTTCAGCTCCTGCTGTATAGTAGATGGCACATGAAAGAATGGTGCACAACAGTACGATCCCACTTTGTAACAATCACATCTCAAAAGCACTCCAGAATTCGTGGCAACACCACCATCTAAGATCTTCCAAACAATCCTTAGGACAGCCTAAGCAGGACACACATAAGAAATAATCTCGTTGCTTTGCCAAAAAATGCAAATTAACAAAACAAAACAAAACAAACCATGAATGCCAGCTAGATCCCTTAGTTGCTCAGGAAAAGCTCTACGGGACCAGTGTTGACCTGGTCCCATAAATTGCACCTGAAAGAATTCCTATTCCTTTTACTTTCCATAAGGAAGCAAGGAGATATTTTGTAATCTAAATTACACTTACACACAAACACTTAGCAAGAGAAAGTCACAACATCAAATGGAAACAGATTTAAATATTTTTTGTTTCATATAATACAAGTAACTAGTACAATTCCTCATGCTTATAAAAGCACTGGGAGCTATGGGACAGAGGGCTTTCCAGTGCTAACCTCAGCAGAACTGAGTGTTGACCAACTGTCTGGGGTACCAGCACAAGAAAGATGTGGACAACTTAGAGCAGGTGCAGAGGAGGCCATAAGAATAATTACAGCCTGAAGCACCCCTCCTAGGAATGACCTTCCAGTACCTAAAAAGGGCCTAAAGGAAAGACGGAGAGAGATTCTTTGTCAGGGATTGTAGTGATATGACAAGGGGTAATGGTTCGAAACTAACAAGTGGGTAGGTTTAGATTAGACATTAGAAAGAAGTTCTTTACTACGAGGGTGGTGAGGCCCTGGCACTGCTGCCCAGAGAAGCTGTGGGCGCCCATCCCTGGAGGTGCTCAAAGGTCAGTCTAGATGAGGCCCTGGGCAGCCTGAGCTGGTGAGGAGCAATTCTGCTCATGGCTGGGCAGTATAAGATAAGAAAAAAAAGTGTGCTAGCTGATGTACATGCACTCACCCACACTGCCTGACCATGACTATTGATTTACTTCATTATGGGCCTAATCATCAGTTTTGCCAGCAGTTTCCATAGTGTAGAAGGGAGCAGCCTGTAAAATGAGTCACGCTGTTACATCACCCTGACATAGTGGCCAGTGGTGAGCAGCCAACATCGTGGCCCAGTGCCACATGGGCTCTGCTGGCCAGCCCCTCTGGTTTCCACTTTCAGACAAGCAGGCTTGTGTTAGCACAGGGTGCAGAGGGGCTCATACTGTAATTAACTGTGCTCCTCTGAAAGAAGACTCTTGAAAGTTTTTGTAGGCACAGGAAGGATTTCCATAAAAACCATTTTAACAAGTTCTCCGTGGAAAGTCAACTTCTAGGTGTGCACTGCTCCAGTTCAGATCAGTGTTGTGAAGCTATCAAAATGGAAGAAATCAGACATCTTTTCCACATGAGTTCAGCAGGAATGGAGGCAAAGCACATGGCAATGGAGCACAAGTCACATCTGCTAGGCAAGTGCTTTAAAAATGGTATTTCCAACACAGTCATCACAGAAAAGTGACAAGGAAATTGGGTTTTTAAATGTAGCAATTCCCATATAGAATCTGTCCAAGGTACTACAGGTAATACTTTAAGCCTTTTTTAACTGAATAACATTCAGTAACCCAATAGAGTCAGAGATCAATCATCATACAGATGTCACGCCTCCCTGTTAGGATAGGATGATTATTAGAGGCTAAACAATGAAGCTACCTACGTGTGGACAAGGCGTGTCCACAGATTAGCAGTGAAGTAAGACTTACTCTAGATCAGAGAGTAGCGACCTCTTTAACACTACCAGTCTGTCTAGAAAAGAGAATGGAGAACTGTGCTCAACTTCGGGTCTATTCAATTCCCTCCCTGCATCTGAACCCAATTCTGCCAGCACAGCTCCTGTTGGACAAGACATCTTTTGGAGTACCACAACAGCGGCCTGTTTGGAGTAAGCAAAGATGATGTGATCTGTTTCTTGCTCTTCTTCCTCACTCATGTCCTGAAGATGTTTTATTGCTCCCAAATAGACTGTGACTCACTAAGATGTTCAAAATCACACTGCTGTAATTTTCATCTTCTCTTCTCTCGTTCAAGTCCAGCCTGTTGTGGCTCACCCAGCTCCTGTGGAGCAAATACTTCTTAGCCGGCCTCATGATGTTCATGTGTCTGAACATCAGCTCAAAATGAGGTCCAGGCAGGACACCATTAGAATACACCAGGTTTGATGTACAGATGAAAAGCAAACTGAAGAAGTCCAAATGGAGCAAGGACATGAAATATCCAGGTCTTCCCAGTACCAGTGCATCTGTCCCTGCAGAAATGAAAAGCAAGAGCTCAAGGCAGCAAGGCTATCACAGAGTCCATGTCAAGTAGCAGCCAGCCTGAGACTTCCCATGAAACACACCACTGGTTTGTGCCATCACCACATCAGTGCCCTAGGAAAAGCCCTTCTCTGCTCAGCCAGGGACCAGGAACGAGACACCCAGCAGGATGCTTGGGCTGGGCTGACAATGTATGCATAGCAAGCTCTAACTTAACTTTCCAGATTGTATTCCAAATCTTGTAATATTTACACTCTGTGAACATCAGCGGATCACTCAGGAGGACACCACAGGGCCAGGAACAACTTCCCCAACATGCAGACTGCTTCAGGACAGCAGAATGCACAGACACGCACTTGAGGGGCTGGGAAACGGCTAAGATACTGGTAGGGTAAGTCAGTGTTTTTCCTGGTGTTTGTCTCATCAGAATATTTGACTAGAAGGCTTTTTAAAGTAAAGAGATCCACTTCCACCATTTTACATTTATGAGGACATTTAAAGACTATATTATTCTTAGAACATACTTAAGAAGTTTTATTAATTCTTTCCCCCAAGCTGATTACAAGGCTCTATCCAAAGCAATGTTCATGCTTCATTATCATGACTGATACACAAGCTTTCCTGGCTTCACTTAGTAGCTTTCACTGGGCACTACTATGAAGGACAACATATTTCACCTTTCCCACAGCAACACCAATCCTAACGATCACTCTGGAGTTGATGGGATTGCCTGGAGAAGGCATTCAGTGCTGTTTCCACATCAGCCTGACTGTGGTTCCAAGCAACACTGCAGAAGCTCAATTACTCAGCTACCCACTCAGACTTCCTCTCCCACTCCAAGCTCTCCTACCCATGCAGCTGCCCCAGAAGAGGTCACAGAGCCTTATCTAAAGGATTACAGCCCTAAAATTCCTTGCTGATGTAGCTCTCAATGTGATTAATAGTACTGCTGATCCTACAGGTGGAAGAGACAGAGAAGACAAAGCAGTGCTAAAATCCCTGCTTTACAGAATTAAGTAGCTCAGATGACAGAAATGATATGGGGAAGGAAGAAGGCTGTGGATTTCTGTCAAAGATGATGATGAAAATACTCATGACATCATTTCAACCAAGTGACTTCATTTTCAAGGAAATTTTGTGGAACATAAACAGACCAGGTGACAGCATAATCATAGAAACATAGAATCACATGAGTTCAAAGGGATCATCTTAAAGATCATCTGGTTCCAACCCTCCTGCCATGGGCAGGGTTGCCACCAACTAGATCAGACTGCCAGGGCCCTATCCATACCCTAAGACTTTTACAGGTGTAAAGGTGTCTGGATATCCAGTTTTCTTTGTCCTGTAGGTCCCCAGAAGAACATTGCCTCAATGTTCGAGGTTTTCCACAGCAATATTTGTCTGCCTTTCTTCCTAATCTAAACACCAGTCATGAAGAGAGTCCTCCAACATCCATTTACAACTTCTCCAGAGTAAACGCACTAGGGGCTGCTAATGTTCTCCCTCTATACCTATCACAAACCATCAGCTACTCTTTACGTTACAGAAAATGTTATGCTTACCTAGTATGTATGTTACAGGTTATGTTACTGCACAGTCTGCCCAGGACATTTCAGCATCCAGCTCTGGTTTCATGGAGAAATGTTCACATCTGTACGACTTGGAACAAGTTCACAACATACATTTGCACTGCCATCTCTCTTGGAGCAGCATCTATAATAGAAAGAAAGAAGTTACTGATATCAATATGTAAATCCAGTCAATGAAATGATAAACCCAATCTCTTCTGTATGATTTCCTGGGGCCCCCAGTGCAAGAAGAACACGGAACTGTTGGAGTAGGCCCAGAGGAGAGCCATAGAGATGATCTGGAGCTGGAGCTCCTCCCCTCTGATGAAAGGCTGAGGAAGTTGGGCTTGTTCAGCTTCAAGAAGAGAAGGCTCCAGGGAGACCTCATTGTGATCTTCCAATGCTTGAAAGAGGCTTACAAGCAGAGGGGGACTGAAATTTTACACAGGCAGACAGTGATAGGACAAGAGGGAATGGATTTAAAAATTTAAACATGCTGCCCAGAGAAGCTGTGGATGGCCCAACCCTGGAGGCATTCAAGGCCAGACTTGATGGGTTCCTGGGCAGTCTGATCTAGCGGTTGGCAACTCTGCCCACAGCAGAGGGTTGGAAATAAATGGTGTTTGAGGTCCTTTCCAACCCAAGACATTCTATGATTCTGTATGGTTTCATGCCGCTCTGCAGATGAGCCTCACATCTGACCTGAGTCTCATTGAGTCAGTCTCTGAGACACCCTCAACAGAGTGCCAACTATGCAGTGGTTTATTTGGCTGAATTGAAACAAACAAAAATAAAACAACACTGTAGACTCATAGGATGTCACAGTGTAAAATGAATGCTAACAACTAAGTCCTGTGCCTAGGTATCCAGAATATAATCACCTCTTAAGCCACAGCTTCCGATTCCTTGCTTACAGCTCATTCCTTAACACAAATACAACTTGATGGTACCTGGGGAATAAATCAGTAATCAAAGTCTCTGTCAATTCTTCTAGGAATAGACGCTGCCATTTACAAAGTGGCAGGCAAGCTTGTAAAAGGAAGGAAAGAAATGTCACTTGCAACCCAAGTGATTCTTTCTGTTAATATAGACTTGAAATTCTTGTCTGACAAATCCACTTATCTGACTGTATAAAAGGTCTTACATAGTGGTTGGAAGAGCTGAAAGTACATGCAGAAGGCTTTCTGCCAGCCTGCAACTGTTGTTTAAGCTTTTGGTTGAATCATTATTTCAGCTCCCAGAGCTGAGTCATTTAATCAGTGTGAACATGCATGAAGCACAGGACAAGCAAGCAGTATCAGTTGTGCCGGAGAGTCTATGCAATTTCATTTTCATCTGGCATGCTTATTTTTATGTTCTCCCAGCTCTAGAATCCCAAAGGTCTTTGATGAAGATCTGCACTTGTCAGGACTGGAGGTGATGGAGGCACATTATTAACAACCACTTCTCATACCACCAAACCCACATGCTGTTAAGAGACTGCTTTGGCCTCTGAGAGAAGGTTGGCTCGTGCATTTAGGGTCAGGGAAGGAAGGGGGAATACCGGATCATAGAAAAGCAGCACCATCAGCTTGCCTACACTGGCTCCTGGCTTTGTGCAAATGTCCCTTTCTACAGCCCAAATACCAAAAGAGGTATCAATTCTCTGAAGGTTTTTTCCCCCCATGGCTGCTTTTGTATGTCGTTTGCTGAAATAGTCTAAGACCTCATAAACATCAAGCATTACTAAAATAGATTTTTTTCTCCACTCTCCCTCCCTCCCCCTTCACTATTTCAAGCATATGTAAAATCTTTTGCTAAAGATCCAGATTCTCCCACAGAAGGCATGTGACTTTTGTCTGGAAATAGATCTTCTCTCTGTCTCTAAAAGCATCCAGAGCAGATGGGTAGGGACAAGATGCTCTGGTATCACCAGCTTGCACCGTCTCTCTGATAACACATCAAGGGAATGGTTGGAGAAGAGCATATGGCCTGCATGACCTCTTACCAGGTTCTTTTACTGAAGGGATCAACATTTGACTGAAATGGAGAAGAGAGCAATGCACGTGAGTACTGGGGATGCCACAGTGGACCTGAGTTGCCTTTAAAGTCTCCTAATGCTCAACCTGGTTGCCAGCCAGAGCGAAAGACAGAACTCCCACAAAACGCTTCTCAGGAGAGCTGACCAGGAACAGGCATGCTCAAATAAGAGTAAAAATCTCTCCTAAAGAACTGGAAACTGGGGATGTCTAGAAGTTCAAGAGCTGCAGATCTCACTTCAGAACAGACAAGGGCTGCTTTCATCACGCTTTATTTTTACAGAGCATGAATCATTTCTCAGTTGAAGGTAGCTGGGATCACTCTGCTGTCAGTATCTCTGTCATCAGCAACGCTAAAAATACAAAAAGCTCCAAAGTCAGCCACAGCGCGTTGTCAGCTCTGGACCTGTGCACATGACTGCTGGGTCTCCTTCATGGGCTGCCAAAGAGCAGCAGCAGGTGTTGGCACCTTTCGTATCAGGCTCTGTGATGCACCAGGCCCACCTCCCACACGTGCACACACACATGCACAAAGCTCTTGCTTCTCAATTCATCCCCAACAGTAAACATTTGATTGCTCTGCCTGCTCTGCCAAAGAATGGCAGCCTACAATTACAGTTAATACTCTAAAGGTTGCCGCGCTGTCACACACTTTGGCTCTCAGCCTTGCTCAAAGAACCATACGGCTGCCTTCACTGCATTGCACAGCTGGTGAGCATACATTCATCAAGGATGTACATTATCCAACTTTGCCTACAAAACTACAGTTAAAGAGTAAGCCAGTAATGAACTCTTCATTTTAATTGATTATTTGCATATACTTTAACATCCACCTCCTTCAGAAAAGAAATTATCTTGTACCATATGAAGATAGCTGTGCTAATTAGGATTTTAGTTGTCATAAAACAGCCTTCAAACGTGGTCCTTTCCATCTTGTCATAAACAAAGCCTCAGGTGTGGCATGTTCTACAAGGAGCAGTGCACTGCATGAGCAGTGTATTTTTTCATGTACAATGGCATTATGCACCTGCATGCCACTAGCAGTTTTAGAGGCCAGAACTGGTTTTTGCATTAACTTAGACAAATTCACAGAGAAAAAGCCCACTGAGTACAGGCTTTGCTTCTCAAAACCTTTAAACAGCTGACTGAGGGAAAACAGAAGAGTGCTAAGGAATCGTACTGTGCCAGCCATCTCCTGAACCTAGTGCTGCTGTACAGCTAGAATGCAGGAGGTGAGACCTGCTCTCACATGACCCGCTGGACATCAAAGTTCTGGACTTGGGATAGTAATACCTTCACCCAGGAACAGGACTAAAAGATCTCCATGGGTTCCTTCCCACGCAGGATATTCTATGATTCTATCATCTTTGATCAGGGTTACACAATACTATATTTCACATGGTGTCATGGGAATCTCATTTTGTTCCTCCTGGGAGAGTTTCTCCTCTGTCTCTTGTAGCACTAGCTCTAACTAGGTGCTATACTGATACATGAAGTTGTGAAGGAACAACTTGGTCAGCTAACAAGTTTCAGCATGGTATGTGCATGTGCTATAAATAAGAGTTTCTCTGTCATGATGGAACCAAATCCAGGACATCACACGTCTCTCAGAAGATGAGGAACACAATCCTTTTAGTATTTTCATTTGCCTAACACAACAAGGGCTCAAAAAGATGGCCTCAAATTCATTACTGATACACCATCCTTCTTCCCAATAGACAAGGGAGCTGTGCACCAGGAGATACTGTTGGACTGTTCTACAGCAGGTAACACAAGGGACATGGGGACACCCAGCCTGGCTTCAAAAGAACACTGGGGTATGCAGCTGCTGCTCCAGCAATGGCCATTTGAAGCAGCAGAATGATTGTGTTAATCTCCATGCCAGTTCTTCAGCATCAACAGCGAAGATCTGTCATGAGAGAGTTAAAGAAAATGTTGCCAGACTACAGAGATCACTGGCCAAGGCATAGAGGGCTCCTGTACCTCTGATGTCTTTCGTGCTTATGCATGCAGGTTTCAGTGCAGAACTTTGTTCAGTGGCGATAAACCACATGCCCTCAATCTCAGCAGTCAGACTGCTGAGTACATCCCCCCTTTTTTTTTGTCCCCAGTATTTGAAAATATTCATATAATAATTTTATCATATCATTTCAGCATTCTGAGTTATGTTCTGAAATAACTGAAATCCATGCATAGTAGGTAGATATAACAGAGACATCACTGCAAAGGGGCTGCTGCAAGCTTTACCCAATGCCCATGCACCATTAGCAGTGCTCCTTCTCAATGTAATTCTGCCAAGCCCATGGCAGTTTCATCTTGGAGGAATTTCTCCAAGAAGTGGGGAGAATAAATAGTTATGCTTCCCTACCACCTCCCAAGGCAAACCAACCCAAAACACAAGACTTAAGGTCAATACAGGGTTCTCCCAACCTTCAAGAACAATGTATTTTTATATTTTTAAAGCAAATAACTATTTGTTGTCTGTTTCTCCATTGCTTCTAGACAGATAACAAAGCAAAAAAATGGAAGTGCTGCAAATACAAATGCTAGAGGCTTCTCCTTACACTGCTCATTCATAGCCGTGTGCTTCCTCCTCCCCACACATACTTTTAAGAGAGAAAATCCTATCCCCAAAGCTGCCTTTCTAAAAACATTTTCTCCCATTGCCTTTAGCTGCAGGTGAACCAGCTCTCACTTATAAACACCTTCAAAAGGTAGAAGGTATGTTGTGTGCCTCTAAGTAGAGTTCAAACAGCAGGTACAAGGAGCTGGACTCCAGACCCCACCAAAGCCACTGGCTATGGCGTTTCTGCCTGTGAAGTAGAAGCAATGCCCCAGCCCCATAGAGGCTTTGGATCTGAGCTATCTCACGTGATTTAGTTAGTCCCTCATATATTTAATAGTGGTCAATTCCCCATTTACATTCAAGATGCAGCCCCATGTTAACAGCAGAGGTATCTCCTTGAAAGGGGGTTTCAAGAAACACTATCCTGTCAGGTCCATGAGCTCCTTCAAATCAGCAGAGCTCACTGATGCCAGCAGGGATGCAGTTCACACCAGTTGGGGACAGGACCAACTGCTATTCAGCTTGTGACACTGTGTTTGAAATGAGCTGATTGCACCCGAGCGATTAAGTGCTTCTGGAATGCTGATGGACTTATGTTATTGATTGGGATGATGCGGCTGCCAACAAAGAGGCTGCATAGTGCATTTCAGAGCCTAATTTTGTTGCAACACTAAGCTGTATTGTTCAAAAAAGCCTTGGAAAAAGGTTGTGATCAGGGCTCTGTTAAAGTTGGAATCAGTCACCTAGAAACACCACTAAAAATGCCTCCTTAGGTAGGTCCTATAGCTCTCGCCTTCATCTCCATCTTTCTGTGTCCTGGGACTGGCTTCTCTCCTCCACATCTTATCTGTTTGCCTACAGTGCCCCATCCCCTGGCAGCCTCCAGCACCACAGCTTCCTAAGCTCGCTCCATCTCTACCACCTCCCAGGCGAAGGCAGAGCCCAGCAGGTACCAGCTGGGCCTCTCAGCACTGCCCGTAGCTGGGGACTGCTGGCAGTGGCTACAGAGCACATATGCCATGCTTACAAATTATTTCCCTGCAATTTCATTATCAAAATTGTTAAAGAGTTACTTAATGCCTCTCAGTTTACCTAAAGGCTGATTCTTTGCTATTGCAACCCCTTAAATAACAGTAGCTCAATCAGAAATTTCTTGAGGGTGAAGGTAGAAGATCTATGATAGTAAACATTTACATTATGTTTCTTTTCACAGGATCCCCTGGCACTTTACAAGCAGCACAGACATAATAAAACAACAAAGTAAGGCACACAAACACCTACAGCGAAACATCAACCATCAAATTCCAGTGCCCAGATACATCTCACCAATAGTCTCCAACTTAAACAAATGAAACCGGACTAGTCCTACAGAAGCAAACATTGCTTTAACTTCATAACCAAAGCAGGAGGAAATAGGGAGATAACGGCAAACCTCTTCTGCTGCAATCAGCTGTAAAGCCGTGCAGACAGTGGCTTCACAGCTGTTGGCTATAATGCAAATACCTCCTTGCTCCCAGCAGACAGCAGCTTCGGTGCAGTGCTTCACCCAAGAAGGACCACCAGAAGAAGGGAATTCAGCAATCGTTACCAAGAAGCACAGCTCAAGACTTGAGATGAGGCTACCACTGGTGTTCCTCCACCATCCTGATGAAGCCTGTCCCTCTTTCTGACATTAGAAGGGCTGCTGTGAAAATGACAGCCCGGATCACACAAGATCACTTGGTGCTGAAAAATGCTTGTATTCAGTCTTTGTTTTGGTTAGCCTTTGGACCATCTTCTTCATTTTGACAGTAACACTTGTCATGAAAAATCATTTCTAGAAGCTTTTTCTTTTTTGATTTCCTTATATGAGCGTTAGCATTTTAAAAGGCAGAAATCTGGCTGGGGTGGGGAAAGGAGGGACGAATGTTTCCCAGTGGAGCATCAGAGGAAGAGGTCAGCACATGCCTGTGCTGCTGCTGTGCTGTTACCACAGTGGTGTATGGTGGTCCAGCCAATTAATATCTCCCCGCACTTCAGCAAGTTCTATTTTAGAACAGAAGATGATCTGCAGGGCCATTTCTTCAGTTTCATTCCCACCTGTAGCAGCTGATTTGTTCCAAGATATTCTTCCTACAAACCTTATCTTGCTGGCCCTAGTAGAGACAGGTATCTGTCCCAGTAACTCACATTTTGCCTCTGAGTACTACCAGGCACAAGAGCCAGTTCCGGACAGCTTCTCAGAAACAGATACAGATCCTGAACAGGAGCTGAGGAGGGCAACAGGCTTCCAGCACGGGGGCAATGATTCTGGTCCCACACCTAAGCCTGTCTGTACCTGAACAATAACATCACTGGTTCCTGTGCTGCTTCAGTGTCAGAACATTTGAGACTTTATTATAAGGTCTGGGAACAGGGATCATGTTATAAAACAAGAACCCTATTTCCATTCATGTGGTTAGAAAGAAAGAGGAAAATCTCCATGTCACTAGACTCTTAATTGCCAGAGGCTTTCAGCCCTGTTGGTCTCAATTAACAGCTGCGCAGCCATTAACAGAAGCTTACCAGCTTGCTGCACTTCCTGAATGAGCTGTACATACAGCACTGCCAAACTTTGACTCAAAGCTATTTCTGGGATGGCAGATGCAGCCCGCAGGACAAATACAAACATCTCCCCTGCTCAAACCTGTCTCAGAAGCCACTTGCTGTGACTCCACAAGATTCACCCTTCAGGCAGACTTCTGGGTTTTGGATATCTGTCTTTGAGGGACTGAGATGGATGCGAGCAATTCCTACCAGCATCAGGAGAAGCTAATCTCAGACCTCTGTGTGCAGCCCTGACTTTCTCCTTGAAGATTCCTCAGGTCTACACAACAACACTGTGTTCTGGTTTCAGCTGGGGCAGAATTGATTTTCCTCACAGTGGACGCTATGATGCTATGTTTTGGTCTTAGGAGAAAAACAGTGTTAATCACACACCGATGTTTGAGTTGTTGGCTCTGTGCAGCACTGCTCATCAACAACATTACAGCTTATTCTGTCCCAGCAGCAAGGGGCTGGGGGGCACAGGGAGCTGAGAGGGGACAGAACCAGGACAGCTGGCCTGAACCAGCCAAAGGACTGATGTGGCTCTGGGCAGCCTGGTCTGGTCACTGGTGACCCTGCCCATGGCAGGTGGGTTGAAACTAGATGATCATTGTGGCCCTTTTCAACCCAGGCCTCTTAAAAACAGCCTAGGAGCACACAAGTGTGAGCTTGCTTGCAGTTACCCTTATTAAGCCAAAAACAAAATTTAATCCTTACTGCTAAAGGGGGAAACAGAACAAAAGTGAAGGTGCTGTAAATAAATCAAAGGCCAACTACCACCCTTGGCCCTACATCTCATGTAACCCTGCAGCTCATTCAGATGAGAGGGCTTTAAAGATTGCATGCATGCTCCACACATGCATACAAAAAAATACATATATAGCCTCAAAACATTTTCTTTTAGGAAAACATCTCTGAAGTGCAATATCAGGAGGATCAGCTCAGGCCATGCTGCCACAACCCAGCCTTTATTTTGTTCCTTCTGGCATCATGATGCTTCTCTGAGTTTCTCTCCTTGATGAATTACACCTCATATAAGCCTGGTCTGGTTCTCAGCTCCTCCAAAACCTGAGCCAAGCAGGAGCAAGGCAGGCTTTAATGCAACTTGATGCTTTCATTAGCTAAAAGTTATGAGAGACTGTACCAATATCCCAGGGTGAGTCAGACTGCTTCTTACTGTCCTGGCAACAGAAAAGGAAACATGCTTTACCAGCAGCAACAAGGGAGTAGGAGCAGAGACAACATATGGGCTTTCAGGGAAAGCCCCCACAAGTTCATTATTGGGGACTATTTCCCCCTTCTCTGCAACAGTTCTTCCTGCCACGATCAGATGCTGCAGCCACATCACAATGTGAAATCAGATCAGAAATAAAGATCAGAAAAAAAAAAAAGGTAATGATGCACCCATTTTTAAGAAAGGCAGAAAAGACGACCCAGGGAAATATCAACCTGTCAGCCTCACCTCTGTGCTAGGGAAGATCATGGAGCAGATCTTCCTGGAAGCTATGCTGAGGCACATTAGGAAGAGATGTAAAATAAAATAAACAGCATGGCTTCACCAAGGGCAGGTTCTGCTTGACCAACCTTGTGGCCTTCTCTGATGGCATAACTGCATCAGTGGACAAGGGAAGACCCACTGACATTATCTGTCTGGACTTTAGTAAGGCATTTGACACAGTCCCCTAAAACATCCTTCTCTCCAAATTAGAAAGATACAGATTGGACAGATGGATAGATAAACTAGTTGTGAGATTGCACCCAAAGAGTAGTGGTCAATGGCTCAATGTCTGGATGGAAAAGTGGTGTTCCCTGGGGGGTCAGCACTGGGACCACTGCTCTTTAACATCTTCATTGGTGACACTGACACTGGGATGAAGCACGCCCTCAGTCTGTGGATGATGCCAAGCTCTGTGATGCAGCTGACACACAAGAGGGAAAGGATGCCAGCCAGAGGGACCTAGACAGGCTCAAGTAGTAGGCCCAGGTGAACATCATAAGGTTCAACAAATCCAAATGCAAGGTCTGCATCGGGGTTGTGGCAACCCCTGCTTTCAATACAAGCTGGGGGATGAACGGACAGAGCCCTGACTAAAAGGACTTAAGGGTACTGGAGGATGGCAAGCTGGACATGAGCCAGCAATGTGACTTTGCATCTTAGAAAGCCAACCACACCCTGGCAAAGAAGTGCAGCCAGCAGTTTGGGAGAGCTGATCCTGCCCCTCTACTCTGCACTGGTGAGGCCTTACCTGGAGCACCATGTCCAGATGTGGTGTCCTCAGTACAGAGATGGACTTGGAGCACATCCAGAGGAGGGACCCAAGAGATAGAACACCTCTCTTACGAGGACAGGCTGAAAGCTGGGTCTGGGCAGCACGGAGAAGAGAAGGCTCTGGGGAGACCTGAGAGCAGCCTTGTGGTTTCCAAAGGGGTTGTAAAAAAAAAAAAAATAATAATAATAATAAATACCCTTCTTTCCGTGGTGACAGGACAAGAGGAAATGGTTTCATATTAAAAGAGGGGAGATTGAGATTGGACATATGGAAAAAGTTTTTGGGTTTTTTTGTTTTGTTTTTTTCGTTTTAATACAGTGAGGGTGGTGAGGCACTGGCACAGGTTTCCCAGAGAAGTGGTTGCTGCCCCATCCTTGGAGACATTCAAGAACAGGTTGGAGAGGGCTCTAAGCACCTGATTGAGCTGTAGGTGTTCCTGTTCATTTCAAGGAGCTGGACTAGGTGACCTTTAAAAGGTCTCTTCCAACTCAAATGATTCTATGATCTATTAGAACACATTGGGAAACCCATTTTTGTAGAAATTCAGATTTGCTACAGATGAAGAGAGTTGTGCAAAAAGAGCTTGTTAAAATGTGAACAGTCATCGGATGTGCCAGTTAATCATTTACATGGAAGCTTGTCCCCTCTGATAATAATTTTCCAAGGCAGCAGAATTAAAGCTTAACTGGTCATTGGCTTCCAAAACGACCTTGTCTGGCAGGGAAGAGAAAAGGGGAAACAACAGTAACATGACCTTCCTGTGTCAATTCCAGGTGTGGACAGGAGGGGACAAAACCACAGCCGGAAAACAAAACCACAGTTTCAGTCAGCTGGCCACTCACTTCAAGCTGCCAGAAACCTCCTGCTTTCAGGGTCAGCAGGGTCATGCCAGCTTAAAGGGCTCAGCATGGTATTTTTGTTAAGAAGCCTACCAACACGATATGTTAGACACAAAGAAACACTTCGGAGAAGATCCAGAAACATCACAGCATTTGGATCTGACTTGCCAGTAGAGGTGGATGCCTTTCTGCTCAGCCACCCTGAGTTGCAGGGATAAGTGGTGGAAGCACCACAAATAAGTGTTTAAAAATTCAAAGCGCAGATAGGAGAGAGTTTTCAAACAGGTACTGAGTGTGACAACCTCCCGCCCAGCATCCAGGATCAGCAGAAAAAAAACATGAGGTTAGAACATGTATAGTACCCCTGGTGTTAACACAGTTTTACCATTGGATTGTCTGCAGATGCAGCACCATGTATAGAACTATTTGATCATGCTAGTGGTGGGACAGAAATGAACCCTAACTTTCTCCAGACAGTCAAGGTGGCAACAAAGTAAAGAGAAAAATCACTAGATGCAAACATTTCTGGTCCAAGTCAGACTTCACCTGGCAGCCAGAAACACTTTGACAAAATACTGGGAAGCCAGGGCTAGTCACAAATCAACAGCTCCCCAGCCAGAAGACCCTTCTCCCCTACTTGTGGTCTTGGTTTCACCAAATGCTTCTATCAGCAGGCTTGGAAGATAAAGTCCCTGTCAGAGCTGCTGAGGAGCCAAGGTTTCTGAGCTCCCCGGTGCTCTGACTCAAGCCAGAATCCCTTGGTAGATTGCTCAGCAGTTCCAGATCCACCCAGCTGTTCTGCCAGCTGCTCAGTGAGGTACTGCTGCTTTGGAGACTGTCCATGAGGGAACATAGAGCTGCACTTCAGATTCCAGGAAAGTTCAGAGCCTAAAACACCATCATCTCAGTTACCCCAGTTTCAGGGAAAATCTTCCAACCAACTTCAGTGACACTACCTACAGGTACAGCTTGAGATCACGTGAAAGAAAAAAAGACAAAAAGGTAGAAAGGATGCTTGGAAGAGAACTGCAGATGTGAGGCACTGAATATTTACTGTTGTGTACCCCAAACATTCTCCAGCACCACAAAGAGTACGAAGATGCTGCTTACACTCACTGCCTGGATTCAGCAGGTTGTTCTGTACTCAATTTCCCTGGTGATCAAGCTGCATCATGATAACAGGTGCTAAAATCAATCATGTTATTGCATTGTTCCCTTCTAACTTCAGGTGGAAGAGACTCAGTGCATCACTATACAAGATAAGAGGAAGAAGACACTGCTGAATTCCCCATTGGATGCAATATTTATCCTGTAAGCAAGGATTAACTGAATAACTTGCTAGCTTTGTGTCAAGGCTTGTAAAATGTGGTGACTAATCCTAGCTCATGGGGATTAACAATGTTTGCTGTGGGAAATGTGCCAGACTTTTCAATTATATCATGTCTTACAAACAGACTGTAATAGCTCTACATGAATACAACCATGTTCTTGCCACAGCACAGTGATAGCTGGGTACGTCCTTTCTAGTTTTTAGTGCCACACACTGGAGTGCAGTGCAGTCATCAGCAAGATCCTCATGTGGACAGACAGCAATAGTCTGTCCTTCTTGAGCAGGTTAAAAAAGAGGGAAAGATCAGGTGTGCAGCAAGGAAGTAATTCAACTATATTTTTGTGTGTATCCCTTTGTGCTCCTCTAGGTAGACTTAGTTACAAGCATACAATTGAAAGTAAACGGATTATCATGGTCAATTACTAACCTACTACTTAGGCAACAGGTTTCCAATGGGACCTCCTGCACACTCAATGCAAAACCAAGTACTTGCGTTTATGCCACTATTTTCAAGTCTGTGCCCTTTGCAAAGCTCTAGTCTTGGACAGAGCTGCTGATCCACGAAATAGCTCCTCTCCATACCAGGACGTCACCCTCAAGCAAACAGTTCAAGACAGAGACAGGCAGAGCAGTACAGGATAGGGGCTGTTCACCTCAAAGAAGAGGAACTGGAAGTACAGAGAGAACAAGAGCAGTAACTGGTGGTATCGGTACCATTAGGACAAAAACAGAACTACAAAAGCTTTGTGACATTTTTCCACTCTTTTCTGGTCAGCCACAACACTGGAGCACAAATAAAGTGTATCCACTAAGCAGTTCCAGAGGTTCTTGCAAGAAACTTCACCTATGCATCCTCTTCCGCACAGCATACCAAGAGGAACAGAACATCAGCTACAAGTGATTTTAGATGCCCAGTGCAGCACCCAGCAGCACACCTTCAGCAGTTTCTGCATCTCCATCCTGCTCTTAGAATCAGAGTCATGTACACCTTCAAGATCATCACATCCAACCATCAACAGAACCTACTGAGTCTCATCTCTAAACCCCATCCCTTCATTCTGCTGTATGCACAGCACAGATTTAAATTACTGACCTTATTAACTCATGAAGTCATTAGCTTTATGGTGACCTGCATACTGTCAGGTTCACCATGCAAGTAGCTGGAGGAAAACCAAACACAGCAGGCTATGAACTACAAGAATCCAAGCACCAAAATAGCCTTCTGACCTTTCCTGTGGTGAGGTACAAATCAGAGCATCACTCCACTGCCTTCCGCACAGCACTGGGAGATGCAAGGCTTTCCGCAGGACATTGAGGAAGCCTATGCTTTGGCTAGGGGACAGGCTATGTTGGCTGGATGTATGGCTCACTTCTGTGTGCCTATGGCCAGATGGAGAGCTCAACTGAGAGTCTTTCTGGATCTTCCACTTGGTTTCAAAGACCTCTGGATAAAAAGCAATCCAAAACGAATAATAAAACAAACCACAGAGGTTCAACTTGTAAACATTACTATTCCACTTACCAAGTCAAGAGAGTCCAATATCCAAGAACCAAACCATTCACCTTTTAACTCCCCTGATACAAGTCTGCATTCAGATGCACCCACAGCAAGCTTTGTGTTGTATAATACAAAATCCCTTTCTGAGCCCTCTCAAAGCTCTCCTAACAAGCTACCTATTATGCTTAATTTCCCCCACACATATCAATAGTTATTACTACTTAATAGTGCTCCAAGGTACTTGGGAGTAACAGCAGCATGGAGGTAATTAGAGAGGAACAAATATCTATTTATGACTAAGATATACGCAAGTGAACAGGACATTCTGCTGTGGCTTGACTGCTCAGGGACAGCTATTTCAGCACACCAGAGATGTGCCAGTTCAGTTATAATTTTTTATTTTTAATCTGGAAGCAAATTGTTTTGGAAGTTTGCATGAAGTGGAAACAGCAGCAACCGACTAAGCAAACTGTTCCATTTGAAGATACCTTCAACAGCCTATGTTTATGAGATGCTCTGTTTGCTGTCCTTTTCTCCCACTAAAAGGAAAGACCATGATACAGAATACATGGAAAGAGTCAGAACTCCCCTTTGCATCATTCAAAGAAGGGGTTTGAAGCAAGTTGCCTCAATTTCAAGTTGTTCAGGTTAATTAAAATGTCCTGTGTTTGGGGTGGGTGAGAAATAATGTCCCATCTGCATCTTAACATAGAGGGGATTTGAAACATGGTCTTGTGCATCTCTTTTGATTGCCTTCACCAGCTAACTACAGGAAGGAACAGCACTGTGAACTGCTTTTCTGAGTATTGCCACGTGGCATACACCATCTCTAGTTTACTTAACTGTAGTTATTTGCCAAACACAAAAACTGCAAGGAGCTCAAGACTGTCTGAAAACACACTTCGGGGGGGGGGGGGGGGGGGGAAATAACAAGCTAGCTTGGAGCAGTATGACTGACAAAGGTGGGTTTAGGCTTAACATACATATTTACTGGCTAGTGTTCATCACTTGGCCTCTGACAAGTGCTCTAGCAAACATGGCTACACAAGGAAGGGCAGAAGCCTAGGTAGAAATAAAGCTGCAGGTGCAGGGACCTGGAGAGCTCGGGGAAGGGAGAAAGGTGGTGGAACTGAGATTGACTCCAAAAGTCTTGGGCTGTGCTACTTCAGATACAGCTTGTACAAATCTTGGAACAGGAAGTCTGTTGACAACTTCAAAGAAAGCTTCAATCACTTCCAGGCTTCTGCAAAGAGCTGCTCCCTCAACAACAGAGGACCTGTCTCTATCTCTCCACTCCTGTCCTCCTTCTGCTGAACATTATGGTCAATGAATCATGCAACAAACTTTACTTGCCAAAGAAACATGCATGTAACAGAGCAATTAAGGAACCAGAACATGACGTTTATCAGTTTGTGTGCCTCTGAGCCTGACCACACCCTGGTGCAACAACTCCTCACAAGTGTTCAGATATTGTGGTAATTGGAGTTTGTACAGAAGGTACAAGACATAAGTACCAACACTATCCAGTGAAGGAGAACTTGCCTTCTTGTGTCACAGAGATGGGCTTCATGGCATCACCCCAGAGCCTGATAGGGAAAAAGTGTTGCACTGGTTATTACAAAGTATGCTCTAACAAATGTACTAATTGAACTCTATTGCCAGGTTAAATTTCCAACCTGCTGTGGGACAAAGATTACCAATGGTATAGCCATTGAGCTTTACATCTGAAGGTTCCAAGTCCAGATGCCTTCAGAATGGGCAAGCATCAAGGAGTTGGGCCCACACAGCTCCAGCCAGCCACACATGGCTAATGAGGGCTACATACACAGCTGAGTCATTTGTACATTTCATTTTCTATGTGCCTTTGCCTTAGTCCCAAAGAACCACATAGCACGAGCTGGTACTCACAAGGTGAGAAGATCACAGCACAGACACCAACATCACTCTCCCTAAAAAGGCCTGAAGCCTTACAGAAAAACTTTCCCTCTGGAATGTCCACAGAGCATCTGGCCGAGGGCTCAGCCATCCCATGCACAGATAATTTCCCCAGCTTTGCAAGAAGCTGAGCACCTGTAACAGAATAGCTGATGTCAACAGCACTCTATGAGTAGGGAGCAGGACAGACAAACAGCGGTGCCCACACACAGCCCAGGACCCAGTAGCAATGAGGAATTTGCCAAAAGAAAAGAGAGATAAACAGCTTCTGCCTTGGGCCAGACTGGCTTTTTCTTCTGCCACCGCCCGCCCCCCCTCCCCTCCCCGCCTTCTACATTTGAGTATTCAGTGTTGTCATTACATCTCCAACTTCGCATTCTAATTCCTCTCAAGCATCACACACAAAACATCACACGCATCACTTCAGCTATTTAACAGACCATTTCCTCTTGTAGCACGTGTGTATTCTGCCAGAAACATTTAAACAGGCTTTACAGCTATTGTTTAGCTGGTATAAATATCATAACTTGGTCTTAACCAAATTTGTTGTGAGATAACATTCATGCTATGATTCCATCATTTTAAATTAGAACAGCTTAGTGTTGGCACACCTCTTTCTCCCTTCAATAGAGATTGGATAGAATTTCTTGAATTCCCAATGTTTGGAGAAAGTCTCTGAAATCTACACTTTCCAGCAAGATCATTCCCTGAATTACAGCACATTCTGGGTCACCGTCCAAACAAGACAGCTGAGGAGTCCACTGCTCCCTTGAGCATCCTCTCAAGATTGTCCACAGGCATTTCTGCCACGGGGAACACTTCTGCATGCCACATGCACTAAGGATGCTCTTCCTAAAGGTAGACTTAGAGGGAAAGGTAGAAGCATGCCAACCTAAATGTTGGAGACCACTGCTCTAAGGAGCAAGAGTGAAACAATTGCCCCCGTTAATTAAGCACACGTTTTCAGAATGGTGTACCAGACCCATGTGTTATTGCCCCATATCAGA
The DNA here is from genome assembly GCF_016699485.2 of Gallus gallus. Lineage (NCBI taxonomy): Eukaryota > Metazoa > Chordata > Aves > Galliformes > Phasianidae > Gallus > Gallus gallus. Next base: position 440,097 of record NC_052543.1, on the reverse strand, counting down.
AGACACCCTTCACAGAAGGGAAGGGGATTACCCAGAGTCAGACCCTGGCCAGGACAGCTATGCATTAAGCAAGCCAAGGGGATGGAGGGAGCGGCACCTGGCTAAGCACACACGATGGCTGGAAACGTAGCTGGCTCCATGAGACTGCTGCCTTCTTGTTGCTGCTTGTGGTGGGAGAAAACCAGAGGAAGCAGCTTGGCCTGAATCCTGCCTTGTGCTGGGACATGGCACCACTGCTGCATTAGAGCAGGAGAACACTGAAGGGATTCCCTACCCTGCAGACAGTGGGACACTGTGTGCCCCTCTCAGCACCTATGGGCTGAAGATGAAAGACCCAGCTGACTCTATCTGTCTGAGTAGATAGGGAGCACAGGCATCCAGCTGACACCAAAACATCTAATAGTTCAATTGTTAAAATATTCTGTAAATAAATTGACATTGTTCATATCCTTATTTTGTGTATCCAAAACTACGGAGTTCATAGTCTGAAGTACACAATCCCTCACTAGTGCCTTGGAGAAGGCACTTTCTGAACCAAGACAACAATTACCTGCCTGTCACTTTTTCAGTGACCATTTGGAATAGGATGCATTACTTAAGCACAGAAATCTCATCTGCCCATAGACCCAAACACACACTATTTCTCTGCAGGGTTTGCATCAGAGCGAGCATCCTGGTCTTATTTTCTCTTTGTGCTCTGTTCCAAAGGGAACAGGAGATGAATCTCACTACTGGCTTACACCAATTACAAGCAAAATAAACCAATTAGAGAGAGAGAGAGAGAGAGAGAAAAAGCTCACTTTTGTTTCCCCCTATTGAGAATCATAGAACCACAGAATATCCTGAGTCAAAAGGGACCCACAAGGTCCAACTCATGGCTCCACACAGGACCATCCAAACCAAAATGCAGCCTTCTCTTGTGGTTTAACCTCATAGAGAGCTAAGCACCACAAAGTCATTCACCCACTCTCCTGCAAGTGGAGCAAGGAGAGAATTAGAGACAGAATAGTACTTGTGCGTTGAGAGTAGGGACAGAAATGCAGTAATGACAATATATGGGGGTTGCTCCAAAAGTAATGTCTCCTGTTTTATGATGCTGGCAGGATGGCAGTAGAGGCTGAACCTTTTCACCTATATTTCATTACATGTTGTCATCATGTGACAGATGGCAGCAGATGGACAGTTTAACAGAATGGCATCTGACATGGAAGTGTATATGAAGAAAGATAAAAGCCGGAATTGAATTTTCTCCATGAAGAAAGAAATGGCACCCACTGACATTCATCAACACTTGTTTACGGAGACCAAACAGTGGACACGAGCGCAGTGAGGGGTGCGTTGTGCATTTCAGTAGTGGCAATAGTGATGTGAAATACAAGCCACGTTCTGAACAGCCACGTACAGCCATCACACCATGAAATGCACAGTGTCTCAATCAGTTCATCCACACAAATTGGTTAAAGCTGGTGACTATGTTGAAAAATAATGTTTTGTAGCTGAAAATTTGCCCTATCAAATACCATTATTGTTCTCCTTGTAATTGTTGCAGTTTCCATGGAAATACATATGTTGTAGTAGGCGTCTTGCGGGGGCACGGGATGTACGGGACAGGCCTCTCCCTAAACATAGAGAGATAGTGCTATCGTGCTGACCTTGTTGCAGAGAAAACAGGAGAAGAAGAAGGATGATAAAAGAATGTGGAAATGGCCAAATAAGGCACAATGTTATCTGGTGTGAACTAATCAGAGTGGGACATGACAGCACGGTTATCTAGGTAAAAATGTATATAAGCTGTGTTTAGTAGTGAATAAACGCCATTTGCCTCACTTACTCCTGGGGTCTGGGTGAGCATCTGGCCCCGACCTGGTAAAGGGTCGGTTTCGCCCAGCAGTAAGCCCTACATGTGGACAGAGGACGAACACCGGACGAGCGAACGGAGACTACATGCAACAAGTGGTGACCCCGACGTGATCTGTCTGCTGAGGGTGGCTGCCCGGCGTACCCGTGACGCGGAGAAGAGCCTGTGAGGTGGCGGCAGGTCGCGCACGGAAGACGTATTGCGGTTAAGAGCCTGCGAGGTGGCGGCAGGTCGCATACGTAACAATGGACCAAGTCATTAAGGTACTTGTGCAGTTTTGTAAGGACTACTGTGGAAAATCTGCTCCTTCCCGGAAGGAGATCGCGGCAGTTTTGTCGCTATTAAATGAGCTGGGGGAGCTGGACTCTCCCCGCTACGTTTTGGATTCGAGTAGGTGGGACTTGCTCACCTCGGTGCTATGCCAGCGCGCCATGGCCAGTCAGAAGGCTACGGAACTTAAAACGTGGGGACTGATATTAGGAGCCCTTAAAGCGGCCAGAGTTGAGGGAAAGGTATTGGTGGAGGCTCGATACCTTTTGGGTCTCAGCGGAGGAGGTGAGACACAGGACCCGGTCGGGTCCGATGGGGGTTCGGGAGCAGTTTCTTGCAGGGGCCGAGAGGAGACGGAGCCGCCAATGACCGTTGGCGGGATGGCGCCGGCTGAGCCGATCGCGCTCAGTTCAAAAGAAGACAAACAACAAGAGAGTGAAAGTTTGTTGTCTCGTCCCCCTCCCCCGTATCCGAACCCCTCAGGCGGAACGTTGTATCCTTTATCAGAATTACGTCAGTGTTACCTGACTCAAGGGGGCGAAGGAAGCTGTGATCTACACGGGCAGGATCAACTTAGTGCCCACATGGGGAGGGACCAGACAAAAGGTCCGTCCAAAGCGGACAGGGGGCATAGCCTACCGTCTCTGGTCACTCCCAGGGGCGGTAGTGCGAGTGATAGTGTAGAAGAGAAAGAAGGGACTGGCTTTGAGTGCAGGGGGAGGGATCAAATGACGGACTGGAGTGGGATTAGATCGGAGGCTTTGGGAAAGGGTATAGTTCCAGAGGCATTCCGGGTGATTGTGAGTGATCGTGGTCCCGAATGGGTGCCGCCTGACCCCGGGGGTGTTACGCGCCTGGTGGAATTTATGGATAAAAGAGGCCTGAAATCGCCTCTGACATTAAATGCACTACAAACTTTGGCTGCACTGGGGCCTCTCTTCCCCCGTGACATCACAAACTTAATGCGTACGGTGCTCAGGCTGGTTCAATATACGTTATGGGAGACGGACTGGGTGGCCGAGTTGGGGGGCCGTGCCGGGGCGACAGGGGTCGGCCCGCGCCGCTCCCTGCATGGGACCGGAATCCAGCGGCTTTCAGGGAAGGCCGTGGGAGTGGCTTCGCCCCAGGGCCAGCTAGCGAGACTAAGGCCAGGGGAGCTAATAGCAGCCACAGATGCAGTGGTGGAAGCGTTTAATAAACTTGTGCATAAGGCCGAACCACCTACTCCGTGCACAGATATTACCCAGGGCCCGAATGAATCCTTTCAAAGCTTTACAGACAGGCTTTTAGCTGCTGCAGAGGGGTCTGATCTCCTGGAACCGGCCCAAAGGCCAGTGATCACTGACTGCCTGCAACAGAAATCGCATGACAATGTTAAGGCATTGCTGCGAGCCGGCCGAAGTACGCTTAATACCTCGGGAGAAGTTATTCAGTATGTCTTAGATAAGCTCAAGGTGGCTCATTTAACTAATGAAAGGCTAGTCACAGCTATTGTCGTAGCTGTTGGCCTGCGACAGCAAAGATCGCTGCAGCAGCAAGGGCTGTGTTTCCGATACGGCCAGTATGGCCATGTTAGAGCACAATGCCCCTGTGGGGGAGGCCAGTCAGGGCCTCCTGATCACAGGAAGGGCTTGCTAAAGGGTATCCGTGGTCGGGTATGCAGCAGTTAAATATCATGAATCTGGGAAATTCTGTGGGTACCATCGCGAAAAGTAATACCAGATATAAGTAGCATATCTGCAAAAACTGAGTCTAGGTGCGAGTTTTCTACAGAAATTCTTCGTTGGCAGACCGAAGCCAACTCCAGAACAACTGAGGGACAGACGATGGGATCAAGAACCACTCGTCAAGAGGAGCACTACACCTGCAACGCTGACACTTCCAATGTTGCTGATATTTATGGTGTCCATGGCGATTACAGAGTGTCACAAACAACTACAATGGACGCAAGAACATATGCAGAAGATTAAAGTGATCCCTTTGGAAGCTGGCTGGACGGACTGTTTGGGGGAACGGGTTCACGGTTAAAGCAATTGCTTAAAGCTCTCGCAGTAGGATTTGCAATCTTTGTGTGTATTCTAATCTGTCTTCCATGCTTTGTAGGATGCTTGCAGAACTGCCTTCAACGAATGATGGACAAGACTTTTGACTATCACATTGAGTATCATAGATTGCGTGAAAAATTATAGAG